>NC_056498.1:25781742-25883835 GCF_014905685.2 Nematolebias whitei | reverse complement strand
ATCCAATCCATGAATTCTGCTGAAATCTGAAGTTTTACATTTGTGGATTAGAAAACTCAAAGGTTCATTTGAGAGTCATCTGCTTTATGAAAACCTTTTAGATTACATTTTTAATAAAGATTAACAGAACTATTACTTTTTAGGGAAAAATGCTTTTAAAATTCTTAAGATTTTAAAAAGCAGAACTCTACACTTAGTCAATTACATTCAATTTTCCAAAACTATCAATATTTTTTAAAGCATTTATTGTGTGTGTATATATATATATGTATGTATGTATGTATATATATATATATATATATATATACAGTGGAGAGAACAAGTATTTGATACACCAGAAAAATGAAACTTAATATTTGGTACAGAAACCTTTGTTTGCAATTACATAGATCAGATGTTTCCTGTAGTTCTTGACCAGGTTTGCACACACTGCAGCAGGGATTTTGGCCCACTCCTCCATACAGATCTCCTCCAGAGCCTTCAGGTTTCGGGGCTGTCGCTGGGCCACACGGACTTTAAGCTCCCTCCAAAGATTTTCTATGGGATTCAGGTCTGGAGACTGGCTAGGCCACTCCAGGACCTTAAGATGTTTCCTACGGAGCCACTCTTTAGTTGCCCTGGCTGTGTGTTTTGGGTCGTTATCATGCTGGACCCATCTTCAGTGCTCTTACTGAGGGAAGGAGGTTGTTGGCCAAAATCTCACGATACATGGCCCCATCCATCCTTCCCACAATATGGCGCAGTCGTCCTGTCCCCTTTGCAGAAAAGCATCCCCAAAGAATGATGTTTCCACCACTGTGCTTCACGGTTGGGATGGTGTTCTTGGTGTTGTACTCCTCATTCTTCTTCCTCCAAACATGACGAGTGGAGTTTAAACCAAAAAGTTCTATTTTTGTCTCATCAGACCACGTGACCTTCTCCCATTCCTCCTCTGGATCATTCAGATGGTCATTTGCAAACTTCAGACGGGCTTTGACATGCGTTGGCTTGAGGAAGGGCACCTTGCGTGCACTGCAGGATTTTAATCCTTGACGGCGTAGAGTGTTACTGATTGTTTTCTTTGAGACTGTGGTCCCAGCTCTATTCAGGTCATTGACCAGGTCCTGCCGTGTAGTTCTGGGCTCATTCCTCACCTTCCTCAAGATCAATGATGCTCCACGAGGTGAGATCTTGCATGGCGCCCCAGACCGAGGGAGATTTTCCGTTATTTTGTATTTCTTCCATTTTCTAATAATTGCACCAACTGTTGTTGCCTTCTCACCAAGCTGCTTGCCTATTGTCCTGTAGCCCGTCCCAGCCTTGTGCAGGTCTACAATTTTATCCCTGATGTCCTTACACAGCTCTCTGGTCTTGGGCATTGTGGAGATGCTGGAGTCTGATTGATTGAGTGTGTGGACAGGTGTCTTTTATACAGGTCACGAGTCCAAACAGGTGCAGTTAATACAGGTAATGAGTGGAGAACAGGAGGGCTTCTTAAAGAAGAACTAACATGTCTGTGAGAGCCAAAATTCTTACTGGTTGATAGATGATCAAATACTTATTTCACACAATAAAATGGAAATTAATTATTTAGAAATCATACATTGTATTTTTCTGGATTTTTGTTTTAGATTCCATCACTCACAGTTGAAGAGTACCTATGATAAAAATTACAGTCATCTACAAGCTTTGCAAGTGGGAAAACCTGAAAAATCAACAGTGTATCAAATACTTGTTCTCCCCACTATATATATATATATATAAACCAGTATTGGAACAGCTTTGAGTCAAAAAAGACGTTTTTCTTGACTCTGCAATAAAATGTATTGCATTGATTAGAATTGTACAGTAATTCAAATGTTTGACTTAAACCGATGCACCATTTAAAGAAAATATATGTCTAAAGTTTTGGGCCTCATAAATCAATATTGCATTGTTAAAATGAGTGCCATAAAATGGAACAAACATGAGATGTGTGAGATAATAATATTTCCCATTAAGGACATTCTCGTTCTCATTTATTCAAGATTATACAATGTTTATTTATTTAAGATGTCGAAGCCCTTCTTGTCATGACCAAAGCTATAAGTAAATTATAAAAAAAAAAACGTAATCTACACGTTGTGCAAAGATCAACTTTAAAACTGTGTTCAGTGAAATAACTGTCAGGGTGTTGATTATTGTGATCTGTAGTTCTTCATATTTCCTATAGGGGGACTAGATTAGTGGATGAACCAAATGCATTAACAGTATCAACAGATATTTCTATATAATTTGGAGGGAAATTTTATATTAATGAACAGTGAATGACACATCTGATGAATAATTACTTTTTAAACGTATATTTTCACTGCTTTCTTGGTGTGTCGATGTCGAGCACTGTTTCCATTCTGTGTGGAAAAATCTCTGACAGTATCTGGTGGAGCTACTCGCTGAAGTTTTCACACTGGAATTTACCCCCATAGTACAAACCCAAAGAAAAAAAGGGTCAGTTGAACAAAATGAAGAAAATTGCAATTTAAATATTCATAAGGCTCTTTGTCTTTTTCTCTCCCGTTTGTGTCTGAGAGAAATCTTTCTATTCCGCTGTGGATTTTGGCAATTACCTCTTACTGTAACCTCCCTGTGTCCAAAGACACACCTGTTGCTCTTAAGAGGCACGGGCAACCTTAGCTTAATTGCGGGTTTGGAAGCGAATGCCAACACATTTGGATACCCCCTCAAGTTGACATCATTTCACATTTGTTGTATAGAGGCGCGTCTCTACATTGTCTACCGCAGAATAATCCTAATGCCAAGGCTGTGCAGTCAAAAGGAAAAAATAAGATAATTGTATAATTCCATGTCATACTTTGGCATAATGAGCAATTGTTAAAGCCAATGAAGTAAGGTAAAAAATCGTTTTGTTTCTTTTTCTTGCAGCACTTTTCTCCTAATTTGGTTTTTAAAAATAGATGCACCTTTCTAAAAGGCATAGTAGCAAAGTATAGCTGGCTTTGGGCCAATTTAAGCTTTTAAAACTATGATGTACATAACTGTGTTGTGACAGCCCTCCCATTATGGCGACCAAGGCTCAGGCAGGATGTTGGCAAAAAGCTTGTGCTAAAGGCCAACTCAACGCCAGCCCTGTCACACAATCCTTCCAACATGGGCCACAGGGAGTTCCATTCCCCAGTGTCTCTATTCTCTAAGTGCCAATTACACCATCCAATTGAATTATGCCCTCGAGTGGTGTTATTAGCAGCTGTTGAGGGATCTAAACATTGTATTCATTACGGTTTGCTCACAAAAATGATTGAGTGATCCAGCAGGCTAATTACCATGTGAATAAAATAGCGTGCATAACAAACGTAGATGTTTGTTACCTCCACACAACTCTTAAATATCCATTCTGCTGCGTTTGTTTCATTTCTGAAGTGTTATTTTGGGCTCAGTTATTGCATCTCTAGTGTACTCTATTAAAATATATTTTAGGACGTAGCTAGTTTTCTGTTTAAACATGGCTGTGAATTATAGGCTCAACATCTTGTAATGGTTTAGATCTATCAATCCATTTTTTTTATTTTGCATATCTGTGGTCGGGTCATGGAGGCAGCCAGTCCAGGAGTGAAAGCCACACATCTTTGAATCTAGTACTGACTCGAGGGAATCGAGAACCCTTTGTGAGCATTTGAAGACACTTTGGCGACTCCCTTTTGAATGCCATTCACCATTGAGTTGCCAAAAGTCTCAGACAAGTTTGCTACTGACTAAAGTAGGAAGAAACACTGGAAATACATTCTTGGCTTTACTCTTGATTTCTTGGACTGCAGTAAACCTGCAAGCACCTTACAGATGTTTGATGCTGTCTATCACCGTGAGCTGAGATACATAACTGGCTGTAACTACCTTACTCATCACTGCACCCTGTATTCACTGGTTAACTGGACATCATTAACTTCACGCAGATTCTCACACTGGTACATTTTCATCTTTAAATCACTTCTTGGTCTGTTTTCTTCATACATCTCCTACATTTCACATCGTCAGTGCAGTTACAGTGTGAGCTCTCAAGACATCATTACCTGCAGCGTCCCCTGAGTGCAGACAGAATTCGGCAAAAGGGCCTTCTCCTACTCTGCTCCTGTTTCCTGGAACACCTTGCAAAAATATCTGAAGCTCTTGACCTTGACCTCTCTAAGGGATTTCAAACAATTGTTAAGTTCATGTCAAAAATCAATAGAATTTTCCTGCTTTTATTATTTTACCGTTTCATAATGTAGCATGGTTTTCCTTGACTGATGAAGCCTTCTGGATTGAAGGCGAAACGTTTCGGCACCAATAAAGAAACTGTCCAGATGACCTGACTGAAAAATGTTGGATTGTATACCTGGATTATTGAGCATGGCTTTTGTTATAGCATGATTTTGTTTTGTTTTATATCACTACTTTTATCTACCTTTCATTTTATATGCTTTTTATGACTGTTTATTACTGTGTGTACCTCATTTGTGTGTTTTTTTTAAACAGATCTCTCTTGAACATGAGTCAAATAAAGTTTGAATTAATAAATTATGCCATGTATTCTTGCTTTTAAGACTTTTCAATTCAATTCAGTTTATTTATATAGCGCCAAATCACAACAAATTTGTCTCAGGGCACTTTACAGGAACATTCACATAAAAGCCAATTAGTAAAGTTCTCTATCTAAGGAATCCAGCAGACGAGTTGAATCTTGGCTTTGTTGCAGTCTCCCATCCTGAGCAAGCACAGTGGCAACAGTGGAAAGGAAAAACTCCCTTTAAAAGGAAGAAACTTCCAGCAGAACCAGGCTCAGGACAAGCGGCCATCTGCTTTGACTGGCTGGTTGAGAGGACAGGAAGGAGAGACAGACGAACACAGAATGGTAGGTCCAGATGTAGGTCCAGGCGTATCTGAAAGACAAAAATTTTTTTTTTAAAAAGAACACATGTAAAGGATAGAAAAAATAATTACAAATACAAAACAGGTTGAGCAGAGTAAGTAAAGACAGTAGCAGAGTGAAAATTGTGGTCAGTTTGTCCTCCAGCAGTCTAAGCCTATAGCAGCATAACTAAGGGGCTGCTCAGGAAACCCAAGCCGACCCTAACTATAGGATTTAGCAAAAAGAAAAATCTTAAGCCCAGTTTTAAAACTGGATAATGTGTCAGCCTCACGGACAGAGATTGGAAGTGGAACAAGAGAGGAGCCTGATAACTGAAAACTCTGCATCCCATTCTGTATTTGTAAATTCTAGGAACCACAAGTAAACCTGCAGTCTGAGAGCGAAGTGCTCTGTTAGGAAAATATGGAACAATAAGTTCTGTAATATAAGATGGAGCCAGGTTGTTGAGAGCTTTGTAGGTTAGAAGTAAGATTTTGAATTCTATTCTGGATTAGACAGGGAGCCAATGGAGAGAAACTAAAAGTGGAGAAACATGATCTCTCCTACTAACTCCAGTTAAGACTCTGGCAGCAGCATTTTGGATCAACTGAAGACGTTTTAAAGAAGTATTTGGACATCCAGATAATAAACTATTGCAATAGTCCAGTCTAGACATGACAAATGCATGGACCAGTTTTTCTGCATCATTTTTAGATAAGATGTTTCTAATTTTAGTGATCTTACGCAGGTGGAAGAAGGCAGTTCTAGTAAAGTTTTTAATGTGGGGGATAAAAGACATGTCCTGATCAAAAATAACACCAAGATTTTTAACATTAGAGCTGGAGGACAGATTAATGCATCTAAGGAGGGAGAAAGACTGAAATCCTAAGGTGCTCAGGTCCAAAAAACAAACCATTTTAGAGCTGTTCCTGTAATCCCAATATCAAATTCAAGCCTCTGTAGTAAAATATTGTGATCAACCGTATCAAATGCAGCACTGAGGTCTAACAGGACCAGTATAGACACAAGTCCATTTTCTGAGGTCATGAGAATATCATTAGTTACTTTGACTAATGCTGTTTCTGTTCTATGATGAGCTCTAAACCCTGACTGAAACGTTTCAACCAGATTATTTCTTTGTAGATGTTCACGCAACTGACCTGCAACTATTTTCTCTAGAATTGTTGAGATGAAAGTTAGATTAGATATAGGTCTATAGTCGGCCAGAATTTCTGAATCAAGGTCAGACTTCTTAAGTAAAGGTGTAATTACAGCAACCTTAAAGCGCTGTGGTATATAACCATTCATTAAAGACAAATTTAGACTTTTAATAAATTAGACCAATACGATGAACAGAGTACATTGTTGTCATAACAAAACAAAAAGACATAACTAAAACATATTGTGTTTAATGCGACCAGTATCATTACACTATTTATTTTTGTTCAGTATATTCATATTTACAGACAGGTAGTCTTAAAACAGGTATGAGTGCTGAGGTGGGTGGAAAATGTTGGGCTTAGTTGGGAGTGTAACAAATTTGCTTCAAGGAACTTGTACAGGTCTTGGACCAGCTTTGACGTAAACCAGTAGACGAAAACAAACCTAAATTAATTATCTAAAGCCAAAACCAAACAAAACTCTGATAAATGCCCAGTTTGTGGAGACTCTTTTCCTTCTACGACTCTCGGCATAGATCGTCGCACCGAGCCTCTCTCTGGATTGTTCTTGCTTTGTGCCACAGCTGAGTGGGCTACTTGTGTCCCACTTTGCGTCACAAAGCTCTCTCTGTGGGAGCGAGGGAGCTTTGTATCAGCTTTTTGTGACACGGAGCTAGCTGGCAGAGTCTCGCCACTCAGTGAAACAGCCATAGGTTTCCGCATGACCCGGTGGACTGCTCTCCTCCTGAACACTCTATTCCGAAGTCTTTTTTTTATTTATTTTTTTACCATGTATAGGTTTCAATTGCAGGTGGGTCAGCTGTGGTGCTGCCACTACGTGGGTCAGAACCAGAATAAAAATGGCTTTCTTATAGTGAACTCAACCCAGCTGTGAGTAAAGGTGTCTTCCTCCACTGTAATTTTGCTCTCTGCTAATATCTGTGCAAATCCTAAGGCCACTGTTTGCTGCAAAGAAAGCAAAAACTGTTCCTTTATTTTAACTGCAAGGTTGTTGGTCTGGACTCTGTGTGTTTGTTGCATTCAATCAATTCTGAACCTTGCTTCTTGTTTTTATTTTTTTATAATATGCCAGCAATTTTTTTTTTGCCTGCCAAATACTGTCTATGACTCAACCTTTTAATGTATAATAAATGTGGCAATGCACGCTGACTATCAGTAGAAAATATCTGATTTTAATTGGTGTATTTTGTGATTTAAAGCTTCCCAATGCCAGTGATTTATTCTGTTCGAGCCCCCCAAAAAAAATCAAAGGTAGATTGATAATTGTAAGATCAGTTGAAACTTAATCTTATCTCTTCTCATTTTGAGCTTTAAACAACTTCTAATTATACATATTTAATTCCTAGCCAAGCTCAAAGCTTCTGAACAGTTCACTTGTGTGTGCTCACATAAAGGAGGTTCTGTTGGGCTATTTGAGTTCAGGAAGCATGTGGATTGAATAAAAAATGTGAAGAAAAGTTTGATCTAATTAATGATCGCCAAACACCATGAAAGGCGGGGGATGCAAGTGTCTGGGTCTCTGCTGGTAAAATATCTTTATAACCACTGGAAGAATTTTTACAAACGTCTCAGAAGTCATTTTTGTGGGGGTCCTTTAAGATACAATCAATTGTATAGTTGTAAAATGAAATCATCATTTACTTTATTTCAGACACAATATAAGATCCATATACAAAACAACAAAAACACAGAATTAACAAGTTTTTCTATAGAATGTGACGCTCATCGTGTTCACCAGGTAGATAAGTTGCAGAAACTAACAGGAGCACTGACTGAACAGCTTCCTCTGCTCACCCCGCATTATTTATCTCTTAAAGGAGCTTGATTCGCTTCCTGGTCACACGGTCATTTGACTTGCAACAAAACCTTCTTCTTTTATTCATGTATATATATATATATATATATATAACCATGTAAATCACAAGAACAGGTTGTTAAACATTTGACATGCATCCATACACAATAATACAATGAAAAATGAAAAGTTCTTCATGACCACAGAGACATGTGCAATGCTTTGGTGTTACCATGGAAACGTAAACAAAAACACTGCCGTGGTCACTAAAGATTTTTAATGTTCAACCCTGCAGGGTAAATAATACAGAGAAACTGTACATCAAATATGTGTTTAGTTTCCATCAAGCTAAAGATAATTTAGAATCATGTTGAAGATAAATTAATTTGGTTTAAATTACTTTTTGTGGTCATTGAATAATTGCCATCGAGATGTTTTTCCAAGATTTTAAAGCTCTAAATAAAATTTTCGAAAGGCATACATGTATCATATTGCCAATGCACACTGCCTGGCCAAACAAAAAGTCGCCACCTGGATTTAACTAAGCAAATAGGTACGAGCCCTGGGGTTGCTGCAGTTGGTCAAGTCTAGTTTCAGCAGCAGTATGTGCTCAAAGAATGAGGTCAGCTGACTACCTGAATATACTGAATGACCAGAATATTCATCAATGGATTTTTTCTTCCCTGATGGCACGGGCATATTCCAAGATGACAATGCCAGGATTCATCGGGCTCGAATTGTGAAAGAGTGGTTCTGGGAGCAAGAGACCTCATTTTCACACAAAGTCCAGACTTTAACCCCAATGAGAATCTTTGGGATGTGTTGGAGAAGGCTTTGCGCAGTGGTCAGAATTTGCCATCATCAATGCAAGATCTTGGAGAAAACTTAATGCAACACTGGATGGAAATAGATCTTGTGATATTACAGAAGCTTATCGAAACAATGCCACAGCAAATGCATACTGTAATCAAAGCTAAAGGCAGTCCAACAAAATATTAGTGTGTGACCTTTTATTTTAGTGGCCACTTTTTTTTCAGCCAGACAGTGGAAATGGTGGGTATGCTTTCTTTCCTTATATTGCTTAACATAATAGCTTTCTCAAATGATTTAATGGGTGGATCCATCTTTGTTTTTCCAAAATTGAGGGGGTCTAGACCTACCAGACTCCAATGGATATTTTGCCCTAGTTTGAACTGTAATACATTTTTGGTTTCAGTCTTATTCAAGAGAACAGTAAACTGGCCTTAGCAAACACAAACTGGCTATAACTTGGTCAGTTTTACAGATATGACGCTAAAGTTTGGGATGGTATTAGCTGAGAGTCATTGACAACATGTACTCTGAGTGCTACCAGATCGTGCTGGAGCCTTGTTTTAAACTTTGGCATTAGCTGTTTTTACCAACCCTACAGAAGTTCAAACACGAACCTCTGAGAGAGAGATCACTGCACGCACACACGCACACACACACGCACGCACGCACGCACGCACGCACGCACGCACACACACACACACACACACACACCACAAATTTAACTTTTGGATTCAGCCCAATTCATGATAGCTGCCACAGATAATCAACTACGACTAAATTGGTCATAACTTAGTTAATTTTACAGATATTAAGACAAATTTTGGTGTTGTAGTAGCTGATTGTGCAACACATTTCGTAGCAACTTTGCTTTGCAAGGTGATGGGCGAAATTCTTTTTTTTCCAAGATGGCTAGTTTCATTTTTTACGAGTTTATAGTAATTTTCTTAATAGAAAATGGGGAAAATTAGTGTTCTCTGGCTTGAAGAGGAAAATGGATTTGGCATAAAAGCCAAAACGTAAAACTTTGTGTGTTTCCCATTTTTATAACTGTCTTTCCTGTACAATTATCAAAAATTGACACAAATGGGAGAAGCTCACGCGTTCGATTAAAAATTTAACAAAATCGTCACGTAAATCAAATTAAGTTGTGACTGCCTCCATCTATCAAACACAAGTTTGGAAACTCAAATGTGTTTTTCTGAGGAAGACTGTTGAGTTTTGATATGCTGCTGTGTGTGTGTGTGTGTGTGTGTGTGTGTGTGTGTGTGTGTGTGTGTGTGTGCGTGCACATGTTCATGACCCTGCCATCTCAGTACAGCAGATAATCCACATCTTGGACAAGCACAAACTGCACTCTTCCAGAACACTGCAGAAAGTAATTACAAATTAGGCCAACCCTTGGATCAGAAGGCACGCTGCATTCTCCAGCACATCCTATCATGCAGACTTTCTGCGGCCAAAATAGGCTATAGAACGAGTGAACAATGAGTCAGACCTCCCCAGTGTGACAAAAACACAAGCAGGCATCTTGTGCTTGGCCCATTGGGGACTGCTGCCCTTGGTGGATGGCTTAACAGTGAATGAACCAGAGGTCACTTTCTGCACTGCATAGTGAGAGATGGTGGAGAGGTATTCAGTTTACAGACTGTAATACAAGTCATTTTAAACTTTGTTTTTTTGAGCTGTGTTGTATGAAACGCATTAACATGACTCCCATTATCCAAATTATAAGCCGGAGTCTGCACACGAGGGACATGGGACTGTACCATTTATATGAAAGACCTGCCTACACACTCTCTCCTGTTGCAACAATTTTGTCACATCCATCACATTTTTTTTTTTATCCTACCATTATTCAAGGGGGATGCCCCACCCTGTCAACAAAAACAAGCGCCCTGTATATGGAATCAACCCCCCCCCCCACCCCCACCCCCACCCCCCCCCACACACACACACACGCACAGCTCCGGCACTTCCGGACAGGGAGCGTAAATTGTAGCAGCTTAGCTCAGACTCAAGAACTCACGCAATACAAATGTAGAGCTAAGCTAACCAATCCCCACCTCCTACCCCAAGGCCAATAACCTAGAGGAAACACTGCATCATAATATGACGCAACACTTTTCTGTAAACCTCAAATAACTAATTGAAATTAAACATACTTTAAAGATACTACATCAAAGTAAAAAATACAAGACTTGCCACAAATCAACAGTTGGAAAAAATGTCTAAAGTGTATTGTTATTTTGATCACAAACGACCAATAATTGACATGGAGGGGCGGGACTTAAAAAAGATGCTGCTGTCAGCCTAATAGGGGGTGCTTGTCCATTAAGGCTTCACCTGCTAGATTCCAGTCCTGTGTCTAGTTTTAAAATACTTAAATGAGAAATATTACAAGAAGAACCAACAAAGTTCAGTCAGGTCATCTGGATGGTTTCTTGTTTTTGTTGTTGAGACGTTTCATCCTTCATCCAAAGAACTTCTTCAGTCCGACGAGCCACATTGATGAAGTCCATTGGAAGAAGGATGAAATGTCTCAACAACAAAACAAGAAACCATACAGATGACCTGACTGAACATTGTTGGATTTTTTAACCTGGACATTTGAGCATGAACTTTGATGTTTTGAACCACTTTGGCTATGGCTGCCTCAGAGGAGTTGACGGGGGAGATGGCGGACCTGAGAAACCATCTTATCACCAGCAAACTTGTTGGCCTACTATGTGTGTGTGCTGCTTGTGAGGCTTAGTTTGTTATGGCTCCTCGGATGGATGAAGTCCTTTTGGATGAAGTATGAAACATCTCAACAAAAAAAGAACCCATCCAGATCCTGACTGAACTTTGGATTTTTTTTACCTGGAATATTGAGCACGAATTTAAAAGAAAGCATTTTGTACAATATTGTAATATTGGTGCTGTGACAATATGAAACAGATTTGTTTCCTAACATGCACAATGACTTACGTGGGCTCGTATCATTGTTGTTGTTTGTTGTAGTGCACTGAGCGAAACGTTGAGCTTGAACATCATTTCAAGCAACATCAACTTGCCCATATGTGCAAGTGTCCCAAAGGACATGACTTTGAATAAATTAAGACTTCCACTCAGCTTATTGCTGTATGAGGTTGCAGTAGTAAGGCTTTTGTAGCGTTGTGTTCACTGTCATCATGTACACTAGACAATTAAAAATGACGGATAATACCCATTATTCATTTGCAGCTATTAATGCTTCTATCTGCAAGTTGCAGTGAGTTAGATCAATAGTAAGGATATAATAATGTCATTTTCGGGAGGCAATGTTGTCACTGGTGTGATTATTCAAACGATATTGAGATGTTATGTTTTTGATATTGCCCAAGAGAAATTTTCTATCAACGATTTAAAGTTCTGTCACATTTTTAGCTTGGGAATAAAAGCTTTGAAGTAAAGGCGCTTCTTGTAAAAGTAACAGCAAGTTGATTTTTCGAACGTGCAGGTAGAAATCTGCCTGTTCCAATATCGATCATAAAGCCTCAAACTCAAATTTAGTCCCGTCATTGGACGTACACTCGAATGTAAGCATGAGAGCATGTGTGTGCTGGAACGGCTGGTTTTGCGAGGCAGAAAGCTTGGAAGAATGTCTGCGGTCCTGTAAGGCATTATTATTTGAAGTTTGACAGTGTGCGCTCACATGAATACGCCTCCTGTCTTCACGGTCATCACGGCTGATGATGGGCTCAAGGTGGAATGACGTACAAAGCAAACGCGAAGGGGAACACCAGCCATCGAGACGTTCCAGTTCATGAAATGTGCAAATCAGGTGTTGGGGGAAGGGCAGAGATTAGAGCAGGATGAAATGGCAAGGCCAGGGTCAATCCGCCTCATCTGGGGAGGAGAGGGATGGATTAAGGAGGATAAAGAGGACAGACGGGAAGTGAAGGAGAAGTAATAAAGGCATGGAAACTGAGACAGAAAGTAACGATAGAAAATGAAAAGAATGCATGATATGGTGAGGTGAAAAGGGATGACTTGAAGCGTATACGCTTCAAAACGAGCTATATCTTCAGTTAAAACGTTAAATCAAAGGTTTGCTTTGACTTTTCTCCTCCAAAAATTTATTTTTTATTTGAACTTGTTTCAGCATGACTTAACGACTGTGAAGTGCAAACACAATACATTATACATTCTGTCCTGCCTCAAAAATGATAAACAAGTCTGCAAAAAAAAAAAATAATCATCTCGCGTGTCATTTTGGCCTTGGGTGTTTTTAAGAAAGCTGATAGTTGGCTTTCCAACATCAAGGTTTCAAATGAGGTCTTTGTATGTTGATCCTCCCCACTATCACCACTTCACCCTTTTTATGGTTGCTATAGAAACAAGACTTTTGGATTTGGTAAAAATAAAACTTCTGAAGAGTTGCCAACATTCACTGATGAGTTCTTGGATCTGTTTGCACCACGTTCTTTTTTAATTCATAAAGAGTTTTTTCCCTTTTCTTTCAACCCTCTTTGGTTTTCTCTGCAGTTTTCTGGTAATTTTCAAATATCCAGAACCGTGTGAAAAGCTGAGCTGAAGTGGAGATGGCAGCAAGAGTGCCAACAACACAAGCATGGCAATTTCACTTCTCTGTAGCGACGAGATGACGACGGTGCAAATTTTCATCAGCTTGTTTGATTTCAGTTCCACTCTACAGTGAGGGCAAATTTTACATTTGCTGGTAAATTGCATTTATTTGAGTAGAGTTGTGACACTTTTTCACCATTCATGTTGTTTTCACAGATTATTTACACCATTGTGCCTGAAGCATTTGTAATGTGCACGGGACACACTGGTGCGGGGGTCTAGGGGTCCTCACTCAGAAATTTTTGAATAAAGTAGATGCCATTTCCTGCATTCTGGTGTATTTTAACAAGATGTTAAACATCTACGTTTACCTATATACGATATGTAAACACTTGATTTAATAATTATTTTAGAGAGTACACCACAACAAGTACCCTGACCAACAGCACTCCTTGTGTGAATAGAGCATGCTCTGCTTCTCTCACGCATCCTAACACCCCCACCACCACCACCCAGGTCAACAACTGCTGGCACGAACGAACCACTAAGCTAGTGTGCAACACGGAGGTGTCTCCTCCTCCCACCTCGCCAACAAAAATCTCTGAAGAGATGACCACCCTGCCAAGGCAAGTGACCTCGGGGAAACACTGTGTGCAGTGTGGTGAGTTGTTGTAGGTAACTAGTGGTTTGAGTGTTCTATTAATCAAGTGGAATGGATTTGTTCACAAAGAAATAAAAACAACGCTGGGTGAACTAATATTTCATGGTAAGTGTGTGTGTGTGGGGGGTGGGGCTCCAAATTACTTTTCTTTTTTTGTTTATGCGAGTGGGACATGTCCCCTTCACATATAATTGCTGCGATGCCTATGATCTACACTAATAAAATATATCCAACAAATTTGATATAGTTTTTACCAACTCCAAATACTTCAGTATACCATTTTAAATTGTATACATATTACTTTTTAGTCTGCCCAGAGTTTAAAGGCTTGCTTGCTGATCTTATGCTGCTGATCTATTTCATGCTGCTATGTTCATTTGTACTCATCTGCTCACACAGACTCATGTTCGTGCTGCTGTTGTTCAGTGCATTGTTTTTGTATTACTAGTGTTTAGTGTATTCTTAGTTTAGCGTATTTCTTAGTTCATATCTTAGATCTTACTACTGTTTTTCTTTACAATTTATACTTTTGGATGTAACTGGGACCCTGTATACACAATTTTGTTGCACCAAATTTACCACATATGGTGCAAACGGCAAATAATGAAACTTTGATTTTGCCTTTGAATGAATGCACATTATCTGCCATCATCTCTTCTTATGAGAAGAGACAAAGGTGATGCTGTTGTAGTCAACCCTTGTAAATGACATTATGCACTTTTTTTTTTTTGCAAAATTGCAAGATCCCACAAGATTTATCATGACCAGAAGTATATGCTGAGTATGAATGTCAGACTATACTCAGACCTTACAAAATTCAGCTCAATATTTGTAAAACTGACTTCAGTTAGAGCCATTTTTCTGTTGGCCATGGTTGTTTATGAGGCGCCTATCTTGAGTTGACTCCAAAAATTGAGTTGTAGATGTACACAAAATTGTTTTCTCAAAATTTTAATACCCATTCAGTGGTAATTGAAATATTTAGCCAATGCCTGTTCATACCAATGAACAGGTGTGCATACACACGAAAACATTTTTTGTTGTTGCATTTGGTAGCAGGCATTAATAATATTTCTATTTCTACTCAGGTGTTTGACTTAGTCAGGGTAGGGGAATGGGATGCAATGGACAGTGGGAACATAAAAGAGCTTATTTCAATTAAATCCATCTTCTGGATGGATCTACTAGTAAAAGGATATAAGGACAGAGATGCAGAAATGGGTATACACTGTTGAAGGTTCTTCAAAGAAAGCTGTCTTAACTCAGTTATGTCAAAGTCTCAATGTACATTGTGTTTAGTTTTGTTTTTTTACCTGAAAATTCTCAAACCCTCTTTTTTTAAACCATTTGGGATGCATGAGCATAAAAGAGAAGCTCTCTTTAAGACGTTGCTGCCGTTCAATGACAAATTACCTAGCGTGCTTACACACAGGAAGCCGGCATCACAAAATCCATTGAGTGCTTTTGGTAAGGGTGATGTGATGCACACGCTGCCTCCCACTTCGCACATGCGTGTCAGTTCGACTCTGTGACAACCTTTGTTGCTGGCTCAGAGGCGTATCGGTGGCAGATCAACTTCCGAAACATTTTTGCATTTGAACTTTTGCACATAATGCCAAAGCATTACAAAGGTGCATCAATACTGGCCTAAAATATATTGTGTGAAAAGCAAATCATTCCAAATGTGCATGGGCGTCTCTACAGCTTAAGGCTTTTCACAATGGTCAAATTGACAGACATTTGAGTGTATGCTAATTCATTAATGGGGCCTTATACTTGCTTTTTCTTCAGCTAATATCTTTGAAATGTATTAGAATGTTACACAAAATGGCCACAAAGAAGAGCCCTTCTTTAAGCAGCCTCTGGCCAATCACATATCATTTGAGAAGGCCACAGTTGATAACAATGTGAGGTTCCACAAATGAAGGCAGAACCGGAGTAATAGCAGTGTTATGGGTGTGGCACAAATAGGACTCCATCATAACAAACATTTTATACCAACTCACCAATTCAGTTCTGTGATGACCTTCCCTTGTCTCATTAGGTGTTTTATGAATGGGACTATTCTTTCTGTTCATGGGAACAATGCTGTATTTTTTTAATCCGCTGCACCACAGCATTCAACACACGGTTCTTCAGTTTCACGTTCAACTCTAGTTAGTTGATGATATGTGGCATGTGAGTGTATATGAAAATGATGAATCAAAGTAAATGCTATTTATCACCAGAACTTTGTACCTGTGTCCTCAGTGGTCCATTCATGGATAGCAGCAAAGTCATTACACAGCATTTTATACAAACAAGCATTCTTGTTTGTTTTTGTTTTTAATAAAATTTCTATTGCCAGCATGCACTGTCTGCACGGTAACAACTCCTTCTTGCACTTGGACAAACATGGACCCTTGCGGACAGGTACAAGTGACTATACTTACAGTTGAACAAATGGTCGATTAGATTTTTGAGATAACAATTATCTGTAAATTGGGCCTAAAATTTGCTTTTTCTCAAAGTTCATCCTGTGCAGGTTGTGGTGGTTGTGTTGCTATTTTTAATAGAAAGATCTAAGAACTTTGTGTTTTGTAGCTTGAATTGTCAGTGTGTAGTCATTCAGTGTAATAGACTCGTCGGTAGTCTAGACTTTTCATAACTAAGAACACCTAGGATAGGTGTTAAAATTATTTGGAAAAATGCTGTAGTGCAACTGCTGCTCGAATAAACATCTATCCCATCCATCATCTACAATTGTCTGCCTTTCCTTATCCCTGTCACTCTCTTTCTAATGTCTGAATCTAATAATAGGAATAATACCTTTCCATTCATGGATGGACTGGCGTTGTACATACAGGAAGTTGTACGTCTCGTAAATAATAATACATAACGGTGTGATTCCAGTTTGTATCAAGGTTTTAGAACACTGTGGTCACAAAGTAGCATGTACAAGTCCTTTGATATATGAAATTCCACAGTGTATACCCAACGTAATTAAGATATATTAGAAATCATATTAAAAATTGTTGCATAATTCTGATTACATGTGTATTTTAGGTTGTATCATGCAAGCGCTAATAAATGTACTTCTGGAGTTTGTCTACGAGCATTGTTTGCTTTATTATTGATCATCTTCAATATGAAAACAATTCAAACTACATTCTCATTGTTCCTGCCTTTCATATCTTTTTGTCTAATCAAATAAAAGATAGATGGGTTTGTTGGTTTTAACAGCCTGCAAATTCATTGCAGCTATATGGATGTAAAGACAGTTCTTTATCTGTAGCAGGTGCACGGAGCACAGACACCTACTTGGTCATTTTTTAAAAGGCAATAGCTCGTTTTGGCTATATTCCTGTGATGCGCATGCTATGGTGCTTCAGACATATAATTTATGTTTGGATAGCATAAACTAGGGTTCCCCGGAGACGATGGGTATATAGTGAATACTCGAAGTGAACTGAATGCCAATGTGACTCTCACAGTGCAATTACAGCTTTCTCCTTCCATTGTGGATTTCCTGATTGCCTCAAAGAGCGCTTTCTGACATTCTGTTTCGGATATTGCCTCGTGTTCACAGGCGCCAAAACTACATCCCCTTTAGTGAGATGAAATCAGATTTATTTCTGGAGACTGAGATTGAATAACAGCATGCAGAGCTGGTGCTGACTAGCTACAAATAAGGTTGCACAAGGAGAATATGCAGTTTACGGCTTGTTTTTACTTTCCCTTAACATCAAGTTCACCTCGAGCCATGTATAACTCTTTCGAGTAGGCAATAATCAAGATGATGAATGTAAACAGGTGTGCATTTGTTTATACATCCTTAAAATCTGCTCATTAAACACAACCACATTCATCCATATGAGTATTCCAAAATATGAACATACTGGCTCTGAGTGCTTTGGGTTTGGACCTGCTTCTAATATGGTGCATGTGCCTGTCTGGCCTCATAGGAGAGGTGAAATGGCTAGGGCATTAATCAAGACAGACAAGAGGAACACCCTTGTGTCCCAAGGAGGGTGGTGTTTCTGTGCGTAGCAGGCCTCACAGCCCAGACCCCTCTGATCAGAGCACCAATTAAGAACCAGGTCCACTTCACTCCTCGTGAGAAGCACCGAAGGCAACCTTTTGTTCCACGACCTTACATCGCTCTCTCTGTGAGACGAAACCCCGGAGCATTTCTCTCCAGCTTAGTATTTGTGCACTGTAAAATCAGATACAGTTGGTACACAGTTTTTTAATAGACATTTTACAAATGAAAGTATATTAAAATTGTAGAAAGTTTTTTTCGTTGAAGCATGTTACCATTTGTGATCTTACATCTTGTCATGTAGTTTCACCCGTTTCAGTCAAGCCTTGAATTGTAACTTGTATCTTCGGTGATCTTTTAGCACTTGTAGTACGTGTTACAACTCATTCTCCGCAACTAGCACACCAAATGTTAACTCAGCATATGTAGAATTGACTGATGGCAAATGTTATGTCTTCTTAATGTGAATCTTCCGGACTGCGGTCTGTAAGTGCAGCTGCTGCGGTCCTTATTACCATCAAGCGGCTGTCTGGACCTGCTATCAAGACCACGCCGCTAACAGAACAGAACCATGATGTTAAAAGAACCTCACTGCTAACTGAACCACACTGTAGATGTATTTCTTTTTCAACTTTCATGCCTTGTTTTTAGTATTTTAGTAGTATTTTTAGTATGTTTTTAGTATTTTTGCTGCATGCTTTGGCATTTCTTGTTGTTTTTTTGGTGAGTCGAGATGGTTCTTTTTGTCCTAAACATTTCATTTCATTGTCGACCTCATGTTGATTGAAAAGGTTCAAATAAATCAATTACTTGGTTCACATGAGATATTTTGCTAAGACCGTCGAAGGAGTAAAGAGAAACGGACCAAAAACATGAACACTTTGCAACACATTTATGTTCTAGATTAAATATTTCTGTATAAAAACACAAAAGGTGGTAAATTGCACTGACAAAAACCCCACTGAGTGTCTGTGACAATAGAAATCATCTCTCAGGGATCATTCTGTGCTTCAGCACCACTCACCAGAATGCCAGTCTCTTGTCATTCTTTTTTTTTTTTTTTGTCCTTTATCCTCCAGACAACACAAGTGATCAATTCCAGCCCTCGCCATATTTTTTTTCATGAGTAAATTACTCCTAGTTCCTTTTGGTTTCCAGTGCAGTTTCTCAAGTATTGTGCGATGCTTTACCTCCCACGCTGCTGGCTGTCGTTTGCTGCTCACCACCAGGCTTTGTTTAACCTCACACATGCACACTTTCATGTGCACACACGGCTGACACGCACACTCTGGTTATTCTCATTGGAAAGCATTGCAGCTCTTTTATCTAGTCCTCCCACAGCATGTATCAATTTATTCCGAGTGAGAGGGAGACTTCTACTTTTTAAGTACTTTGCATTCGCAGTCGGATTTTAGTGCAGCTGAATTTTTGTCCAACTTCACATGTTTGTCACCCACGGTCATGTAAGACTGTTAATCGTGTGTTTGCACGTGTTTGTGCATGTGCGTCGTTGTCTGTCTGTTAGCAGAATATTTCATGAAGCACTGGAGAGATTTTAAAACTTAACAAGTAATTATTTGATTCACTTCTACAGCTTCTTCTTCGTTCCCACTGCAGGAGTCGCCACAACGAGTCATCCTCCATCTCACTCTGTCCTCTGCATCCTCTGTCCTCACTCTTAACTACGTACTTTCCTCTTTTCCCTCTGTCTCCTGACACATTTCCCTCCTCGTGGTATTCGACTAACAGTAGCACAATTTCTGCCGTCACCCTGTTTGTAATCAGCACCAGCGGCGGTCTTATTAACCAGGGCCTCGACTGATCCGGTATGGTTTTCCTTTGATGAACTCGCATATTAGTTTTGGCACAAGTGTTTCACATTGGATACCCTTCCTGACACAACCCTCACCATTTACCTGGGCTTGGGACCGGCACAAGAGATACCCTGGCTTGTGCTCCTTGAATCAACTAGATTCAAGACAGCTGCCACATCTAATCAACTGTAACAAACAATAAATGCCCAGCTCAACCAGTTTAACAAATACTGTACTAAAACTGATGTGGTAGTTGTTGAGTCACACCCATCACATACTCTAAAGCAGGAGCGTCTAATATTGGGCCTCGAGGACCACTATCCTACATTTTTTTTACTTTTTTCACACACTTAATTCAAGAGTGTAATCACTTCATGTTCAACAGAAGCCCGTTAACTACCAACTGATTCAAATCAGGTGTGTTGGAGCAGATAAACCTCTAAAGCATGCAGGATAGTCGCCATCAAAGACTACGATTGGGCTGTTCTAAAGGCAAAAAAAGTGATATATTTTACTTCAGCATGCAATACTATAGACGATACACTTATAAATGGACTGTACTTATATAGCACTTTTCTATCAAGATACTCAAAGCGCTTTACATACAATCTGTGTCCTCATTTACCCATTCATACAGCACTCTACTAGATCTCTACAAAGACTAATCAGTGCTTTATCACATTCATACACTGATGGGACACACATCAGAGGCAATTAGAGGTTCAGTGTCTTGCCCAGGGACACTTGGGCATGTGGCTGCTGGTGGAGTTGAACCCCCAACTCTTGCATTGGAGGACTGCTGCTCTAACCACTCAACCATAGCCGCCCATAAGGCGCTCATCCACCATTTGCATCAGGCTGCTTTTATAAGCAGCCTGATGCAAATGGTGGAATAAAATATTGTGTACAATTAACTCCAGACCTTCAACTCTTAAGACAATGCCATAGAAGTTTAAATGTTTCCATTTTTACTTTCACAGACATTTCTGTCCTTTTTTAAGGCTGCCTCTTACAAAATAGATTCCTTATCATCCACTGGCAAACAGGGACGTATGTCAGGAAGAAATATAAAAGGTGTACAGTCAAATCCCTAACGGTGTTATGCCATACATATCTGTAAAGCAGAAATGTTAGAAATGGGATATTCTGTTTAATGGAATTGAGTACTGAGAATATTAACTTATGTAGCTGAAGTTCAGCGTTAGTGTGAAAATGGCACCGCCATTCATTTCTTTATACATTCATAAAAATTTACCTTTTCTGTTCTTTTTCAAAATGTGTTTAATAAGTTAGCAACCATAAATATTTCTGAAAATATACATTTTGTAGATTTTTTTTGTTTACAAGTGTAAAAAACTTTGTCAGGGTAAGCATGTTATTTAGTAGCTTCCATACTGAGGTGTTTTTGTTATGACTTGTTCTTCATTAATACTTTATTACAAACATCACGCATTGTAAATGTCCTCACATGGGATATGATCCATCTCTCATCTGTTTTTGGACTTTGTCTGAAAACATGTAACTCATCTAAACACAATTTGGATTGTTTTACTTTCCTTTGTTCACCTCCTTATTCAACTCCCTTAACTTTTTTCATCATTTTTCAACTTTTTTTCTGCACCAGACTGATGTAATATCACCGTGGAAGAATCCCAGCTACCTGATAGGATTATTTGTCATTAGCCGATTCAGTCACACCCGTAGCAACTCAGCAAGAAGGAAAGTTCTTAGCATTGCTTAAACAAACAGTTCTTTTGTCATCTACTATGAATTTCAGTTCAAACTAATATAGAATGGCGTGTATATTTGTCTGTATGGACCCATTCATTCATTTGTATATCGGTCCATCTGTCCCCTGGACTCTTTCCCTCTATGTCCTGAAGCTATCTTCACCCTCGGTGATGTGGCCGCTAAAGAATATGAAGTTTGGCCGTGGCTGTCTCGCTTGGGAAATATGAGTTGACTGTCTATTGCATTATTGTTTCTGAGCTGATCAAATTCCCTGAGGTGGAAGGAAGAGGAGGAATGGAGGGAATGATAGAATGTGTGCCATCTTGTCTGTTGATGTGTACGTAGACATGTTTATATGATCACGTGTTTGTGCTAGAGCTATTTGTTTTCACTAAATTACACCTGAATTGGCTGTTTGTGTTACCTTTATCTGAGACGGGGAATTATTTTTTGCCATGCTTAGAAAATTGAACAACGTCTACTACGTCTTATACATAGCACCTTTACAGAGTGGGTCAACCAGTTTGATGGTGCTCAGACGGTTTCTAGGGTCCTCCCTCTCCCTCCGACTCGTTTGAGGCAGTCATAGCCAAAGTGGAGTTAATTTATAAGACTGAGTTTGTTGTGACTCCTCAGACTGATGACGTATTGAATGAAACACAAAACATTTCAACAAAAAGAAACCGTCCAGAGGACCTGACTTAACTTTGTTGGATTTTTCTACCTGGATTATTGAGCACGAATCAGGAAACTTCTACCACTAATATTCATGTTGATGTACAAATGGTTAAAAGTTAGTGAAGTTTTACCTGATGGTCAGAAACTTTAATAAATAGCTTGTACAAAACACTTTGGGTGACCTAATTAACTTGAAATGTCATGTGATCGTTGGTGAATAATGATACTGTAGTTGAATTGAAAGAACAGCTGCTGCCCAGAGATTTCCAGGACAGACTCTGTTTCTTGATTTAGCAAAGGATGGTGTGATAAATTTAGAAAAAAAAAAGGGCACAGTCAGTATTTTTTTCTGGTGGAAAACAACTTTTCACCAATACTCATGGAGCAGAATGCTGAGCCAATGGTCAGAATCTGTGTAGCTAACATTAAGTGCTATAACTGCAAAAGTGTCTCTGTCCACTTATAAATCTTTAGTGTGCAAGCTGCAGTTAAAATACTGCACCCAAAAAATGAAATGTGAGTAAAGTCATTATTTTTTCCTGCTTAAAGTACAGGTGTGAAATATACAAGCTTGGCATAGCTCAAAAACAAAAAATAAATGAAGGTTAGCAAAGTGAAATTGTGACACCTAACAGTAAAGCAAGTTTAGGATTTTGGACTGATTTCAAATTATTATTATTTTTTTTCATTAAGTTTGGACTTTGCAATTTTGATTTTAAACCCATGCATTTTACCAAGTACTGTAATTGAAAGCTTACAAATGCATATTATTATTATTAATATTTATGTATTTAAATGTATGTATGAATATAGATCTTGACTATTTATGCATACAGCATTTAGAGTTACTTAAACATTTGCATATGCATTTGCATTCTTCAAAACGTGAACAGGTTACATGTGTTTCTTGTTGACTACAAATCCACAAATAAAAATACTGAGGTCACTAAACAGAGAGATCTGTGCAAATAGCATTATTATGAAATAATAAAAATTAAGTAGTCCCCTGTTTATTATCTGTTAAAGTCCATATCTTACTGGGTTACAACTATCAGTTGGCAATCAGTATTCATGAAGGAATTTCCAAAATGTGTTAAATGTTTACAAAAGTTTTCATTGTTCTCTCAGGGCCCATATTCTTGTTTGAATTGTGAACATGTTAAAATATGATTTTTTTTTCTATCAAAATAGCTGCAGAGTTGTCATGGGTCTCACAAACCCTTCTCAACTTATCCATCCATCCGTTATCTTTACCTTCTTCTTCCTTTGCGGGTCATGGGGTTCACTGGTACCCGTATCCAGGAGCCACTTTAGAGGCAGAGGACACCCTACAAGACCGTCACAGGGACACAGAGACAAACAACCATTCACATTCTCACTAATATCTAAGGACAATTTAAAGTTATAAAAAAACAACCGGTGCACCTGGATACAAGTACGGAGAAAACGAGCTCAGAAAATCTTAAGCCGAGATTTGATCTGAGAAACTTCTCGCTGGGAGCTCTAACTGTGCCCCCATAACGCTCTTCTCAATAGATATTTTTTCTGTAATTCAAGAGCTGTATTTTGACGCCTCCACTGGACCTCAGTTAATAATAGAAAACATCTGCCCTGAATGTCTAGCTCCAACATTCCAATGATAGACAAATAAAATAAAAATAGTTCACATGTGGGGGCAACAAAATAATGTGCATGGCCTGGAATACAGTTTTGCAAATGGGGCTCACTGTTCATTGGTTACTTGCTCCCAGACAGTCAAAATTTAGTTCCAACTTGTTGCCAACAGATGTAGCCCAATGATATACTGGCTTTAGTATTCACTGACAAACAAGTAGGAGTCCTGGTTGTTAAGCTGAAAATCAGCTTTCACTTGTCAAAAAATCAGGACCTCTTTATTAAATAGTCCACCATGCGGCAACGTACGCATCACATTATTCTTATGGGAATGGATATGGCTAATTCCTACATGGTCCCAAACCTTCCAACCAATAAGAATTTGTCAACAAGCTATATTCCAACATCTATTGTGTGGTTGTCGTTGTCTGGTAGTAAATGCATGTCTCAATACTTTGTTTTTAATGGTATTTAAGTTGATATCAGTGCTAATATTATTGTAAATCTTCTAATTAGAATGTTTGACTTTTGTAACCCCACTTTCTCCAAACTCTGCTCTGATTAAATGTAAATCCATACCAGTTGAAAATAACCCTCCCGCCGCCAACTACTTATGTTGACTAAGTCAGGGTAAGCACTTTATCTAGCTGCCTCCAATGGCAAGCAGCAGCGATGGTGTGAGTGCAGAGAGCGTTGCTTTGACGCTCAGTAGCAGCTTAGCAGGCTTATATCAGAGCAGGGGAGTGAGTCAATCAGCTGCTATTGAGTGACTCTGTAATGGCCAGCCTGACCATCACACTCCCCAGAGAGCCAGTTTTATTTTCCATTAAGACTGTCATTACGCAGAGAGACATGACACAACCTCAACGAGAGTGTCTGGTGGTAGAAAAGGAAAGAGTTTGCATTTGTAACTGGCTGTGAGGAAAGGAATAGTCATATATATTAATACTGATATTATTAGTGAAATCAACAATGCATTGAGGCAATGTTATGAGTTAATCTTTTGAATGCATAATCCATTGTTGTTGAAGATCACAGTGTGTCCAAAGAGAAGCGTACTTTCTTTCAGTCAGCCCACCATTTAGAGAGTGAGAGCTATTAGTTTTAATCAAATGCCACTATAATTGAGAGGCCTCCCATCTTCAAGATAATTACTAGAAATCTCAGACTGCATGAGCGCTGCCCCACCTCATACCACCGACCTACGACATGGACCACAGGGCTGGACATGTGTCTTCATTAGGCGGTGATGTCACACCATTGAGTTGACTGATACAATTAATCAACAGCAACCACAAATGCCCTCAGTCACAGAATTAAATGCTCGTGGTTGTCCAAATTATTCCCATTATATTTTTCATTGATTAATTTCAGTCACATAATTGAGTGGAAAAAACATATTGTCTATGTTTCTGTAATTTAATTTATGAATATTAGGTGATGTTGTTGATTGATACAACTGTAAGTTTGACTTGTGACAACTTGATCTTTTTTATTATTATTATTTTTTTATCATTTTGAAATGTGTTTGAATATACTGTATGTTGCCTGTGATGATATCTGACACTAGCTAAACAATACCTGAATAAAATTGGCAAATAAAGTAGAAGAAGGTTCATATATTTATTTATTATCAAAAGGCATGAGCTGAAGAAAACTGTCTTTAGGTTATTTGTAATGCATCCATCCATCCATCCATCCATCCGTCCATCTTTTACCAGCTTCTTCCATTTTGGGTCACGGGGGTTGCCGGTGCCCATGTCCGGCAATCATTGTGCGAGGGGCGGGGTACACCCTGGACAGGTCTCCAGTCCATCACAGGGACACATAGAGACAAACGAGACAAACAACCATTCACTCTTTCACTCACACCTAGGGACAATTTAGAGTTACCAATCAGCCTAACGTGCATGTTTTCCATCCAGAAAGGCCCCCAGACTGGGATTTGAACCGGGGACCTGTGTGCTGAGAGGCAGCAGCTCTACCAGTGGCGCCACCGTGCTGCCCCTTTGTAATGCATGGTTACATACAGGTTACAGGTTAATGTTTTGCCTATAGTATATTTGTGAAAGGCACAATACTATTAGGTACTTTTCATTCATTCAATCTTTATTTATACAGGTTAATCCCATTGAGCCTCAAGGACTCGTTTACAAGAGATACCTGATTTCAACAAAGAATGATGACAACAGCGACAACAATAGACACTTATAAAAAGGCATACATATATATATTTTTTTTTACAAATAAGATGGCAAAAAGAGTAACAAAAACAGCTAGATTATAATGTGAATGTAGAAAACTAAAAACAGGAACATGTCTGCATTGGTCCTTGCCAGGAGTCCAACAGATTCTTAAAGACACTTGGAGAGGACAAGGTCGAGAGCTTCAGATCTTTTTGCAAGATATTCCAGGAAAAAGGAGCAGAGTAGGAGAAGGCCCTTTTGCCAAGTTCAGTCCGCACTGAGAGAACACTGCAGGTAATAACAACTGTACTGTCAATACTCATAGCCCAAGATGACCTTTAGTCGCAAAAAGTTGATTCAAGGTCGACTATTTGCTCGTCTGAAAGGCTGATTTAATATAAGTTTTTACCTAATTGTATGCCCTTATCTGTTTTTTTAATAGATTATACCTAGATTCTGGGACCACAAAAAAATGCACACAAATATGTGCTTGTAAAATGGTAATTCAAAAACAAACAAACAAAAAAAAAAGATTTAAATACAAATTCTAGATTCTATTATTGACATTTAAGCAATTTGTCAATTTAAAAATTAAGTGTTTTTATTGGTTTGATTTCAGTCGGTTGAGAAACAAGCACACTTTTGGATTGTGTTGTTGAGCTTTATGTCCACTGGTTAAAACAAGATAGAATAACTACTGAAATTGAACATTTAGGAGCTGTTGCACAATTGGATATAGAACCATTGTAGCAACTCAAAAATGCATATTTTTGTACCACACAAGATTAATAGGCTGTCTTGTCTTGAGATTTAGTGTTAACATTTGTAAAATCATCAGGTTAAGGAAACCTTTAAGGGTAAGCTTTTTTTTTTTTGTAAAGCATATTTTGTGAGTGTTCAACAGACATATAAAATGCTTCCACGTTATTTAAGTACAGGTTTATCTATAAGGTGAAAAGATCGAAGTGTCCCTGAAAAGAGTCGCCACTTATTGTTGGGGCAATGGAAGAAGCTTTTTTGGGGTCTCGAACACTGCTCAACTTGTGCTTCAACAGCAACCTGCAACTGTGAGGAAAAGGCATCGGTAAACTTTGCATGCTCAGAAGCACAAATTTGATGTCTGGCATTTGTGGAAAAGCATGTTGTGCATAGAAAGGCAGAAAACCAATGAACTAGCTGAGTTTATGAAGGTGGTGGTGTTGTAGGGTTGACTCCTGATCAGAGAAGATGAAAATATATTTGAAAGTTCTTTGGTGCAAAAATAACAAATGTTTGTTTAATTTTCTAAGAGCGGTGTGCCAGATTTTGGTGCATCATCAAATTGTAGATAATTGGGAGATTGCAAGTGAAGCATCCACTAGTGACTAAATGCTGCGACCCTTATATTGAAGGGGTCCTATAGACATGGAGTGCTGCAACGGGTGAGGTCCACGTCTCATTAGATGTAAGGATCATTACCAATTGGTCCCTTAGTTGAATATTTCTTTCCTGGGAGAGTCCCCCACCCTTAGGGAGCAAGGGGTTACCCATTCAACCAGTCAAAACACATGCCTTTGCTTTTATAGTCCCCAGATCAACATCCAACTTAATGCCATTCATTGGAAACTTTAGATGGCGATTATATTCAGTAATGTTTGCCACTATCATCAAAAAAATAAAATCAAGGAATATATTTAAGGATAATGATGTTTTAATTATTTTCTTCAGTTTCATGAACCATTCCCCATGTGCACTCCCCACGTTTTACTTATTGCCACCATTATGAGCAAAGTATTAGGTCAGATTTCTGTTCAGTTTGTGTCTCAGCATTCAGAAGTCTCATCAGCTCTTTGATGAAACGGCCCTGTCTCCTGAACTTTGAGTGATCGCTCTCTCAGGGCCTCAGAGTGTCAAGAGAATGGATGAGGTGGCACCGACTGAGTGACAGCCAACAGGCAGCTGCTGCTGCCCCCAGAAACCACAATCCAGCCGAACCCAACCTGACAACAATATAAATATAAGCACATTTTTAGATGCAGGAAATATCCCTCCGATTTTGACACCTTGAGGTTCGTTTTGACAACCTTCCAAATATTTATTTTCCATTTCTTTTACTTCCATTGACAAATAATGACGGTTTTTGTTTCCCTTTTTTTAACATCTTTGTCATTTGCAGTTTTTAATTAGTTGCGTACCAACAATCCAGCACGTCGCATTTATAGTTGCAAAAACGAGCAAATTGTTATAGATCTACGATGGTCTCCAGTACAAGCGATAATTTGGCCAGACCCACGCATAGAATATCAAAAAATCAATATTGCTTTCCCTGGTCTGTGGCTGAGCTAGGTGGGCCTAATTGAAATGTATGAGGGAGTCTGCTAAATGATCTGTGCAGGCAGGGGAGCCAGAGTGATTGCAAACATATGGAATGGCTCCTTAGACAAAATAAACATTTGTACAATGCTCCAAGAGAAACAGACAAAGGAGCATAAAGAGTAGGAGAAAAAATAAATAAAAAAAAGAGCAATATGAAAAACAGAAGCGCTGTACGTGTGCGTCTTAATGTTCATGCAATTGAGTTGAGATATTTCATAAGACTTTGACAGCTTTTCAGGCGACTGCACAAGTTAGTTAGAGATATGAAGGTAGGAACAAAAAGGTTGAGACAGATGTGGGTGTCTGGCACATTATCAACCAATTAGAAACAACCGAATGCACAAACGGGGAACTTCAAGCATCTGCTGATGTCATGTTTGCTGAAACATTACATTTTGACTTGCAGGGGTGTCTTAAGAAGAAAGGTATATTAAGATAACAAACAATCCTTTCTTTCTTCTAATCAGATCTTTTCTTACTGTCCTCTCTCACGCCTCCATCCATCCATCTATCTTACCATGTCTCTCTTACTGATGGGTTATTGACATTGTGCTTAGTAATGACTCCCAGAATAATGGGTCTTGTGTCATCCAGAAGAAACGATAAGCAGAAGTGGCATATTCCAGCATCCACAACGGTGTTCAATCAGTTCCAATTGGTCAGTTTAATTGTGCTCTCACCTCCAGACAAAGAGTAATAACCCTTGTGGAAAGAAACTGGCACACTGACTCTCTAAAGGTAGCTTCTCACAAGGCAGCAAATGTTGGAGACAAGTTGAAGAAACAAAATTGCAAGAAAATGTGCACATTTCCACTCGGAGTTGCACTAAATGGCACATTTGCATGAACTCGCTGCACAAGTTGTCTTGAAATTGTACAAGAAATGATAACACTGACAGTGGAGCTACTAGGGTTCTTGGTGTATAAATTATTACGATTATTTAGTGGTAGTAATTTACTCACAGTCAGCCCCTAACCAATCAACAATATCTGTAGTATTGGAAAAAGTTCTAACGTCTACTAGTAAAGAGGATACGTAAGCTGTTTTAAAAAGTTTCAAATGTTTGGATTTCGATTCTTGTGGTATGCATACTGCCGTGGGTCCTCGCTGATGTCGGTGGTTGCTTTAATGTGGGCAATGACCAGTCTTTCAAAGCATTCGGGTCTCTCTTGTAAATGAGTCCTCGTGGCTCAATGGGACTAACTTGTTTAAATAAAGGTTGAATTTAGTGACTATCGGGGTGAGGGCTACCGGCTGGTAGTCATTCAGTCCAGTCAATGCAGAGCTCTTAGGGACTGGGATGATGGCGGCGGACTTCAGGCAGGTGGGAACAGTTGCCAGGGTGAGGTAAGAGTTAAAGCGGCTAGCACCTCACAGAGCTGATTGGCACAGTCCCTCAGCACCCTCCCTGGGATGTTGTCTGGGCCAGTGGCTTTGCTTCTTTAACATTTAGTCTATATGTTGGGCCCTAAAGGTAAAAGGTTGGAAGGAGGTTTTCCTCAGCTATATAAAGGCTGCATTTTCAACCAGTTTATGCAGTAAACCTCAGTATTATTGTGCCATTGGGACAGTAACCTTTGTATATATGTTAATACTATTCCAAAGACTATATCAGGGTAATGCTCTGTTCCATTTAACTTGAAAGTCAGAATTTGGTTCTGGAAGCAACTTCAAACTCAACTCAACATTGTTCCAGTTGCAAGATTTTACATTCCCTCTATTTCTGAATGTTGTGCAGACATTAAAATTTGCTATTTAAAATCCAATTTTTTTCTTCAGATTTGGTGGTTTTTAGAGGTTCCCAAACTGTCCGAACACTTTTATGATATTTGCAATGTTGTATCAGTTGGAACATCAAAGCTCATAAGCAATTTTATGCATGATGTAAACAAATTTGGTTTTATTTGAACAATCTGAAATTTTGCAAGGTAACCATTTAAACCTCAGTCTAGTCCATGTTGCTTTAATGAAGTGTTCCCCATCTTTTAAGGTTTCCTTGTTCCAATACACTTGATTAAAATGTTGGATTATCTCAATATGTCATCAAGTTGTGCAGAAAACCACTGGTGAATGCTCATTTTATAGTATGTGTTGAAGCGTTTATAAAAAGCAGAACACGGACCCCAGATGACCAGTTTGCGACCATTGCTGTAATTATTTATAACACAAAACGTCATGTCTGTGAGAATCAGTGATGCATAGATTTTAGCATTAAAACATGCTAACACTATTAAAGATTAATGGTATAATGGTGCATCCATTACACCACAATATGCTAAATAACAGAGCTGAAGCTCATCCTTGTTCACATATTTGCATCAGTGCTCTAGTTTTGAACACACACCCTTGTTTTTTAAGCTCCACCCCCTCATTCTTTTTTATCTAGAGAGGGATTCAGTTTCTTTGTCAAACATCAGATTTCACTGCATCTAAGAGGAGTTTTGAGAGTTCATCAAACACAGAGGCCAAAACTTTTACTCAGTTTGGCAAATTAATAAAAAGTTATTCAGTTCACATAAACATTTCATATGTTCTTCTTTTACTTGTGTGCCTCTCATAAAAACGGGCGTGCGAGTTTTCTTTCAGTCATGCTTGCGTATATTCAGACAAACGAGACCGTGTCGTTATTAATCTTGGTTGAGAGAAAGAAAAAAAACAAAAACGTGATGAACTCGTAAAAATACAAACAAAAAAGTGTGTTTTTCCAAGTGGCCCTTTAGCTTATTTCTACTGCTTGGCAGGTAGTTTCCGGGGTTTCCTAACTAGGAGAAAGGAGATTATTTCATAACAGCCAACTGGCAATAATCATTGCTCGCGGCGATAAACAGGACTCTAGACACATGCCTACGGCCTGAGTGAGGCTGATGAGCAAGTGTCAAATGTGCTGATGTACACCCTGCAGCTACTGTAGCTTTACAAAGGAAAGAAACTGAATGTTTAACACAGTATATTAAGACCTCAGTTACCCAAGTGATCTCCATTAAAACACGGTGAATTGATAACTCTTGACACGAAAGGTTTAATTATCAAATTTATGCTGATTTCTGTGGTAAAAACCTCAGATTTCTATAACGTGTGAACACACATCTACTGTTACTGTTCATTTATTCAGTGAAAATTTCACATGAATGTAGATGTAAGATTAAAACAAGAAACTTCAAGGCACAAAATCAGGATTAAGAAAGTTAGAAAAAAAAATCAAACAAGGTTCCAAAATAAGAAATGTTAGTTGGTTCGATGTTAGAGGTTAAATGTGAAGGTTTCTTGCTGACACCTGTAGGCTCATAAAGTTTAACATGATACACTCTGATGTATAACTCTTTTTGATCACCACCTTATTCATCAAAATTTACATATCAAGACATAATGAAGGTGATTAAGAAAATTTAAATTTAGCATCAAGCATACAAAAACTGATATTCCACATCCCTCCATCCATGCATCCATCATCTTTACCCACTTCTTCCTTTTGAATTACGTGGGTTGCCAGTGCCCATGTCCATCAATCACTGTGTGAGAGGTGGGGGACTCCCTGGACAGGTCTCCAGTCCATCACAGGGACACATGGAGACGAACAACCATTCACTCTCTCACTCACACCTAGGGACAATTCAGAGTTACCAATCAGACTAACATGCATGTTTTTGGTCTGTGGGAGGAAACCGGAGTACCCGGAGAAAACCCATGCATGCACGGAGAGAACATGCAAACTCCACCCAGAAAGGCCCCTGGACCGGGATTTGAACCAGGGACCTGCACGCTGAGAGGCAGCAGCTCTACCAACTGTGCCACCGTGCTCCCAGATATCCCCATGTTCTTGTTTATAAAAAAAAATAAGTGGAAAAAAAAAATTATTTGTGGAAAAATATGACATTTACCACCCGATTCTTTTGTAGGATTTAAAAGTGAAAGTAGCAGTGGATGCTGTTAAACAATTGCTGAATAACTGATCATCATCAACAAATATGACCACCTCTATAAAAGTGTGTGTTATGCATTAGGCAGGTCTGGAGCATACAGGTGTGTATTAACAAGTATTGTCAAGAAAGAATATCTTCAGCAATGATTTTACAAAAGCAACTGTTAGTGCCCGTCACTCTGTGAAGGTATTTTAAGGCCATTTCTAATCACTTGCATCCACCAGTCTACAGTAAAACGTTTCCAAGTGTCCATCTGTTGAAACGGCTGAAAATGTTGTCATGCAACAGGGAAATGATCACAAACAGTCAAGGGATGTAATTTGTGCTTGTTTTGCAACCACAGGACCTGGACACCTTGCTGTCATTGATCAAACTGTGAACTTTGCTTATTAACATGTAGACTCAAATGTGAGGCCATCTGACTGACAACTGAGGCTTTATGGAAATTGGATCCTGCAACAGGACAATGTCCCAAACACACGAGCAAATCTACTGTAAAATGGGTTAAAAAGTGGATGGATGGATGGATAGATACCTTCCATTGACTCAAGGACCAGACATCGTGGTTGAAATGAAATGAAAGTGATCTTCAGATAATTGTGTATGAAGATGTCGGAAAGCTGAATGAACTGAAGCAGTGCTGTAAAGAACAGTGGGCCAAACTGCTTCCACAACAATGTGAGTGTCACAGAAAACGACCATTTCTAGTCATTTTCAAGTTTGTTATTAGATATTGCTGCTTTAGGAGGTTCACAAGTCATTGAATCATGACACAGTGGAATCTGTGATGTGTTTTTGTACACTTCAGATTGAATTAGATTGCTGGAGAAAAGGTGGACTTTCCTTTTCCCATCACATACATCATATTGAGTATACAAACTTGTGTTTAAGTCAATGTGTACAGTAGAAGGTGCAAGCCATAATAATAGAGGTGACTGACAGACAGACGTGATTTGGTTGGCACTGGGTTGATTGACGTTATACGCGCTAATGCCGAAGAAATATTTTTACCCTCGCTGACATTTTTAGGGTTTCACCAGATTTCCATTCATTTATGCTGCCACTACAGACTGGGTGAGTGTTTTGGAGCGAGCCGCGATCCCGCCAAATGGGTACAGATTTGATAATCCATTTGTTTAAATAGATTTGACATGTTCATTAAGCTGCTAAGCCACACACCCTCGCATTTTTTCTCTGTTCTCTCCCAATCTTCTTACAAAAAGCTGCTTTTTCCTTACCGCATTGAGACGGTAATTACCGTGCAGTCAAACGAGAAGATGGCAAGCACAAACCCAGCGCTTGTTCGTGGCTGCCTGCCAGCCATGCTACTTAGAGCGCACTGTGCCCAGACACTACAGGCTAGATATGGCTTGCATATTATTCTGGCCTTCCGAGCCTATGAAGATTGTATCTCTAACTGAGAACGTTATGTGAACATATTTTCATGCTGATCAGCATTTGTAGATAACATGTTTGTCAATGGCTGAGTGGTGGGTCAGTAAAACCCAATGACAACAAATCGGAATGAAATGTTTTTGAATGATTCATGAATAAAGAACAAAATCTTGCTTAATACTCATTCATTCAACCTTTATTTATTTATAAGACAGACCTGATTTCAACAAAGAGTGATGACAACAATGGACAACAGCGACAACAATAGACAGTCATAAAAGAGGCGTACAGATTTTCTTTTCTTTTTTTTTTATTATTTTTAATACAAAATAAAATAAGATTGCAAAACATAGCAAAAACAGCTAGATTATAAGGTGAATGTAGAAAACTAAAAACAGGAACATGCCTGCATTCATACAGTAGCATAGCTCAGTGATGAGCCATGGAAAATCCAAGATTTTTTGAACCAGTTTGAAGCATTTTTTTATGAATTTTGAAAAGAAAACGAGAGTTTCCCCATTATTCCACTTTAGGAATGTTAGGTACTCCCTGCTTGTTTACCTGCCTTGCTTTTTTTGGGTGTGCTATTGCCAAGTTGGCGCATTGCTGTTGGCAGCAAGCCATCTCTGCCCAGCTCCATGATTTCCATGATCTGGGTGGGCAGGAGTATTACACAGCCACCTGGAAAGAGCAGAGCACCTGGTTGCAGCTTAGTGCCGAGCTCAATTCTAATACAGGTCTTTTCTCTGCCAGTTTACACAAATCTTCTTTGTCTTTCTCGCACATGGGGTACACAAGTTATTAGATGATGTGTGGACCTACTGTCAGTTTGAAATGGGCACCGTTTCATAAAATTAAACCTGATTCAGTGGATTCTGTTTGAATATAATTGTACCAGCCAAATGAACATATTTGGGGATATTCTTTATCTGTACATTCTTTATATATTAACCTTCCAGTGTCTCTTACTAATGTAGTTTTCTAAGCAAATTCCCACAATGGTACAGAAGAGTACATTGTAACTTACTATAGTATCATATTGCATCATGTTGTACAGGGGAGTGGTGGCACAGAGGTTACAGTAGTTGAGCCTGTGATTGGAAGGTCACCGGTTCGACTCCTTGGACCAACAACATCAAAAATGTGCATGAGAAAAAGAAATGCCCACAATTGCCTCCACTCTCATTTGCTCCACTCTGGGCCCTTGACCAAGGCCCTTAACCCCCACCATTTATATTTGATATTATTTGAGCTTTTGAGATGTTAATCAACAACCAACAGCAGCTGATTAACATCTCAAAAGCTCAAATAATATCTCAACTACAGCCCCAAATCTCAAAAGAGTTTAAAAGGATGTTCTGTGGATGCATTCCCATCTACCTGCCAGCTATGCTCGAGTGTCTGACCACTGAGATCCTGGAACTAGCAGGAAACATGGTTCATGACAGCGGAAGGACAGGATCATCCCTCGACACCTACAGTTGGCTGTTCGCAGCGAAGAGGAGCTCGGCAGAATGGGAGAAGTGGTCATCGCTCTGGGAGGAGTTCTGTCCGCCATTCGGGCGGTCCTACAGCCCGGGGGAACCGAGAGGCCAGCCGAGTCTGGGAGGACAGATCGGACGGCATCTGCAGCCAGTTTCTTAGGATCCACTGTGGGATGGACCTTTACAAGAGATCCTTCCTGCCTACAGCCATCAGTATCTATTACATCTCTTAATGAAATGAGGATAACGAGTTACAACAACAAATAATTTCCCTTTGGGATTAATAAAGTATTTTTGAATTTGAATTGAATTTTGATTTGCTCTGAGGCACCCTAGATGGCAGCTCTCTGCTCCACACGGAGGGCTGTGGTAGCTCAGTGGTCTGTGGTTGAGTCAGGAAGGGCATCCAATATACAATTGCCAAGTCTAGGTGAGACTTAGTTCGCTGTGGCAGCCCCTGAAGAAGGGAGCAACCGAAAGAAAAAAAACAATTGCATCATGTTACAATATTGCTTCACATCATATATTACAATTTTTTGTATCAATGATATGATGCATTATAATATCGTCACATGGCATCATAAATCATCTCATTCAATATTGAGTCACATTACATTGTATGGTATCGCATGGAACTGTAGGGCATGATGTAAGGTATTTTTTTCCTCAGTAATATTGTTATGCATCAAGTTGTCCAGTATTGTGTTGCATCACAAAACAGTATTGTTGCACCATGTATCATATTGCATCATCAGTTTCCCTATGGTATTGCATTGATTGCATTGTGTTGTACGGTTCCATCATAGAGCACATCGTGCTATAAGGTACTGACCATCATGTCATAGGGAATTCATTCTTATTGTACTCCAAACTTACTGCAGCAAATTATCAAATCATATTGTACTTAAACATATTGTATTTAGTTTTGCATCAACTCATACCTTATTGTTTCACATCATACTGTATTGCTTTACTTTCCATCAGCTTGTATTGCATCATAAATCACATCACTGCATACTGTATTCTAAACTTACTAAGAACTCTCTGCATATTTTAACAGTAAACCAGGTCTTATTCAGCCCTTTTGCCTGAAACGATGTTTAGTTTAGTTTGAAATGTATTGTTTGTGTTGAATGTCGGTGCACGCTGCATGTTTGTACTGTGGTATTTGAGTAAGTCATTCATGTGGTGAAGTAGCTGTAACCACTTCTACCGTCTCCCATCAGAAAATGCATGCATATTCCTTGGTGTTTGAAGCTAGTGTGGATCTTTATTTCTTAAAAAAAAAAGTGTTTTTATTTTTATTTTAACTGAGTTTTCTTTCAGTACGTCTTTTTCTTTTATAAATCCGCATGGTTTTTGTTCTGAGTGTGCAAATAAAAAGCTTTCGTGGTTTGTGCCATTCAATGAACCTTAGTAACATAAATCATTGCACCTCAGTCATGTTGACCTTTGTCACTAAATTTCATTTCACTATTTCTGTTTATATAAAACAAAAAGTTTTGTATTTTCCAAGGCTTAAATGGCGTTTTCTTGTTGTTGTTGAATTTAGCTCAGGAAAGATGATTTTTCATATTTGCTGACATACACTGTAAAAATAAATTAAGCCATTTAAGTTAGTGTTAAGACCTGATACCCATTTTTGCTTGTTTAATTTATTTATTTTTTTTTGCCTGGTTTAAATATACCTGGTTGAAAAGATATCAAGTGTTTACCAAATAGTTCAAATACTGTTCAATTCTTACAATATGAAACATTAAAGGAATAAGAAATGGGTAAGGTATATTTGTTGAAGTAAGGAAACATTTTTCTATTTTAAATCTTTTTCCTATAAACTCCAAAAGATCAAATTCAGACACACGTTACGTTGGACCTAGACGTGTCCTGTCTGATGTCAAAGGACAAGCTATTTATGTCCCATCGTTCACTTCCCAAAACTTATTTCACCTTTTCAGCACAGCCAGTGTTGCTTCAACATTTCTCCCCCTTCAGTAAGTTCACAAGTCGCAGCTCACAAACAGCAGGATATAAAATCATGCTTACGAAAACCCGCAGAGGTAAAATGTCTGACCTAGTGTTATCTCGACAAAGGACGTCACTGGAGGCCATCAAATCCAGACAGCTCTCAAAGGCATTCATCAGAACGTCCCAGATAATCTGTTGAAATCATCTGAAGCAGCGTGACTTTTTTTTTTTTTTTTTTTTAAAGGACAGATATGAACACTGATTGAACACAGATGCTCTCAAGCGATAGCTGTAGCCGGAGAGTTACAGTGTACGCAGCACTAAATGAACAGCATGGAAAGGTCAGGAGAACAGGAAAAAAGCATCCATAAACAAAACCATACCACTGACCAGCTAATGAGGTGAGAGCTGTGACTGTTAACCATACCCCTCAGTATTTGTGCTAATTACTCCCCCTGCAGAGAGTAGGGAATGTCCACCACTGATTTGTGCTTATATAAACAATCGATGGTTTAATTAGACTATTAGGTGGGATTGGGTCCCAGCAGACTTCTACGAAGCTTTAAGCAGCTTTGTGTTTGCCTTTCTGATTGCTGAAAATGCAGCATACTGGAAGTTTGGAGGATTGTACCTATTGATGATGTCTGGTCAGATTTTACCTGTAGATGCCACGACTGGTGCCGTTTGGTTAGTAGGTGAAATGGGTGGTAAGTGGTCTTCGGTTGTGTAGCTTATTTTTAATCTTTTCAGGCTCTTCAAAGTGCTTTACAGTGTTTTTTAAATTAATGTATTCACTAACACTTATGCAGTCGTATGTGTTTTTTATTATTATACACCCGTCTACAAATGGAAATATGGTATAGTCTCTGTATGTCCTAAACTTTCTCTTGTCTGGTCCGTAACTTCTGATCCACTCAAGATAATTTATTGAAGCTTGATACACATATATATCATCACTAGATGGGGTGTCACTTACACTTTCATCACCCAAGCTCTGAGGTCAAGGTCATAAATCAAGGTCAAAGTTAAATCCCGGTCTTCCTTTGTGTTGACCAACTTCTTATCTGCTCAAAATCGTTTACCAAAACTTGGTATGAATTTGTATCACAACTTGATGATGTGCGGCATGAGTTTTCATTACCCCAACTCCAAGCTCAAGGTCACAGATCAAGGTCAAATATTATACAAGGTTTCTGCTTCTCCAAGCCATAACTTATGCTCCATTTAAGGTCATTCAACAAAGCTTGATACGTGTTGGTATCACCTGTAGACATCATGCCACATTTTATTTCATGATCCCAGCTCTATGGTCAAGGTCACAAATCAAGTTCAAATGTTATACAAGGTCTTTGCTTGTCCAGGCCTTTACTATAGATTGCTTTGTTGTTGTATAGTAGTTTGGTGACAGGTGTAAAATATGTGATAGGCTGTACTCTTGTTCACACTACATAGTTAGTTTTTCTTAGTTCACATCTTAGGTCTTATTACTGTTTTTCATTTACATTTTAATAGTTTTGTTGGATGTAACTGTGACCCTGTATACCCAATTTTGTTGCATCACATGTACGACTAATAAAGAACCTTGAATCCTTGTATAACACTTTTGTATTTTCACTCATACACCAATGCACATATCAGGGCATGCTGCAGAGATTGAGCCTTTGAGCCAGAGATTGAAAGAGAACCTCTCTACTATAGAGCAAAAACTGCTCTCAGCTTACTTATACAAGTTTGTATAAGTAAGTTTTAATCCAAGCAATTAATATAAATTAATGAGTGTCAATACTTCACTGACCAATAAAATACAGTGTAATTTTCCAGCCAATAAAAATCTAAAGTGATATATTCTCTTTGTTGCTTAATTTCATAAATGTTGTGTATTATTTCCATTTTTGATGCATGATTGTATGTTTGCTGTGGATTTTTGCTTTTAGATGGCAGTCAACTGGCTTTGACAATTATTTTCATGTGTGTGTTTGGATGTGCACGTGTAAATTTCACATGGTTCAAGGTTCTTCAAAGTCATTGATTCACATGTGGTGCATAAGGTGGGGTACCACTTTACAATAAGGCTCCCCTTATAGATGGCTAATAAATAGTTACTAGATGTTATTAATTCCTCTATAAACACTTTATAAATCATTAATAACTGCTTATTAAGCCTTAATTAAGGGTGACCGAGAGACAAAACTGAGCAGTTTCTTGTTAAATAATGAACCACATCCGTCCACCTATACTGTATATTTAATCTAGAGTTGTTATATTAAACATCCCATATCGAGTTACTACCTTGTAAGCACAATAATAATTTGTAAACCTAATTATTTTAGGATATAATATATTGGTTGTAGATACTTGTAATGCAGTGATAAAGTACAAAATTATATGGTAAAGAAATAAGTTTACTTGGTCTCAAATGTTTACTATAACAACTTTAGATTAAATATATAGGTGAACAGATTTGGCTCACTATTTGGCAAGACATGGGTCAGGTTTGTCTCTTTCTCACACTTAATTAATGCATAATAAGCAGTTATTAATGATTTATACAGTGTCTGTAGAGGAATTAATAACAAATCTATAAACTATTTATAGCCATCTAAAAGGGGGGCCTTATTGTAAAGTGGTACCTGAGGTGGAATGAAACCAAGTACTCAAGGTCCCAGTTATAACCAAAACTAGCAACAACAAAAAAAGAAAGAATATAAAGTATAAAAAGAAACCATATACGAGGATCTAAGATATTTATTAAACACTAATATGTAGAATAATACGGTATATTAAACAGCAGCCTGAACATGAGTCTGTAGTGAGCAGATGGGTATGAATACAGCAGCTTAAAGGCAAGAAATCAGCAGCATGGATAAGTCGCATATCACCAACTAAAGTGGCAATACAGTGATTTTTCTGGTTAAGGATTTACGAATGGAACAGCCTCAGGGTAGAAGCTGTTCCTCAGTCTAGTGGTTCTACACTTAATGCTCCTCAACCTCCTGCCTGAGGGGAGCGGAGCAAAAATTGTGTGTGCTGGGTGAGTGTGATCCTTCATGATGCAAGTGCCCCCCTTCCTGCATCTGGAGGTGTAGCTGTCTGTGATAGTGGGGAAGTTGACTAACAGTCTCCAACAATCACAAGCAAATGACAGAGTTTGTGGAATCTGATTACTGATAAATATGGCAATCATTCTATGTCCCTGTGCAGTGATGGAAGTTATCCTCAGCTTGTGACCCTTCGCTAGTGAAATGCACCAAGTGGAGCAACAAGCAGCTATATTAGCACCTGTGGGACAGTTAAGGAATAGGTGTCTTGCTCAAGGACAGTACGGCATATAGGCATGGGGGAGAATCAAACCAACAACTTTATGGTTCCTAGTTGCCCTACCACTGCACCACAGCCACTCCTTTGAACTTTTACTAAATACATATTTTTAAATAAAAGTCTACACATAGAAACAACAAAATACTATAAGATCATTAAGGCATTTTTCCCCCCTTTTAGAGTAATACCTGCTGCTTTGCAAAAATTAAAAAATAAGACTGAGAAATTTCTGTTCTAGCCCTCTAAATGATCGTTATCATGAAATGTGTTATTCCTCTACATATGTGTCGTGAAAGACTCTACACTAATACAACAAATTAGAGCTCGGTTTCTGTGAAACTCAGAGTAGCTTCGTGAGTTTCATCAATACATGTCCACTTGTTCATGAGATTTTTCTAACAAACAAATGCAAGCGCAGGTAAAAACATTTGGCAAATAATCATTTGCAGAAATTATGAATGCACAGTTGGCCCTTAAATGGGTGATCCACAACTGTTTCATTCCTGACCGTGTTGCTGAAACTGCTGGTACAGTCCATTGGTTCACTGATTGATTAATATCTGTATTTTTTTTTACAATACTCTACCATTGCTGTCTATTTTAGCAAAAATGCTTAAACTCACATGAGATTTGCTTGTAGATCCAATAACACTGAGCAAACACACTGAGAAAAAAAAAAAAAGCGCTACAGCGTTTCTCTATCTTCATATTCAATATTCCACATCATGCAGATTCACTGACCGCTCAAAGATGAAACGCTGTGAAATAGGAAACTTTAATGCTGGTATTATTTTCAGTGGTATTTTATCTTAATGATTTCTTTTTTTATGGACGCATCCAATGTTACAGCGAGAAAAGGGCTTAGGTAGTAATTTATTTAGATAGAAGAAAATATACATATGAGAAGCAGGTTAGGTATAGGGGACAGAAAAGTACAAAACTAAAGAAATTATATATGAGCTCACTGAAAGATGAACATGGACAAGAAGGAAAGAAATCCAGGTGAAAGATGGAATTATAAAAGAGCCATCAGGGTTCAAAGGAAGAGGGGAGCACTGGAACAACTTCATGCATGTTTAAGCGCAGTGGAAACATGAGTTAAATGCCCAAAGGATGATGGTACCAGAACCCACCCAATGAGATGACATCAGGTGCAATAAATCTTGTGAAAGTAGGGGGGTAGGTGGTAAATTAGTTGTCAGCATGGCCACACTGACTGCAGTATCTGATCAGATGAGCCTCAGACCAGTTTGGACAGGGCATTTTAAATCCATTATCATTTGTTGGAGAGTCCATTTTTCCTCTTAAATTCAATGTGTGTTGTTTGATTTTTTTTTTAAATAGAATTAAATGTGGTTACATCTTAAAACAAGAAATAAAACAAAAGAAAATTGGAGAGAAAAACAAATTATGCAAAGAAAAATTGAAAATTATATAGTCTTTAAGTAAAACCTGTACGTCAGCAAATTTCAAACGGTTGTCAGTCATAGTTCCTTGAAAACAAAAGATACCATTTGAATTATCTTACTTTATTTTGTTTTTGGAGTTTATAATTTTCAAATGAAACGGTTTCGAAGGCAAATCTAAACACTAACCAGTTTATACAGTGCAAACTGTCTATTCCTTTTCTTTCTGCATTTATTTCGTGTTTTTTATATATGAATTTGTGTTTAAATTTGTTTACTATTTTTAAATTTGTAGCTTTAAATTTGTAGCTTTTTTGGTTAGAAGTCCTGTACAGTTATCAGAAATGGAAAGTACAACCTCATTCAGTTTTTACATTTTACACATCAGGCCATGATAAACGAGCCCAAATTCTCACCAGACCTCTACCATGCTTGACAGTTGTAATGGGCTGTTTTTGCCAGTCGTGGACAAACATATATACTTTGGTCTTATCAGTCCAATGGACATTGTCCCAGAAGACTTGTTCTATGAATGCTTTTTTAAACTTATTATTTTTAAATATGAATGTTTCTGTTCATTGTCCTGAGACGACTTCTGTTGTGACTTGGCATTCTAGAAATAAACTGAAAAGAATTGAATTGCTGTTCATTATGTCATTATTGCATTATTTCCTTTGTAACATAGATATAGACTTAGAGTAGTTCTTCGCTACTTGGAGCGCGTCCGCGAAAAACGAACCACTATCACATTTTTTCTAAATAAGATTGGACATGACACATAATTGGCTGACTGATGGATGAGCCGCACGATAGTCATGGATTTTTTAAATTTAAAATAAATTTTAAATTATTTAGCACATGCTGCACCTGTGTGCAGCCCACATCTGCATGATACGCTTTTTCCTTTTCCTGTGTGCAGCCCACAGCTGCAGGAGAAGGTTCCTCGTGCAGCGTGTCATATCTCCGCTTTGCAGCGGAGAAGTGGGCGTGGCCGAGAGCGCTGGCAGGTTGCAGAGAGCCGCTGGAGACGGAGTTGATTTCATGACATGCTAAGGGCCTTGTTCATGTGCCCAGAGTGGGGCAAATGAGGGTGGAGGTAGTTGTGGGTGTTTCACCTTTTCCACCCACATTTTGATGTTGTTGGTCCGGGGACTTGACTGGCGACCCTCCGATCACGAGTTCACCCTCTCCAACCTCTGCGCCACCACTCCCCCAACGTTTAAATCAAAGTTGTTCTAATATATTGTTCTTTGCCGTCAGTTCACGTAAACTTGGGTCACAAAATCCTAATCACAGTATTTTCACACAATAGCTGAAACCCTCAACCCTATCTGCCTCTAAGAGTAAAAATTCACAGAAATGAACGATGCATTCATATTATAATAACTAGTTTTATCCTTGAATGTTAAAGGTTAATTCCATTCCCAAGTTGATCTCCATCTGCACCTCCAACCCATGCAAACAGAGTTGTTTAGTGCATACAAGATAAATGTGGTGTGCATTTTATTTCTCCCCTCACCATCTCTTATTGCTATACCATCGTACACAAGCTCCTCTCGTCACACCAGGGTAAATATACATCGTCAGTGCAAAGATGGAGTGGAACAGATGGCATCAGAATGATTGAACCCACCTACAATAGTTCCCACAACTTCCCTCATCCCTTTTTTTCTCCTTCATTCAATGACTCTCTCTCTCTCTCTCTCTCTCTCATGCTCTTGTCTAACTTTAACCATAGTCTGGATGCATCATCTCAGCCGTTTCAATGCCATCCAGTCTCCTAGTTCTTGCCAAAGAGGCTCATGGTTACTGGATCCCCACAGTGTGACACAAAGTCAGCCAAGAGAAGGAGAGGAGGGAGGGCAGGGAGAGGAGCTGTTATCTTACAGCTATTTGAAACCTTTCTCCGCTTTTAAACGCAATATTTTTAGCCTATTACCCAGTTTGCTTCACAACAGTAATTTGAATCATTAAGGACGAGATCCTTCTGAACAAGACCCCGTTCATATGAGCAATTTGTGAATAGACAAAGGTTGTTTCTCTTCAGCCTTACATCCACATGATGCTTTAGGAACGCCTACACTCCCACCTGTAATCTAACCTACGACCCAAAGCATGACGGAATAAAAGCAGTGACAAATTACACGCTTGTTTGTGTTTCAGATGCCAATTGCAGCATGACCTTTGTGTATTGTCACTTCAGCAAACCATTCTTACTGTTACACCAAACAATCTTAAGCCAAAGTACTTTTTGTCAATTTAATGACTTGACAAAAAGCACTAAAGCAGGCGTTGCTGAAAGAGCATAAATAGACATTGATGTACATGTAAAAAAAGGGGGATATTTTCAAAAACTTGATGCTTGTCTATGAAAAATTCAGCTTGATATTTGAAGTTTGCGGAAGATGGTTAGCCCAGTCGGCTCTTAGAGATTCTGCTTGGAAGTGCGCAATTACATGGGTGTATTTGGACTGACATGCCTTTTGGCCAGTAGGAGTTTAATGTTTCACAAAATAGAAGTTCCACTTTGTTGTCGGTCTACAAAAAAAAAAAAAAAATAAGGATTTGGTTGTTGCTCTTGTGTTCGCTGTTCTTGTATTTTCCTTATACCGTTTAAAGCTGTGATGACAAATGTTTTCTTTTCCAGAGGGCCAAATCGAGATAATTAAAGCAATCAATGGTTGTATAGAGAATTGGAAAATAAATTTTCTTCAGGACATATAATCTCTACGACTTTTTTTAATGCTTTTTCTTGTTGTAGCATAGTTAGCCTGCTTGATAAAATATGTCTTCCACAATTCACTTTATGAATATAAAATATACTTTCTGTAGATGGGCTGTTTTTGACAATCAATTGTTAGCCTAAATATGCAAACAAAACAAAGTTTGCTTTTTGGAACCTTTATGCTTCAGTGAAGTTCTGGAAAAACAACAACTTAAAGTTTTAGCTTATCTTAATCCAAAGTTTTTTTTTTTATGTATTTGACCAAGTTTAGACTTCATTAAATTTAACTGATAAAATCCAAGTTTATTTAAAAGTTATTTGCTTTTCATTTAGAAATAATAGGGCGAGATGGAAATAGTCCATGGGCTACTTTTGGCGCTTGGGCCATATGTTGCCAAGACCTGGTTTAGAATGCTCCATGTCTATTTTCCTGTTTCTGATGTATTTTTGTGGCACCGTTATGGCACCATATACAGGCCTGGGATAGTTACTACTGCACTTTAGATCATTTTCAGTTTCACTTCTTATCTGCTCCTCCTTCCCTACCCCACCTTACCTCATCACACTTGGTCACCGCACCAGTTTGCTAAGTGTAAGCCATGTAAATGAGATGGCAGATCAAAAGGCGCAGAGAGGAGTTTTTAATAGCTGAAGAGGTGTTGATTAGTGTCAGAGAAGGAGAGATGAAGCAAAGTGCAGGCAGCTTCCATTACGCCCCAATGGTTTAAGGCATCTGCTCAAGTTTGTGTATATCTTAAGTGTGCTGTAAATTAAACACAATGCAAGTAAACAAAATGAGCATATCATCAAACTATGTATGCTCAAACATTCCTAAATAAGTGTGTGTATCTCGGCATCAAAAGTGTGTGTCCACCTTTCCTTCAGGAGATCCTTGTTAATACATAATACATAGCTCCACATTTCCGATTATAACAGCAATAATGTTAGCATGCTGAGTTTATGAAGAGGAGATCAGGTGCAGGAGAAAGTGATTACAGGACATACACATGACAAGTGATATGACTATTGTGAGCTGTAACTGGCAGGAGGATAGTTTGAGGAAGCGTGCCAGTAACAATGCTAATAAGGTGCCTCAGAAGACTGTTGCCACCCTCAGAATAGTCATGAGGAATATTCATGATGACTTAAGTTAAAGTTCTTATCAAACTGTGTGCTTGACATGGAGTCAAAAATGATCCAAATGTGCAGTAAATGGTAAATGGACTGCACTTATCTAGCGCTGTTCTACCTTATCAAGATACTTGGAGTGCTTTACACTACAATTTGTGCCTCATTTACCCATTCATACAGCACTCTACTAGATCTATACAAAGAATAATCAGTACTTTATTACATTCATACATCGATGGGACACACATCAGAGACAATGAGGGGTTCAGTGTCTTGCCCAGGGACACTTCGGCATGTGACTGCTGGTGGAAATGAACCCCTAACTCTTCCGTTGGAGGACAACTGCCCTAACTACTCAGCCACAGCTGCCCAGTAGGACATTCATTTCTTGTATAGCATTGTGCTTAAGTTGTATTATCCCCCATTTCTTATGAATTTTGTTTCAGCCAGATATTCTTCAAAAAATTTTTCCCTCTAAACTTTATTAGTCTTTCTTGGGTGGGTGAAGTGTGTGGGTGGGTGGGGGTGTCTGTTTTGTCCCTCACTTTTAAGTCCACAATGACCATTTCTATAGGATGGGCTTTTTTAAACCACTTACCTTGGGGTTATGAATCATTCCTTAAGTCAAGATAGACCAGCATTTTGTCTCCCCACAACAAAAAAGATTTTTAAAACTTAATCTTTGGTTAGTAAAAAGCTGAAGTCTAAAGTAGCTTGTAACTTTGAAGGTTACTTGCCTGTTACAAACCCAAAACTTGTTTGCTCATAAAAAGTTGAAGTATTGGCATCCTAATTTGTACCATGTTGGCTAGTAACTTTGATGGTTAGTAGGCTTTCACAAAGATAAGATTTGTTCCTAAAATTTGTAATCTCCAAGCAAATACTAGGTATTTTGTAACTTTCTAACTAGGAACTTACTATGGGTAACATTAGAGGATTGCGAAAAGACAGTTTATTTCCATAATTCGCCAGCTAGTAAAAAGCAAATCTAACTAATATCTTAGCATTAACTATGAGCCTTCTTCACAACGTTTCAGTTGAGTCTATGACGAAGACCAAAAATAACACAAATAGTATGTTGTCGAGGACAAAATGATTCCTAAAGACCTATTGGCTGAAAAAATGTCATACATCAGATGGAAAACTGAAGAATAAGGTAGTCCTCAGCTCCTGTCTCAGGTCATTGCTAGTATTTTCTCCCCTATTTCCTAAGGTTAAAATTTTCAGACACTTTAGGTCTGCAACATCTTTAGTCCTCCACTTGTCAACGTTTCTCTGCTTTTTAAAGCGGAAACTGAACAGTATGCGGTCATACTGTTCAATACAGACAGAAAATTAGGAAAAAAGAAGCTAAAGTCTAAAAAAAAATTAAGACCTTCATAAACACTGACTAATAATGTCCTTACGAAAAATTACAACAAAATGTTTTCTTGGAAAGCGTAAAAAAATTGTGTGGTTAATCTTTTGAGCAGTTTTATAATTTTGTCTTTGCCGGGTTAATTTTTACAAAACTATTGCTGTAGTTTTGACATGATCTCCTGTAATATGTTCATTTTAACTCAACAGTATGTGTAGTATTATTAATTACACCATGAAGCGAGAGTTTTCATTTTTACCAGCCTCTTTTACGTAACACTTGCTATTTGCCTTTCTGATTCAATCCAATACGTGTTCACCGCCAGCAGTCTTCATCGCTGCAACTAAATTTGAATCCAGCTTTTATTTAATGTCTAGGAATAAATAAATAGCAGTTCAAAGCTGGCATATTCGTGGCTCTTCATTCGGTGTCCAGGGGCTAGTCCGCACACTTTTGCCTGTGTCAGAATTTTCATCTTCCTCGGCTCCCCAGCTGCTTCCATCGTCGCAACCCTTCACTTGCGCAGATGGCAGAAGGGTCGAAGCACTTTAATGAATTTTCAAAGGAGTTGCGTTGGCAATATTAAAAGGAGCTCCTAAACTTAAACATGTCTGACGCCAGATGTCACGTGCATGCGCAAAAAGTCACGGGAACGCACCTTTAAAGGTCCAAACATGAACTCTAGCTAAATTGTGTGAGAGGATGCAAACACACAGCACATTCATATTACTCTTCCCAAAAACCAATAACATCTACAGATAAAGAGAAAATGTCACATCCTCTATACTGCTGGATATTTTTAATTAACTCTATTAGAATGAGGAGCTCTCACTACAGGTCAAAGGTCAGTTTTAATGATGAGCTTACATATGGCAGCCAGCGACCTGCCTTGCAAGGGAAACAGGCGGCACTTCTGCTGATCCATCTGTCCCATGGTAATGACTGCACCTGGCTCCGCACAGGCCAGCGCGTACAGGTACCAGAGCTCTTGGAACAAGTTCGGTGCACAGAGAAACACAATTAAAAAGCAATAACAGAGCACATCTTGCATTTGCGCTGTTTACTTGTTATGTCTAATTATGTGTTTGAGTCAGGGAGATAAGAACTCCTTCCTACGAGCCTTTTAGACAGCCAAATGTTTGCTGTGCAATGAGGCCCTAAATAGCCATGATGTTGGATCAGATTTAATTTCAATTGGAAATGAAGTCAGTGTTTTGGCATGTCCTTATGACCTATGTTAATGGTTTTCTTGTGGGTAAAAGCCAACGTTTAGTGGCCTAATTTGTGCTTTGGGAGTTGGGTGTGTAACATGCCTGAAGACTCCCTGTTTTGACTTCTCCAGCTTGCACTAACAAAGAAAGAAATGACTCATTTTATTTTTTTGACTGGCCTTGATCAGACCATTTTGACATGCCTGTTTTAACAAGAAGCTAACAGAAGCGAACACTGTGCCGTTAGAAGTATCAAGGCTTTTTCTGCTCCCTCGTTTAATACTTCCCTCTCAGCTCCATCCTTCCTTCGGCTTCTCCCCAGGCAAGAGAGTCTTTATCCCACCTGCGCCAGATGAACTCAAGGTCAGGATTCAACCTAAAACTCATGGGTCTCTAATCTCTCAACTTCTGATCAAGGATTGTCACAGTTTAAAAAGTCACTTGAATTCATTTTTACTTTTTTCTTTACCCCTGACGGACTGTATTAGGACTGGTGAAAATATGGCATTTATTGTTGTGGGAAGAAAAAAGGCCACCCATTTTCAGTTCTAATGATTTATTTGTCAGAAGATAGTTAAAAATAATGTTTTTTTTTTTGTTTTTTTTTTACATTTTACAACTTCTTAAATCCAATCTCAAGAGCACAAAATCACACTCCATCATGTTGTTAGTTATTAGATAAGGCAATAAGGCAAACTGGAAAAGCTGCGTAACAAAAAGTACATCTTAATATCTAAAAAGACACGAAAACCTAAGGAACGTTGTGCTCTGAACAGATAAGTTATTTGACCATAACACACAAGTCGAGATGATGTAGAGGTAGGGCAGCCGACTTGAGACCAGAAAGTTGCGGTTCGACTCCCTGCATCCTAATTGCTCCCCGGGTGCTTGCATAGCTGCCCACTTCTCCACCTGGGTGTATGTCGGGTGTGATGGGTTGAATGCAGAGAACCAATTTCATCATTGTATGGAAATGTACAATGATGGCGTCACATAGCATTTATATAAGTGCTATGTGACGCCATCTAGACCTGTCACAAAAACAACTTTTGCTGGGCGATTCTTGGAAATTGTGATAAACTGTAATGTTTGAAATTTGACAATAATTAGTAATTATTGTGAAATTTAAGAAAAATATGTTTTCTAACTTATCTTAATTTGTTTTGCATATAGTACTTTTTTTGACCATCACATGGCAGTATAAGAACCTGATAAGACTGTTGGAACTGAATGATGGATACTGAGGGAGTGAGCAGCGTGTCTCTTTAAGAAAAATGGGAGGGAGACACTTTGGACCTTTGACAAGACGGAGGATTTTTTTCCCCATGGTCGGCCTGTTAACATAGCTTGTAGCTTAGCTTCTCAGCTTAGCTTCTTTTAACGATCCAAAAGTGCAGTTTTGGATGTTTAAAACGCATTTTTAAGAGAAAGAGAGGGGTCAGTGAAAAGCACTGGAGTTAAGCCCGTGTCTTCAGTAGAAACAGAGGGACACGAAGAAACGATGAAGCCAGTAAATGAAAATGAGGTTGATAATTTTCATTTATCATGCGATTATGAGGGGGAGTGGTGGCGCAGAGGTTAGAGAGGTGGGCTTGTGATCTGAAGATCGCCGGTTCACGCCCCGGCCCCGACAACATCAAAATTGTGGGTGGGGTAGGTGAAACACCCACACTTGCCCCCACCCTCATTCGCCCCACTCTGGGCCCATGAGCAAGGCCCTTAACCCCCACCATGTGCTCCCTAAACAGGTCTCTCTTGAAAATGAGTTCTCGTGGCTCAATGAGACTACCTGAATAAATAAAGGCTAAATGAAAAAAAAAAAAAAAAAAAAAAAGATTAATTGATTTATCACAACAGGCCTACACATAGCACTTGTGCTGTATAAGTCCATGTTTGGTGTAAACCAGATACTTCATATCAGCACAAACACCTTATACTGTCAACATAGGGGTGAAAGGGGGGAGGACTTGGACTTGTTTTTTTAGCCACAGAACCTGAGCATCTTGCAGTTACTGATTTGACCATGCAGTTCTGTTTTTAGCAAAATATTCCAGAGTTAAATGTGAGACAATTTGTCCGAAAGCTGAAGCTTGGGCAAAACAGATTCATGAAACGCAATAACGATCCCAAGACAGCAGCAACTCTACAACAGAATCGTTGAAAACGAAAAAACTTGAAGTTCTGCAGTGGTTCAGTGAAGTCCAGACCTCATCCTGATTGAAACGCTGTAGTTCGATTTTAGGAAGGCAGTGAAGAAACAAATTGATGCATAAAGAAAAGTGGTCTGAATTCATCCACATCCTTGTGAAAGAGTAATGATTATACAGAAAACCTTTTTTTTTTTTTCTTTTGCTGCTCCCTTCCTCAGTGAAGGGAGCAGCAACTAACTCACAGTGAACTAACTTGCATGAAGATTTGGCAAATGTTTTTAAGCCGGATATTAGGAATGTGCGATATGTACGGTACACGGTAGAAACGATAGACATTTAGCCTATGATAGAGATCTGTCTTCTACCGGCTAACTGCAGTGATGCTGCGTCTGATGTAAAATCAGAGTTGTCAGATTTAATCGTTACTTTTTTTTAGTTGAAAACTGTGCGTAAGTGGTGTTTAAGTATTTTCTTTGAGAGCTAAGTAGCGAAGCTACACGCTATCTATGGCCAGCTTGCTGTAATGTTGCTGTATTCGGACGCATGCGCAAAACTCTGTTCCATCAAAAAAAATTTTTTTTTTTTTCCCGTCAACATTTAAAGTAAGCGTTGTCAGCTTTAGAGAAACCTGCTCTCTGATCTGTGAAAAGAACGCTGTGTTGTGTGATTTTACTCCGAGACCCTCTGGTCAAAGCCAGAGAGGAAACTGGTCGCCATTTTGTGTCAGCTCTCCTTAAAGTGGAAGGAGACGCCCACTAGAGGGTTGGAGGGTGAAGTGTTTTCAGTGTAAAATGCTGCTCTGTTGCTGTTCATTTCTCAAGTGAGAAGAATGGAAACTTAGAGTTAACAACATATGTTTTGTTTAAAACATATGGCTAAAACTATATTTGATATATTTTGCACTGTTTTGCACTACAAGAAAGAGGCCCAATACTTGATTTATTATTTAAAAACTCTGGACCTAGTAGTGGAATTTTCTTAATTGAGATTATTTTGTGGTATAGCAGTTTTCAAAATAAATGATGGCAAAAGGACACCCTATGCTTTTTTTAAAATTCCTATTGCAAGTTTTATACCAAAAACATATTGTGATATATATTGTTATCGCCACCCTTCACAATACATATTGTGATATGAATTTTATGCCATATTGCACATCCCTACCGGATACCCTTCCTGATGCAACCACAGATCAGCGAGCTACCACAGCCCTCTGTGTGGAGCAGAGAACTGCCATCTACGGTGCCGAGGGAGCAGATGATGAGGGTTAAGGGCCTTGCTTCATGGGCTCAGAATGGGGCAATTGGGGGTGGAGGCAGGTGTTGGTTGTATTGCCTTTCCCTCCTACATTTTGATGTTGTCGATCCAGGGAGTCGAACCATAAGTCAAACCTTAGTCGACCTTCCGATCACAGGCTCACCTTCTCTAAACTCTGCGCCACCATACAGAATACAGAAAACCACTAATGGGAGTTAATGACGTTAAAAAAAAAGATTCTAGGCTACTACATATCATGCACTTGGTTTATGTACTTACAGTGTTTAGATTTTTGCCTTATTTGTGTTAATTAAATAACATCATAGTGCATTGTTGTATTTTTGTACTCAAGGTTAGATTTAAACAATTTAACTTGGTAAAGACCAGACATTTTTGTGTCTTCATACATAAAACCCTAAAACTGAAAGTGAGTGGATGTTTTTTTAATAACTAACTTTTTCATTGTTACAGTTCTTTCTATGCTAAACATTTAAGATTGAATACTTTCTTGGTTAAATGTGAGCAGTGCATAACATTTAAAAAAATGTATCCACGCCCCTAACTGTAACCACAGCTGATTGAAAAATATTATGATTGTTATATTCCATGGGCCACACAGTCATTCTCCGCGCACAGTGTGTCTTATTCATAATACATAGTGTTAAGAGCATCGTGGTGAGAGAACAGTGGATTCTGGAACAAATGGGTTCATCACAATATACTGCTGTTTCCAATGATCTCACAAAAGCACCTTTTTCTGATACCAAACATTCAAGGTTCAAGGTTCTTTGTCATTCGCATCACATGTGGTACATGAGGTGGAAGGAAATTATGTTCACAGGGTCCCAGTTACATTCAACGATAGCAAAAATATAAAGTGTAAAGAAACTGTAAATAAGGATCTAAGCCATACACAAAGATATACGCTAAACGAACACCAAACAGTACACTAAAAGATCTAAGCTAAACACTAATGATGTAAAGCCATACACTGAACAACAGCAGCACGAACATCCCTTTAGTGTTTTAAACCTGTCGTCTTGTATGACTAAGTGCTGAAAGAAAAATTGCACAAAGTACTTAAGATCCTGGAAAAGAGTTGTGTAGAGAACAGTGCAGCACTTCTAATCTTACACAGGTGAGGTCTCCAACAGGAAATGAACATCTGCTGCAGTTCCTCGTTCCTTCCCTGTCTCACGCCTGAGCAGCCTTCAAACTGGAAAGCTCCGACTCTGACAACCGCCTCATGACGTTTGGAGTTTCTCTAACTGCGCTACTCAAACGAGTCTGCACCTCAGCATGAAGAGTGGGTTTAAACAAATCAAACTGTCTTTCTTACGCCCCTTTCTTTTTCAAATGGAACAAAGAATTTCAGGGTTTCATCAGTTTAGGAGTCCTGGCCATCTGGAGCTTCTGTCAGGACTTTTCCTAATATTTTTTTCTGCAGCAAAGGATAAAGAAGGAAATGTTTTATTTCAGCTCAAGTGGTGGACTGTGAGCTCTCTAGAGTAAGTTGGTGATGGAAGGACAGCAGCGATTTCTGTTGCGATGTCAGTTTTTGCGTTTCCCTCTGCATTGAGACCTTTTTCAGCTAACTGGATCTTAGCCAGCCCGAGCCATTCTGCCCAGTTATGTGGCACTGAAACAAAAACAGCTGCTGCCATTCTACTCTGGCAAATAGGTTAAATGATGAAACATGGCGTCAGTCCTTTTTTATTTATTTATTTTTAACTCGGATGCTCGATATTTCAGCTGTTTCTTCACGGCTGCTGTCTGACTCCACTGCTTTTGATTTCCAATTAGTGGCCATTCAGTCCTGCAGCCATTTTGAACAGGGAGACGTTTCTCCGGCTGTTGCTCTCTCAAGCTGAGCGAGTGTATGTACGCAAGTTTGTGTGTGATACTAAGTGACTAGAAGAAAAGCAAAGCCACCAATTTTTAAAAGGATGTCTGCTCCACTGATTACTTAAATTAATTTTTAATGAGCACAAAGAAGATGGACTGCAGTGACTAAATGGAGTGCCTTTAAAGTAGAGCTAAATGCAGGAGTTGTAAGTGTACTTTTAGGCTACTTGCTCTGGATAAATGCGTCTTTCAGCTAGTTGTAATTATTTTAGGGAAAAATAACCTTGTACACTTAAAGTACACATAAAATGTGCTCTGAAGTCTTCGTGCCTAAAATGCTATGCAGAACTCTAAAAGAGATATATTTTAGTATGTCTTCCTATTAAAATAAAAATCAACATCACCAAGTAGATATGGCAAAACTAATATTTTTAATGAAAAGAAATGTCAATTATGCAGCACAGGAAATATTTCCTGATACTACTCAACTTATTTATCTGACAAGTTAAAACTTGTAAGAGTGGTAGAGTCAAACAAAATTTGATTAATAAATATTTCAACAGGAATTTTCAAAGGTTGGCAAAAACTAATTTAAGTAGTTTATATGTTTTTATGAATTTGAAGCCCCAGTTTTCAGACTTTTCTTGCAAGATCAAAATATAGTGAGCAGCGTCTTGGATAAACAAGAGGGTGCTATGTGAATTGGAGATTCGAGGGGAATACAGAATTTAAATATGCTTATTCAGCAGCAAAATAATAATAATAATAAAATAATAATTTATTCAATTTAACTGTATTTTACATTTTACAAAATCAAAGTGCTACAATATAAAACATCTAGAGCGAATAAAGCATGGATTAAAAAAATGGCTTGAATGTTTTGAAATTTGGGGTCTATGGAAAGGGTATAAAAATATGCATAGTATATACAGGCACTGACATGTTCTCAACAAATAACAGAAAAGGCTACCAGGTGTCCCAGAATCTTCCTGCAGAACCCTTCAGGGTGAATCTGATTTTTTTCCAGATGGATATGATACATTGTCGGCCCTTCCAATTGCACAAAATGAGCCTCCTGGTCAGACCCCCCCCCCCAAAGGCAATCGCATCCTTTTCGTATTTGCTGAAGGACATATCCACAGGGACCACTCCAAACAGTGAAATGAACGGGTGTACAGTTTTGCCACATATTCTAAAGAAGGTGTCAATAATAGATATCCAAAAAGTCTGCAGTTTGAGGCAGGTCCAGAACGTATGCAGAAGGTGTAGCTGGAGTTTGTTTACAACAATGACATGCGGGGTCCAGGTCGGATTTGATCTTGGACAGCTTGTCTTTGGATCAGCGCAGCCGGTGCACTACCTTGAATTGAATTACAGCGTGTCTCAGGCAGATTGAGGATGAGTAAATGAATATATCTAACAATGTTGGATAAATGAAAATATGTTTTATAAAACCATTGTTGTCGATTCTATGATCCACTGCTAACGGTAGCACTTGAGATGTCACAGGCCACTCCAAAAGAGCTAAAGCTAGCTAGCTGCTGCTGTCACTATCTGTGCATGCTAATAACAAAGTTGATGGCAATGTAAGGATTTATAAAATGTATTTTTCTTGTGAAGTATGAGACTCAAGCTGACAATATTCCACTTTGGTTTTGGCTCTGCTCACGTTAGCTGTTAGCTCATCAATCAGAGTAAACTGTTCAAAACTGAGGTTGTTCACAGAGCTTTCTGTAATAAATGAAAATATGATAACGTATGAATAATTTATACCCATTCCTCAAAATCCCACTTCATATGAACTGAACTGTCATTTAACAATGCACAATTTCACGGTTTTATTTTAGAAACAATAAAAGGCTTTAAATAATTTAAAATTGCCAAGTATTTAGTTTTGTTAGTGGGTTCAGGTAGTCGAGGTATGTTATGGGTCACCTAAAGATCTACTGTAGCTCCACTTATTCTTTTAATCTTGTGCCTGCTGTTGTGCAGCGAGTGCAATGTGATGAATGGGGCGAGTCAAGAACGACTGTGTCAAAAGAATCCTCCCGGAGGGAAGCTGACGTCCTTGTATAAAAGCTGCAAAGTCTCGGAGGACTCGCAACAAAGCGTCCCACCCCAAAGATCCCACCAAGGACAGAGGATGGTCCTTACATTTAATCCTAAATCACAAAGAAGGTCAATTCTCTGCTGCCGTACATTTCTTTCAACAATTTCACAGCTAACTAGCTTTTTGGGCATAAATTACAATACTGTTAAGAACAATAAAATTTGTTAAAAATCACGGTAACAATTTAATAAAAAGCAGGTGACATCCTTCATTCAGGTCAGAATTTTAAAAACGTTATAAAAAGATTAATCCTGTTGGACAATGAGTCGAAGAGGATGTGACTTTTAATGGCCAGCAATTGGTTCAAAGCAATGTTTGTAGGAAAATACTAAAGCCAACCTTTTTATTAAATAGCTCAGGCCTTAATTGGAATGTTATTTACCAAATTATATCATACTTAAATGCTTTTGAAACATTAAGGTTGTGTGGTCGACACTAGAATCAGATATTTGATTCAGCTCAGAACAGATAAAATACTTTATCTTCCTTGTTTTCATTTTGGATCTCAAACACATGTTCATGAGTCGTTTGTTTTTATCTAGGTTACATTAAATGTAGCATGGGTCTATATTAAGGTAACATTTTGTATTTATGTATACTGGATGAGCATTTGTATGGAAGTCAAGAGAGGACGTGTTTAGAAATGTATTTCATGATATCTCGAGCTAATGAGTTATTCACCTTGTTTTGTGATAAAGCTTGTTTTGCTGTGATAATGGTTTAGTTATGTCATTATCTCAAACCATCAATTGTTTCTCGAGATAATGGGTAAATATATTAAGTTGTTTTGACCTTAAAGAGCTCTTGTTTGCCAGTAACTAGAAATTATATTAAAATCACAATTAAAATGCATAGTCTTTCACCAGAACAGTCATTCTAGCAGCACATTCAAGCTCAAAATGTTGCATCATGGTACATCCATCACTGATTAATCCATTACTGTTACAGACCAACACCCATGTGTCATGACGATGATTAAAAAAAGTCCAAGACAAAAAAAATGCGACTTCTATTCTGTAGCTGAAGACGTTTCGCTTCTCATCCAAAGAGCTTTCTCATTTCAGAATTGAGAAAGTTCAATTTTTAAAAAAGAAGTCACTTTGACTTTTTATCTCTTTTATACCATAGAGTACAAAACCACAATGGAGCCGCATTTACAGATTTTTCTGCATTTCTTAATTTAATCTAATCTTGTCACGAAACACTTTGTGTGCTGAAATGTTTAATACCTGAGCGTAAACTGTAAACGGCATGCAGACACCACCAGGAGCAACAACTGTTTTTGAGAAAGACAAGTGTGGAATCACTCATCCAGCAGTTTTGTTAGAACTGTGTAGACAACTATATGTGTGAGTGAGTGAATGAGTGTGTATGTTTGTGTGGGGGGGGTATAGATGATCCAAGAGTAGTGCATTAAAAAAAAACATGACAATCCAGTCCATATTTTCCATAGAAAGCAGATTGTGCACAATTTCAACCGAACAAATTGTGGTAAATCAATCCTGTGTATTAAGATCTGTTTAACTGGAAATTGTGAACTTTTTTCTTGCTTTGACCAGTCAGAAATTGTGAATTTCAGGATCATTTTTTTGTATTCACTTTTTCGTTTTTAAAGATATCAGTAGTAAAAAAAAAATACAACTCTTTAATGTTTGTGTGCCTTTTTTGAACTCTCCTTCTCAATAGACATTTTTACGTTGCAGTAGGCTTTAAAGTTATATCAGGCACTCATTCATCAGTCTTGCAAAATGTGAGGAAATTATTGCAGTTTTTGGACTTGCCTTCAAACTATGACTAAAAAACTGCCACTTGATTACTGTTGCAAAGCTATTTTGGTCAAGGCAAGATTGACTGGTAACATAAAGCCTACACTAAGGCTCCTGTCTGAACAGTGACATGCTCACTTTATTGCATTAAAGAGACTTTTGTTAGTTACCCACCAACACTGACCATTCCAAACATCCTAAAATCCATCCTGTCCAAACAGAAAAGACAACATGAAGAACACTTTTTTTTTTTTTTTGGGGGGGGGGGGGGGGGGGGGGGGGTCTTTGTTTTAGTATTTTTTGAGCTGTGAAAATTTTCTATACTATGTTGTGGGTTCTACACAGCATAACTAAAACCTTCAAAGCAGCTTATCTGCTTAAAACAGGAGAGGGAGGAAAGGGTGGAAAAAACGTTTGAGTCTTCTATCTATTTCCTGGTTCACAGTGAGGGCTTATTGAACACATTGGGTTCTCTCTTAAGATTCTCTCTTTCTAACATCCCTACTCGTCTAATCTACTTAGGCCTCCACTTCCTCCATTGGTTTTGATTGGCTAGGCATCCACATTTTCTCCACAAGACTGAGGAAAATCAATAATCCTCACTGCAGTGCAAGAATCTCTCTTTTAAAACAACACAATGTGATTAGAAGAAGAAGAAGAAGAAGAAATGTGCGATGGTTGAGAGTGTAGTATTTCAGGTCGCTACTTTTTCTTTGTGGCGTGTGGGCTCAGTTAAAAAGGAAACCACGAGTTGTTTTTTTGCAAAGACATTTTTGTTAACTTGTATTTTCAGATTCTAGATGCACCAACTTTGTCTAGTTTTAACCATTAATGCCAGCAAGTTGTAAAATAAAAAAAACTGGCGAGATCTCAGCCACTTCTTTAGCCGTTTACTTGTACCAGTTGGGCCCACCCAAGAATCTTTGTCTCTAGTGGTGCTTTGCCACTGTCTCGACTCATCGGTTCTGCACCACACCGCACCAGTTAAGGGCCTGCCCACTGCTGGTACAAACTCCCACTCAGCCCGGTTTATGGGACCATCTTGTTTGAGGTTTCAAGCGGACTGCTTTGAGGTGCAGATTCTGATGTAATCAGACAGCAGCCGTTGATGGGCCAGTGGAGCTACATCCCTGGATGACCTGCCCAGCAAAACTGTAAACCACATCTAAACCTACATTTCCTCTCTGATCATGTTGACATACGGCACCATAAGAAATGAGTGCAGTTACAGAGAGCTATCGGAGATGATGGGGCAGCATGGTTACATCCGGACATAAGCAGTCCTGAGATAAGCTCAAGAAATTGAAGTCCAATTATAGGGTGATTAAGGACCACAATGAGTGGCGTGACAGTACCGCCCAATTTACATTGACGATCCCACCCACAGAGTGAGGAAACAAGTCACAGTGGCAAATCACCTACACCTGAGAAGAACCGATGAGATGAGAGCTGAGTGGAGTCACACTTATCAATGGCAAAGCAGCATAGTTGTCTTTTTTTCCAAACAAACACCAGTGCTAATGTCACTGAAACCGCAGGTGCTTCTAGAGCCTCTTGAAGTCTGACATCAGTGCCTGCTACCTCCCTCCCCTTCTTCTCCTCCCCTGGGTCCAATTTTCCCTGCATGAAGCTTCAAGGTCCTCAGCTGAGCTCTCTGTTTAGCATCAACAGTAGCACAACAGTGTGAATGTGTGTCAGACAGAATGGTAATGAGTGTCTCAGACCGAACCCCATTCTTTTTTACCCCCCGTTCTGTCTGAAAATAGATTTGTTCCTACATGCAAAACAGACATTGTAATCACATTTTCTCATTCTTGATGCACCTGGGGATTTGTTGTGTACGCACCAAAAATGTAAATGAATGCAGGAAGACAACCATCATTGGTGATGAATCACATTACCGCCAAATTCTGCTCAGCAACACAACCAGGCTGCACTGTAAGCAGCAGTAAACTTAGCCCTGAATCTACCAGCCTGACATTTTACACACCTAGTTATTGTTAGTCCACATCATTTTCTTGTTTTATTGCACACCTACAAGTTTGTAAAACTGTATATTTTGCAGACACCATGCTTTGTGTATCATATTATTTGCACATTTTTTAACATTTATTAACTTTTATTTAACCAGGCGAATCCCATTGAGATCACAGATCTATTTTGCAGGGGAGGCTTGAACCTGATGGCAGTCTAACATGCATGTTTTTAGACTGAGAGGAAACTGGAGTACCTGGAGAAAACCCAAGCAAACATGAGGGGAACATGAAACACAGAAAGACCCCAAGCCCACACTTTGGAATGAACCCAGCATCGTCTTGTTGTGAAGCAGCAGTGCTCACCACTAATCTATTGTGCTGTCCATTATGGCAAGTGTTGTCAAAAGAAAGGTTAAAGGCTTTATTTTTTTTTAAATTAAATGATGTGTGGGGAAAAAAAACCTTAGATTAATCAAAGTTTTGGTAGCAATGGTCACTTTTTCATTCAGTTTCTACAGACACCCTGGCCATTACATTACATATTCTCTGCCTTGCATGGCAATATTTAAAAATTTAGTACATGTACTGAGTATTACTGCTCAAACTGAAGAAACGACAAAGAAATCTAATGAATGCAGTACACAAAGATCAACAGGAAATATAAGTAAGCTGGACACTGAACTTAAACACAAGTCTGTCGTTAGAAAGCACCTCTTGTGTCGTACTAAGATTAAAATCCAGTGTACCATAGTGGGCTCAGCAGTAGGTTTTCTTACTGTTGTGTTGGAGTTGGGCCTAATCACCTGCTGTGAGCAAGCCAACTGATTACTGTGTTGTATAGAGTTTAATTTATTAATGATTTAATTCATCGCAAGCCAAATGTAACAGGTTTACAGGCTGCCAGATGTGTCCTAGTTTTATTTTCTCTGGACCAAAATGTTGGTGCAGCAGTTTTTGTAAAGGGGACACCAAGTCATAATGTTCTTCTCTATAAATCTTCAGCAAAATGACAATGGAGATGTTGGCAAGGGTTGCTTTTTCTGGCCTACCAGTTAATCTTTTGTTGAGCTAGTCTAAAGTCTTTGTGGACCGGGCGATACTGCCATTTTATTATGCCTTCGGTACTGTATATCATGGACTAACAAGCTTGTCGAAATGTAGCACATCTAAGCATACATGGTGAGATAATAAATTACCTCTCAGATTTATGGGAGAAAGAGCTTTTTTTTTGTTTTGTTTTAGCACATTTGTTTGCTCCTTTTGGTTATATAAGAGGTAAAAAAAAAAAGATGCATACTGGTAACGGATTAGGTTGCTACTTGCACTCCTGTTTGCCACCACCCTTAAAGTCTTGAAACACTGACTAATATTAATGCAATTGCAAGTTGTGCAAATATAGAGTCCTCAGGGAAACCTAAGATACTTCTTGCACCCCTTCCGCCTCCCTCCACCACTCTTCCTTTTGACAAAGGCTATTCCTAGCCCCCAAGTCAGTACAACACTAGTGGACCATCATTTTTCAAGCGAGCTTGTGACAATTTCAGCCTGTATTGAAGTTTAGCTTGCTGTATGTTGTAATTTGCTGACATTTCTTTGTTTTCTCCCCCACCCTCTCTTCACCCCACCCCTCTGCTCCCTTATTCACCAATGGTATGCTCACAGATGTTGCCAACATTTCTGCACTAGGTAAGTCATTTCATTTTTCATTGCACTGCCCTATAGAGTGAGTCATGTTTGAAATGTCTTGTTTTTGAGAGTGATGTGAATGCATAAATATATAGTACAGAGGCACATAGAAGGAGCAGAAGGAGACACTAGAAGGTTGCGGTTTACCAATTAAGATATAAAATGTCCTGCAATCCTAACCCGTCCTGTTTCCCAAAAATGTGATTTATATTTTAAATCTACAAGCTAATTGTAGGCTTTAAATTAAAATTTTATTCAAACGATTGTTCAATAAATACATCTGGTGTTGATTTGAGGAAGCAGGTACAGATTGTTTCCACGCTGTGGTGAGTGTGTCTGAGTGGTTAGAGCAGTTGTCCTCCAATGCAAGAGTTGGTGGTTCGATTCCACCAGCAGTCACATACCGAAGTGTCTATGTGCAAGACAATGAACCCCTCATTGCTTCCGATGTGTGTCCCATCGGTGTATGAATGTGATAAAGCACTGATTAGTCTTTTTATAGATCTAGTAGAGTGCTGTATGAATGGGTAAGTAAGGGCACAAATTGTAAAGTGCTCTGAATATCTTGATAAGATAGAAAGGCGCTGTATAAGCACAGTCCATTTACCATTTACTAAATATTCTTAACGTAAAGTTTGAACCATGATGTATCTGTGTTTCAACTTGAACCCTCAGGAGGTGTGGACAGTGCTCATGAGCTGACAATATTATTTGATTCTTACCAGGTTACGTCATCTCTTGCACTGACAGCAATTCAAAAAGTCTTTTCTAACTTGTGATGAACCTAAATGTTGCCGCTCTGACTTAATAAAACTAAGTACCTGGTACAGTAGTCAGATTTCAGGAACCAGATGCGTAAAACGTTATCTGATCAGATGACTAAACACACCTTTGATCTCTATTCCAAACCATGTGGATCTATTGAGGGAATGTTCACTAAAACCTAACCTCACCAGATCTGTCAACTACAGTATCTCTTTTGAGAAACAATTTTGCCATCCATTTTGCAATGACAAAAAGGAATAGAACTGAAGTAAATCTGTGGCTGAAACGTGGGTTAGTGTTGTTTATAAAGCTCTCCATGGGGTTTCTTTTATCTCTCTTAGTGCCTGTGCTGAAAAGTTCACATCTAACTTGATGTTCTCTCCAAAGTTTTAGTCATGAATATATGCAGACTTAGCAATATTCTTAAAACTCTGGATATGAAAATAGTGACATTGTTATGAAATTTGGAACAATGAAAGAAACTGCAAAGGTGCAGTTTTGATATAAAACAGAGAAACAAATTAATGAATTAGGGAAAAGTCATATTAATCGATCATATTTTGAACATTTTATTTTTTTAAGTCAAATTTTGTGTTTTTCAACAGTTTATTTTTTTATTTTATTTTTTTCTTAAACTCATTTTAAGAAATTGTGAAGCAGCCTTAGAATGTGATCATTAACTGGCAGTTCTCGGGCCAAATTTGGCCCATGTGCTCGTTTCACTTGGTCCGTAAAATATTCAGTTAACAATGAAAATTGCTTAGTTTTGTATAGGAATTAACTGTTGCCAAGCTCCTTTTTTTCATTCAACCTTTATTTAGACAGGTAAATCCCATTGAGCCTTGTGGGCTCATTTACAAGAGAGACCTGATCCTGGAGTTCCTAACAGCAAAAACTTGTCTAAATAAAGTGTTTGCTTACAACACATACTCAGGATAGTCGTCTCTTGTTTTCTAACAAGGCTGAGTCAAAAGACTTCTTATGGATTAAAGACGAAGTGTTTCAACAAAGAAGAATCCGTCCAGAGGACCTGACTCAACCTTGTTAGATTTATCTACATGGATATTTGAGCATGCATCTTGTTTTTTGTGAGTGTGTGTTATTGTCTTGGCAGAAAATATAATGGAATCAAGAAATCCTTGCTTTTTTCCCCCTTAATTAATTTATGTCAATCAGTAAAATTCCAGGTTTGAGACAAGTCCAAATGGTAGAAAACGTCTAGCCCAAGTTGGTGTGTCTGCTAAAGTGAAGAAAGCCACAAGTCTTGTTTTAGCTGGAGAGCCATAACACACATACACTACATATCACAATATCACACGTCTTTCCACCTGTGGAAAATTTTAATTTTCCCGTTATTTTTCTTTCAGTGGTTTCCTCTTCAGGGGTCTCCACAGCGAGTCATCCTCCTCCATTTCACTCTGTCCTCTGCATCCTCTGTCCTCACTCCAACTACCTCCATGTCGTCTCTAGCTGCATCCATATATCTCCTCTTTGTCTCTTTCCAGACAGCTGCATTTCTAACATCCTTCTAACAATATACGCACTCTCCCTGCTCTGGGCATGTCCAAACCATCTCAGGCTGGTCTCTCTAACTTTATCTCCCAGTTGTTCAACCTGTGCTGTACCTCTGATGATCTCATTCCTACTCTTCTCCATCCTCGTCACTCCTAAGGAGAACCTCAACATCTTAATGTCTGCCACTTCCAGTTCTTCCTCCTGTCTTATTTTTTTCCAATGTCTCTGTCTCCAGACCACACAACATAGCTGGTCTCACTACTGTCTTGTATACCTTAAGCCTTGAATCTAATTTCCCGTGTCATCATTTTGTGGATTTAGTTTGTTAGCACAGTAGAATAAAATACAATTTAATGAATTAATTTAATTAATACATTTAGTTAATTTCAATAGAAATGTCTGTCCACAACTGCCAGAAACATGAATGATCAGACTAGGGACCCCCACACTGAGTGCTGAGAAAATATTGTATTTCTTGTGCAAATGTTGATGATGAGCCTTGGTCTAAAGAGTGTGTGAGGTGCTCTTTATTCTTCAATAAATATTTGTTAATGTGTTACATGCAGGACATTATTCATGCTTCTGGTCCCAGAAGTTCCTCTACCTGTATGGGTCGTGATCACCAGAGCCTCCTCGTTTTCTTTTCTCATGATTATCAAAATAGCACCCGTTTTTCTCTTTATTTTTTTGGCACTTTGTTGTGAAAGGAAAGCATGAATTGAAGCAGCGGCGCATGCAGCAGACAGCAGATCATTGGGGTTAGACGGAATATGTGAAAAATGTTTTAACCACTGAGTGCCAGAACAAGTGCTGCACTCACTGTTTTGTCAGACTGTTTTCAGAGACACTCAGCAGGTGGCGGGGATGTGATAGAGGTCAACAGCATGACAGACTCAACCGTAGCAGGGTGTCCGAGCAGAACAGCAGCACTGATGGTTACGAGCATCTGCTCATGAGGAAAAAATCAATCACCTCATTCTAAGGTAGAGCTGGTGGATTGTCTAAAAAGTAAGAAACCAAATCTAGGTGCTACTAAAGCTTTTTGCTCTCAGTGCACTTGATTTATCTTACTGTGAAAAGCATTGGGAGACACCTTATTGTGTAAGTGAAAACTCCACACTAAAATGATTTGACTAGTTTGGTGGAGTTTCTGCGAGCTGTTCTGGTCCAGCTATCAACTCTTTGAGGCAGTCGCTGACTGACTGCTCAAGAAAAAGAAAGAAGGGGGAAAAAAAGAAAACCCCTGGCTAGCTGAGAATAATAAGTACCCATGGGAAGCCGCCAGATGGACATTTACTGTGAGCCTAGCTGGAGAGGGAGAAATCTGTCAAACATCATACTAGGCATCTGCGGGAGGTGGGCAGCGCTGGTTCAAGTCCACTACAGCATGCCGGATGAGAGGGGTGCTTTTTGTCGAGACTAAAAACTGTTAGATTTTTGAAATATCAAATGCAGTCAAGACTTTCAAGGTCAGCAATTCACATTAGATGAAAACCTCAGTGTTGGAGTGAGAGCTTTAAATAATGCTCAGATAATGGATGCTGGGAAGACTGCCTTCTCTTCTCATCAATCAACACTTAACGGGATTGGTTAGACCTTTTGAGATGGGGTTCTCTGGAGAAGGTACTAACAAATAGCATCTTACATGTGTAGCTGGCCGATGGATGAACAGCCTCACTTTCGAGAAATAGTTAACAGTAGTCCCTCACTTATCACGGGGGTTACGTTCCAGACACCCCCGTGATTGGTGAAAATCCGCAAAGTACGGACCTTGTATTTATTTTAGTATTTATATGGGGCGGCTATGGCTGAGTGGTTAGAGCAGTTGTCCTCCAATGCAAGAGTTGGAGGTTCAAATCCACCAGCCGTCACATGCTGAAGTGTCCCTGGGCAAGTCACTGAACACCTTGTTGCCTCTGATGTGTCTTCCATCGGTGTATGAATGTGATAAAGCTCTGATTAGTCTCTTTAGAATGATTGTTCAATTAGCTTTGTAGGGATCTAGTAGAGTCTATGAATGGGTAAGGGTATGAATGGGTAAATGAGGACGACGCCATCGCCTTTTTTGACGCCGAGTCACGGAGTGAATTGGATGATTCCTCCAGAAAAGGTGATATCCACAGCAGCCCCGCTGCTCATTCCCTCCTGGAGAGCGTAGTGTTGGAACAGGGGGAGCCGAGCGGATCCCCCCTCCCCCAAGGGCCTTTTCGCATCGGCAAACACACTACTCCCAGCCATCGGTGCCCTCCTCTCAGAGCTGCCCAGCATAATCCAGGAGGCGGCTGACACAAAGGGACTTTCCATCCCTCTCCTCCCCCTCCCAGATCAGATGATCTAGCGGGAAGGTTTGGCTCCACTCCGGCTCACAGCCCTGACCCCATCTGGCCTCATTTCCCAGCAGTGATGTCCTACTGGAACGAGGCTGCAGCCAGACCTGGTAAACTGAAGGCGCCCATCTCCACCTTCACTCCCATCACCAAAGTGGAGGGGTTTCCTGAGCGGAGTTTTCCCTCGGTTCCCCCCCAGAGCCAAGCCTGGCGGAGGCACTTGGGTCAAAAGTTTCCAGGTTGGAAACACGCTGCAGTTCGCAGCTCAACACCCACCGTTCAGAGGGATTATAGAGATGGTTCTGTCATCTCCAGAACAGAGCTCGTCTCTCCACTCAGAAGTTTAGGAATTACTGATAAAAAATGTAATTTCCAGGGTTCCCAACAGAGAGGAAAACATGGGGTTGTACTCGTGTTACTTCCTGGTCCTGAAAAAAACTGGAGGGATGAGACCCATTCTCGATTTGTCCATGTTCAAAAAATCGATAATGGAGAGACAATTCCACATGCTGACAACCAAACAGCTGTTGGACAACATTCACCAGAATGATTGGTTTACCTCCATAGATTTAAAAAGACGCTTATTTTCACATTTCCATCATTCCAAAGCACAGGAAATTCCTGCGTTTTTCCTTCTAGGGGACCCGGTACCAGTACAACAGGCTGCCATTCGGTTATTCCCTCTCCCCACGCAAATTCTCAAAATGCGTGGAGACGGCTCTGCAGCCGTTACACAGGGCAGGAATGAGAATTCTTTTTTATCTGGACAATCTGCTGCTGTTGACTCGATCCAGACAGGAAGCAGCTGCACAAACCAGAATGTTGACGTCACACCTGCTGAACCTGGGGTTTGCTATAAACTGGGAAAAGAGTTTGGTTCTCCCGTCCCAGATGATCGTTTATCTGGGAGTTGAGCTAAATTCAGTTACAATGAGAGCCCGCTTATCACTTCCGAGAGCCGAAGCTCTGAGAGCTCAGCTCCGCCGCGTCAAACCCCGCAGTGTAGTAACAGCTGTCTCTGTCTTGAAACTTTTGGGAACTATGTAATCAGCCCATGCTGTGGTTCCGCTGGGCTTACTTCACATGAGATGCCTTCAGAGATGGTTCGCCCGCCTGCGCATAGATCCGGTGCGTCAGAAGAGGTGGATGATCTCTGTGCCCCTCTCCGTGAGAACCGAACTGAATCACTGGGGAAACCCCCTCACTTTGTCAGAGGGAGTTCCTATCAGCAGGCCTATGTCACACGTCTCAGTTTTCACAGACGCGTCCCTGTCAGGCTGGGGAGGAACGTGCCTGTCTCAAGTGGTGGGGGCGCAGTGGTCAGCTCACACGTCATCTCATATAAATGTCTTGGAATGTCTCAGTTTGGAATGTGATTCAGCACTTTGCTCCCCTGTTGCAGAATCAACATGTTCTGATCCACACAGACAACAAAGTTAGCTTACATAAACCGTCAGGGAGGCATGCGCTCAGCCCAACTGTTACGCATTGCGAGACATCTGCTGTGTTGGGCACACAAAAACCTGCTCTCTATCAGAGCAGTGTACATCCCCGGTGTCCTGAACAGGGAAGCGGACATAATGTTGAGGGGCGGTCCTCGCCTCAAGGACTGGAGCCTCCATCCCGAGCTGATCTTTCAGATTTGAAGCAGGTTTGGCCGAGAAGCAGTGGATCTTTTTGCCACACGGGAGAACGCCCAGTGTCAATTATGGTTCTCACTGAGCACATCGGACGACCCATCGTTATGAGTGGACGTTTTTGCCCACAGCCCGTGGCCAAAAATGCACATTTACGGGTTTCTTCCAGACCCTCTAATATCACGGTTTCTGAACCGTGTCCGGGAGGAAGAACTGTCAGTCATCTGTGTAGCCCCTAAGCACGTGAGTGCCCCGTGGTTCCCAAATCTGTAACATCTGTTATTGGCCCGGCCCTGAAAACTGCCGTGGAGGGAGGATGCTCTCCTCCAGGCAGGAGGAGTGATCAGGAGTCACCCGGAAATAGGCCAGCACCTTTGGGTCTGGCCGCTGAGCTGATCCGCTTAGAAAAGATGAGCCTCTCACAAGATGTGGTGCGCACAATCCAAGACTCACGAGCCACTTCCACCACAGTGCTATACACATCAAAGTGGACAGCTTTTCAGCGCTGGTGCACGGAGAAAGGTGTAGAGGCCATCTCATGTCCAATAGGTAGCGTGCTGTCCTTTCTGCAGCAGCTGATGGACAGAAATCTAGCGTTCAGCACAATTAAGACATCCATCCATCCATCCATCCATTATCTTTACCCGCTTATTCCATTTTGGGTCACGGGGGTCGCTGGTGCCCATGTCCAGCTATCACTGTGCGAGAGGTGGGGTACACCCTGGACGGGTTGCAAGTCCATCACAGGGCCACATAGAGACAAACGAGACAAACAACCATTCACACTTTCACTCACACCTAGGGACAATTTAGAGTTACCAATCAGCCTAACATGCATGTTTTTGGTCTGTGGGAGGAAACCGGAGCACCCGGAGAAAACCCACGCATGCACAGAGAGAACATGCAAACTCCACCTAGGAGGCCCCTGGACCGGGGTTTGAACGAAGGACCTACTCGCTGAGAGGCAGCAGCTCTACCAGTTGCGCCACCGTGCTGCCACAACTAAGACGTGCTACAGCTATTTCTTCTTGTCACGAGGGCTTCGGTGACAGAACAGTTTTTAATCACCCGCTGATGAAGCGTTTCCTATAAGGTGTATGGAGATGCAGACCGGTTTCATGCCCACTAGCTCCACAGTGGGACCTAACGATGGTCCTGCGTGCTCTAATCAAAGCTCCCTTTGAGCCTTTAGATCAGGTTTCACTTAAATTCCTGTCACTTAAAACAGCCCTGCTGCTGGCTTTGACATCAGCAAAGAGAGTGAGTGATTTATCTGCGCTCTCTGTTGTGCTTTCATGCCTCAGGATTCAAGCTGATGGCAGCTCAACTGCACTGAGACCTAACCCAGCTTTCATACCAAAAAAACATCACAAGCTCATTTAAATCGAGAATAACCTTGGAGGGGTTTTATCCTCCTCCTCACAATTCAGAGGAGGAAGCATCATCTCACCTCCTCTATCCCATGCGTGCGCTTGCATGTTGTATAACACGCACGGCCCCACTGCGTCATTCTCAGCATCTGTTTGTGCATTACAGGGACACCTCTGCAGGTCGCTCTTTATTCACTCAACACCTCTCACACTGGCTGTGTGAGGCTATTTCTGAAACTTACAGAGCATCAGGGCTGGACCCTCCAGAGAATCTCAGAGCTCATTCCACCAGAGGGATTTCATCCTCTACCGCTTTGCATGGAGGGATGACAGTGGAGGACATTTGTACGGCGGCTGCTTGGTCATCGCCTTGTTCATTTATTCACTTCTATCTATGTGATGTTTCTGCCTTCTCCATGACTCATTCTGTACTCATCGTTCTAACAGAATGATTTTTACTTGTTTCATGGAATTTCGTTTTAAGCTCACATCTGACTGCATGCAATTACAGTGTGAGACATTTATTATCAGTCACAAGTTCATGACTGCTGTTTTTATTGTTACTTATCAGTTCATGACCGCTGTTACCAATCAGTTCATTTGGTTACTAATCAGTTCATTTTGTTATTAATCAGTGCATATTGAAGAGCTGTTGATCTGCTCTGTTCATCGTTATATGGTTACAATTCGTAACCTCTGTTTTTTCCATTCTCAGCAACAGGACTGCGTTTCAGCCTTCCCTTTTTCCCCCATCGGAGACCTTTTCTCTCCGGTGCGCTCCTGTGCATGGAACGCGTAACTATGCAGCGTGTAATTACACACACAGAATGCTGAGTGATGAAATGTTTTTTGGTGCAAGCGGGCGCTTATTGTGTCTGAATGGATCCAGTGAGGCATAGACTACATCCTGCTTCGCCTTTAACCCACTAGCAATAGCCTTAAAGGGCGAAGCCTATACGAAATAGAACGTTGGTTACGTACTGTAACCCCAGATTCTATGAGTATAGGTGCAGCCCTTTAAGCTCTGGGCTTCACAGGTTCCTAAATGGCTGAAGAAAAATGTTATTTGGGAGCCGATTGCCCGGTCTCACCATAATTTAAACGGCCCGGGGGTGAAGCCCACACAGCATGTGGGTGTGGACTAATGTTTTCAGTGCTGCGCTGCGTGCGAAGGGATAAACCCACTAGCGATAGCCTTAAAGGGCGGTGCCTATACTCATAGAATATTGGGTTACAGTATGTAACCAACGTTTTATAATCCTTTCCTTTGGCTTCCGATTTACTTGATTATACTAGCAAACATTCGGATAGTCCTGGTGGAAGTACCCCAGGTGCTACAGCTACCTGCCGCAGCTGTTATTTTCACAGGTCTCTTTTGAAAATGAGTCCTCGTGACTCAACGAGATTAACCTTTTTAAATAAAGGTTAAATGATTTTGAGGATAAATACCACCACATATCTTAGCACCTATGACTTGTGAATATCTCCATAAATCCCAAATGAGTGTTGTCAAGTATTTCTATGCAATAATAAAAATGTCAACACTTACAAAGTTGGTGGTCAAGCTGGACTTCTTTCTCCGATTTATGTAGAGCATTTGTTCAAATGTGTTAAAACTGCATAGTTCATTTATTGAATTCCATACCTGGAAACTGAAATCACTGAAAACACTATCGACAACAAGTAAAATAATTGCTCATAATCTTCGCACAGAACCCACTGAAAACTATTTTTATCATTTTAAATTACAACCACTATCTGCCGTGATGATGTAAGGAGAAACGCAATCTAGTCATTGTCTTTATATTTCCAGACTGAACTGCTGTTCAAAATCACCATCCAGACTGAAAATATAGTACGGACACTCGTTTCTGTTCCCGTCAGAAATAACTAGGACATATGTTTCTGCTTTGAATGATGCTTTCTTATGGTTTCTACTGAAAGGTCCAGTTTTCAGTATCTCTCTCACACACTTCATTACAAATCTAAATGCGAGGAATTACAATTGTCTTATTACGTTTTAGTAAACTCAGGAGTGTCAGAGATGAGGGAACGAAGGGAAAAGAGCACAAAGAGTTCATTCCTGTATTGTCAGTAGTGAAATAGGAGCTCCGGTTCTTTTCTCCCGTTATGATTGCATTATTGTCTGGCAGCCCCGTGGTTCAGACAGGAACCGAGCCGCACTCTATCAGTGATATGACAGTGATCGCTGGCTGCTCAGTTAAACAAATACCATCAAGCCAATGATGTCTAAAAGTAGATCTGTGCTTGGTTTAAAAAAAAAAAAAAAAAGATAAAAGGCCAGCATGGACAGGATCCAAACACAGAAAGCTTTGTAATATTTCACAGCAGTTTTCTCTGAAATGTTCTCATCATTTCTCAGATATGAGCATTGCTATTCATAGAACAGCAACAGAACTTTTTAATGTCTCCATCTGGGGATTTTGTCTTGGAATAATCCAATGTTGCATTTTAAATGTAAAAAAATAAATAAATACTTGATGTGTAATTAAATGTGTTTTAATGAATTTGGATATTTGTGCTTCTCTACTTTTACAAGAATACTTTTTTTTTAATCAAATGTAAGGTAGAAAAAAAGATTAATTAATATGCTGATTATCCAAGTTTGTTTTTTCTCAGAATACCAGACCAAAAATAAATATGGGTGTGTGTGTGTGTGTGTGTGTGAGTGTAGGTATGGGTGGGTGTGTGTGTGTGGGGGGGGGGGGGGGTAACAGCAAACAAACAAACAAAAAGAAACCAACAACAACAATATTTATAAATGCAACATTCTTTTGCATGTCATTGACTGAAATAATCATCAAGCAAAATGCTACTTTGTGTGGACCTTTATTGGCAATATGAGCAGTAAGCTCTTTTCTGTATTGGTCAAACAAAATGAAACTATAAAGTGTGTTTCATATAGCTATATGTATAACAAATTGCTTTACACTAAATGAAAATGAAATATTAAAGTGGCAATAATAAAAACCCCACATACAAGCTAATTAAAAAAAAAAAATTCATTTACACTTTATTTATCCAGGTAGTCTCATTGAGCCACGAGAACTCATTTTCAAGAGAGACCTGTTTAGGGAGCAGATGGTGGGGGTTAAGGACCTTGCTCAGGGGCCCAGAGTGGGGCGAATGAGGGTGGAGGCAGGTGTGGGTGTTCTACCTTTTCCACCCACATATTGATGTTGACGGTACCGGGAGTTGAACCTGTGACTTTCCGATCACAGGCCCATCTTCTAACCTCTGCGCCACCACTCCCCATACTAAATAATACTAAAATACTAAAAACATGCACGTTAGGCTGCCTTTGGGCACAGGCCTCCCTTGCAAAAGAGATCTGTGATCTCAATGAGATTTGCCTGGTTAAATAAAAGTTAATATATAAATCATTTAAAACAATACGGTGTGAAAGCATTCACAGTTGTGCAAATGTAATTTGAATGAACTGAGGAAACACATTATGTTGCCGAACATCTCAGGAGAGCGTTTGGTCCATTCCGCTCTACAGAAACTTTAAATCCTTTAGGTTTCTTGACTCTACCCTCCACAGATGATCTAAAGCAGGGCGTATCAAACAGTTACAAAAGTGGGCCAAATTTGAAAACTTGCTCCAAGCCATGGTCTAATTCCAGTCAATACATTAACTCAAGTGACATACATGACGTCTTTTCTTGCTTTCAGGTTCCTCAACAAGAGTTTGATCTGTTTTATTGGACATTCTCTGTTGCTCTTTCCACATCAGAATCAAAGATTACTGAAAAATCCAACTTTTTTTTTTCTTCATAAAAGCTTCAAAGTTAGCCAGGTGGCACGAAAAGTCTGCGCTAAATGAAGTATCTAGAAGCTTATTGAGCAAAATGAGGAGCGATAAAAAAATATTTTATTTTAAAATATCATCTTGAGCTGCCAGATAAAATGTTAACGATGACCACATTTGACCTGGCCTTGAATTGGACACGTGCAAGGATGGACTGTCCAAAAAGGAACAATTGACAACGCATCCCCCCTCCCAGACTTGCGTCCAGACAGTGTTTTTCGAAAACTGAAAAAGTCCTAAATTCCCACCCTTAGTTTTATTTTATGTAGACAGTCAAAACTCAAATTTTTGAAAATGTCGTAACAAATTTAGAATCAAATTTCCTTAGATAGAGAACTTTCTAATTGGCTTTTATGTATGTGAATGTTCCTGTAAAGTGCCCTGAGACAACTTTGTTCTGATTTGGTGCTATATAAATAAATTGAATTGAATTGAAAATTTAATTTAACCTATAACTCGAGCGTCCTCTTCTTTTTGTCGTGGTTACATTTTGCACGTCATGCAAGCTTCATGTGCATGCTCCACATCTTGTTTCCTGTCTGTGGTGCATTTTTATGCCAGACTAGTATCACTAAATAAATCAAAGTTCATTCTCAATAATCCAGGTAAAAATCCAACAACGTTCAGTCAGGTCATCTGGACAGCTTCTTTTTTTGCCGAGACATTTCGTCCTTCATCAGGATTACTGAGCATGAACTTTGTTTTCAACCAGTTTGGCATGGCTGCCTCAGAGAAGTTGACAGTGGAGAGGGCGGGCCCCAGAAGCCATCTTCTGACCAGCAAGCTGTGTTTTTTCCCACTATGGGAGTGTGCTGCTGGTGAAACTGAGTTTGTTTTTGGCTCCACGGATTGATGAAGCCCTTTGGATGAAGGACGAAACGTCTCAGCAAAAAAAGAAACCATCCAGATGACCTGAATTAACATTGTTGGATCACTAAATATAATATTGAAATGGATTCTTCAACATGTTTGTTTGTTTTTAGTGCTCTGTGTGGATGAAGATATTTCTAGAAACAATGCTGAGTTTACGACAATAGTTTTAGAAACCGCAAATATGATTGGACACAACTCTTTCTGTGAGTCTTGGGTTTCTGATACTTGCTTTGCCACTTTATTTTAGACTTTTTTGTTGCCTTGGTGATCTTGTCACGCTGAACCACATCCACCACCTGTCTTTATTGTTCTGGTTGATGGGTAGAAGGTTCTCACTCGATATTTTAATGGAGCACTCATTGGACCCTCAATGTGGTGAAGTTTCAATGTATCCTCGTAGTATCCTTTATAAATATAGGTTGAATGAATGAATCCTTAGCAGGAAAACAGCTCCAAAACATAATGCATCCACCTTCATGCTTGACTGTGTGGTAGGTGTTTTTGGCTCACACTTGGTATTTACTTTACGCCAAACATGGCATGTTGAGTTGATGTCAATGAGTTTGATTTTGGTCTCCTCTGACCACAACACTTTCTCCAAAGTCTTCTCTACATCTTATTCTTATTTTGTTTGACATGCAATTTAACTGCCAACTTGTAATGTCCAGCAGCTGGTTGATATTTTGTCTCCATTATAATGAAACTACCATAAACATTAGAGACCATCATTTTTTATTTTTTTTTACAATTTACAAAATCAAGTGGGGATCAAATAACTTTGTATCTCCTTGCACAAACAGTTAATAGTACCGTCTTTTCCGCCACATATGTCACACTGCCCTATAATTCGCTTCAGCCCAAATATGTCTAATAACATGGAAAAATCCATTAATATGTTGCTTTGCCGTATACATCGCATCTATAGTTCACACAAGATTAACACTTAAAAACAATTATTTGTTAAACGGATACGCGAAAAAATGAATGCGCAGAGGGCAACTCGCTGTGCATTTCTTCAAAATTCAACAAGATAACCATCTAAAAACAATTATTTGTTTGCTCAACATTACAGTAAAGGTGTGTCTCAGTCTAACTTTTACTTAATGAATGCACTTCAATGGCTAAATTAGCCGCATTTCGCCAGGGCGGCGCAGCGAAATGAAGGTGATTTGACGGTTGCTCCAGGCAAATGAAGGTGGCAGACTATGGCAATGTTTTCAGTCAGAATGAATAAAAATGGTCATATCTCAGCCCAAAACTGGTTTATAAATATGGGAAAAATTCCATAAATATGTCCCTTTGGTGTATAAGTCGCAGGACATGCAAATTATGCAAAAAAATGCAACTTATATGGCAAAAAATACAGTAAATACCAAATGGTACTAAGCAGTAAAATTAATCAGGTTTAATCGTGTGTTTTACTTAGATTTGTGTGGATGTTTGTTCCTCTGTTCCCAACCACAGCTAAGTGAGTTCTTAATAAGAAATGTGACTCATAGCTTGTTATTGTGACTTTGCTTACATTGAAGGGTAATTAGACTGAGTGACAGATTCTTCAAGGATCACTTTGTGTTGAGCATGCATCAGGATATCACTTTGTGTTGTGTGAGAAACCTGCAAGCCCTTCGTGTGTAATTTTGATAGCCAGACTTCAGTTTTTTTGCTTAATTGTCACAAATAATTGCAATTAATCACTCGTGTGACTTTCCACACTAACTGCATGCAGAGCACTTTAGGTGAATGCAGACTGGTGTACAGTTTTGACCCCCCCAACCACCCACCCACCCACCCATTCTTCCTTCCATCCTGGTAAAGTGGAGCTGCTATAATGAACAGATGGTCCATCTTTAATTTTATTAGCAGCAGCAGTGTCTGTAGTAAATGCCATAAGATTTTCTTGCTGGGAGTGGTGCATCCGTCAGAAACCAACAACATATGGTGAATGCACATTAAGGTGTCATTTCTCTATTTCCCTTCTTTTTCTGTTCCCTGAGTGGTGCCAAAGCCAAACGTTAGATGCTCACTTCACAGGACGGTGTGTTTATTTGTTGGACACCCAGTTTTAGATCCTTTGCTTGTTTTTTGATCTGTTCATTTCAAAGCTCTGCTGTAATTAACTTGTTTATTAATTATTAAATTTAGAGTTAGGTTTAGCTCTAGGCTGTAAGCCTATCACTTATATATTAGCCCTTTTTGTTGTTGTTGGGAATCTCTCAATTTATTCAGTTTATGGTTAGCTACCCCCCCCCCCCCCCCCCCCCACACACACACACACACACAATTTAGGCATTAAATATGCAAGCCTTGTCCCAAAACATTTTTATTAGTTCTACCTATTTTTATGTCTAGATGGTGTTTTTCTAATTCAAAATAACTATAACCTCAGCATCCCTGTACTGTTTCGTGTAGCAACATTAAAATCAAAGCTTGTCAAAAATGTCATGTGTTGCTGTCTGGGAATAATAAAAAAAAGTAATGGAGTAATGGAGTCATATTAAAATAAACTAAAACAATATAAACGTCACTTAAGTTTTAGTTTTTTTTTAGAAAAATGACCAAATCTTATATCATCAAACAGAATATTTCCATTACGGATGCAAAGTTTTAGAAAAACATGCAATTTCAATTTTGACCATTTTATTGATATTGTTTGCTTTGAAATCATATTTTCCCTTCAACTGGTTAGAGAAGGTGGGCCTGTGATCAGAAGCCCCGGTACAGACAACATCAAAAATGTGGGTGGGGTAGGTGAAGCACCCACACCTGCCCCCACCCTCAATCGCACCACTCTGGGCCCATGTGCAAGGCCCTTAACCCCCGTCTGCTCCCTAAAACAGGTCCCTCTTGAAAATGAGTTCTCGTGGCTCAATGAGACTACCTGGATAAATAAAGGGTAAATGGGAAAATAAAATGCTAAAGTGCCTAACAGGTTTACTGTCACAACAGACTGAAATAAATGTTTTTGAAGGTATGAATTGTTTTTTTTTTTAATCCTTCAGTAACATAATCAGCTCACCTGTCCATTCTCTGTACAAATCATCCAGTCAACATGAAAGGACTCAATGATGTAGAATTATGTAGGACTCTCTGATTGTTCCCCCGCCAGGTTTTGTTGTGGCTGTGCACTTAATCAGCTGAGCTTATTGTGTCAGCCTTTTGACTGCCTTTGTTCATTTAATGACCAAACCCAGCGCACAAAGAGGAAAGTTATATTTTTTGAAGAGCAGGCTAATTAATGCTGCTTATTAGAGAAGGGAGAACAATAAGGAAGAGGGAGGCAAAAGGGGTTGGTGTGAAATGTGTGCTGCAGCACATCACAAGTTTTAGACATGAGTAGGGACACTGCATAAAAGTGGTGTCAAAACTGAAAGCAAAAAAGGACGAATAAAGTGAAACGCACTGGAGGTTATTGCAAAATATGAATCACTATTTGAACAACAGTGATTTTAAAAAGTGCTAATGTAGTTGATGTGAAGATGACAGAAAATTGCAAACACATTAGTGCAATAATGGTGCAACTGTATGTTTATTTTCTTGAGGAAAAGGCCATGAACATACAAAAACATTGATGTTCATACGTATGAATTAATGTTCGTCTTAGAAAAGTAGCTTTTAATGCAGACATAGTTTTGTCTGCTAGTAGAGTGTCCCATTTGTCCAAATTATGGCTGCGCGATTTGTCAAAAGAATCAACGTGTGAATTGCAGACGTGTATCATATACAAATATTCATACAATGAGTATACTTAGAAATAAAATATACAATTAGATTTAATATATAGTACGCAGGGTGGCACGGTGGCTCACTCAGTAGAGCTATTGCCTCTCAGCAAGAAGGCTGTTGATTCTGGGTGGGGTTTGCATGTTCTCTCCGTGCATGCGTAGTTTTTCTCGGGATACTCCAGTTTCCTCTCACAGATCAAAAACATGCATGTTAGACTGATTGGTAACTCTAAATTGTCACTAGGTGTGAGTGAGAAAGTGAATGGTTGGTTGTCTCCGTTTGTCTCTGTGATGGACTGGAGACCTGCTGCCCAGGGTGTCCCCGCCTCTCGCACAGTGACAGCTGGATATGGGCACCAGTGACCCAAAAAGGAAGAAGCGGGTAAAGATAATGGATGGATGGATATAGTACATAATGGGATAGTCCCCTCATGAATCTCAAGCCTGCATCTAAATGGGCTGCAACAGGTGAGTTGTAAAGGCATTTTGAAATGTTGGTCAGGGTTCTCATTTTCCTCACGAGTCGCAGATCTTGCTTTTGTGTCGCAAGAATTTTGAACATTTAAAAAAAATTGCTTAACATTTGTTGTTTTCTCAAAACAGTAGTTGTGGGTTTCTGGAACATGTCTCAAAGACTTTCCAGTTTATTTTCTGTGAGTCAGAAATTCACTCAAAAGTGATAATTTTTTAGACATCTTTGTTTGATGGCGTATCATCATTCATAACGCTTGATGACAGAAGACTAAATCGCTGCTAGACTGGGGAGAGGTTTCATTTTCTTATGGGACAGATTTCTCTGTTGACTTATTAACTACCACATCACTGTTGAACAACATTCTTGTGACTGTCAAGCAGCAGTTACAAGTGTCACAAGTTTAAAATTTGGCCGTCAGTCATGGTCATGTAAATGACATGCAACCGTGATGTGATAGTCATCTGTACTCCTGGGGGAATCTAGCCCCACCAGAATTTGCTGGGAGTTCATAGAACATTGATGCAACACTTGGGCTACTTTCCGTTTTGTCTCTCTAGTCGTCAACCTGAACCGAATGAGATAAAGGTTTGCGTTATGCTAGTAAGTTAACCCAAGTTTGGTAGCAAAGCCACGATTCAACCACAACTCTAACCTCTGCGCCACCACTCCCCCAAGCACTTTAGCAATACTCATCATCTATATTTATTAAATAAAGATCAGTTTTAAGTTCACGATGAAGCATGTTTTTTTTTTTTTTAAATATCCCTATTTCAAAAACACAAAGATCTTTTTTGCAGTTTGAGTGCTTTTTAATAAGGCGTATAGCACAGTGACACCAGTAGCAGACAACATGGACATTAAAGCTTGGCCATGCAAGGATATAAGACTAACAGAATCTGCAGAAGTACCATTCGTCACTTTTTAAGTTAAAGCTCCTTGAAACTAATGTCAGGCTAGCTCTTGTAGCTTGTTGCTATCTATTGGTTTATTAAAGGATCTACTCAGCTAACTACCTAGCTAGCATCAACATCTCAAATCTTCAGCATTACTTCACAAATGGAAAAACGATAAAGTATTATTCAGCACCATTTACTGCTTTAGTAATACAACTAAACTTAGGTGGTAGTAAATTTGTCTTGTACAATTGTGTACATCTGTTCAGAATTACAACACTTTCTTAATTTAAAGGTTTAGTGCTCCTTGGAGGAACGCACATTGCCCATTGCCAGTTGTTCGTTTTGGTCAAACCTTAAAATATTGCATGCAATGTTTTCATATCTCACACCCACCGTATGTTTTGTAAATTACTTTCAACTACCACATTAAATTTTAGTGCTCTGTAAAATAGTTATAGCCAATTTGTGTTAGCTAAGGTTGGTTAGCTGTGTGGCCTTCTCGAATTGAGACGACTCCAAAGGCTAATAAGTTGTGGATTGACTCCATGGTTAATGCCACAGTTTTATGCAATGGTTAGAGCTCAGAATACATGGTTATAGGAATGAATTTGAACTACTAACAAGCCAGACTTTATCTGAACATTTCATTAAAGTGTGTCAAGTGGTTCATGATATATTTTAGTAACAAACAGAAGCAAATTATCATCGCCCTCCTGATGAAAAGCTACTGATCCTCCAGTGTTTTTAGATGACAGTGTTGGTCAAAAAGACCATGTGGTACTATTGCAATAGTTGTAAAAGATCTGTGTGGTACTAGTAGAGTTATTTTTCTCTACAGTTAATGAACACTTTATTTTGAATACCAAAAAATTGGAGTATTTTATCTCAAGATTCTGTCAGAATTCTCTTCATGACGGCAAGAAAAATGACCACGGTCAATTGGATGAAACCTGACCCGCCAACTATTGATCAGTGGATTTCAAAAATAAGACGTGTATATAATGGAACAATTAACGGCTCAACTACAACTTAAAACTCAGAGATTTGAAAGACTGTGGGGACCTATTGTTGACTTTCTAGAATAAAGCTCATTTGTTTTGTTTTTTACCCTGTACAATGACAAATGCTTATTGCGTTTTTGTTTTTGCTGTTGAAGAGATGGCCCAGTCTTGACTAAATAGTTTGTATGTAATTTGCCTTGTTCTTGTATGGCAATAAAAGTAAAAAAATATTGTCAGAATGGATTTTTGGTCTATGTGTTATGTGTTTATATGTATATCTGTATGTATAATGCATAGTGAGTATGCGTCGGTTAGAAACTGCACTCATATAAATACCTATTAGCTCTTGTTTTTGGAGACTGAAAACTCTTTTTCAGTTTAACAAAAGTACTGCCCATAAGAGGAGAAAATCTTTTGAGAATGCAGCTGAAGTCTTTTGGTCTCCTTTGAGATGCTGCTTGGCCCGAGTATGATGAATCATTCATTTTGGCAGAACATTTGAGAATGCTGAGGACCAATGGACGGATTCCATGGCCTTGCTCCTCTGAAGGTTGAGTGTCGGAGGTCATTGGGTGGCCAACCAATCTGCTGGTCTGGCACCATCACTCACAGAAAAAGCAGGACGTTTGTAACTGAGAGACATGATTTGTGGGAGACTAAGCAGAAACAGACTGTAGTCATAATGTGCTTAGATGTACTCGCTACATTGAATAACATAGCAGCCAGCAGATGATGTCGATATAAGTGACATAATCTCCAGTGGTAATTTTATAAAGGATGATTGTTGGAGTTAATTAATATTCTGAAACATGCAAAACAGGTTTTTTTGTGTGTGTCATGGGTGAGCACATTAGATTCATCAACTAGCTTTCGTTTTGGTTGGTTGGCCAATTGAAAGACCCCAGCTCCTTAGCTGTTTAGAGCTTTTTTTTTGGTAATGTTTTTTTTTTATTAAGATGCCACGGTTTATTTTAAGAATGTACAACCATTTGATTTCATTTTTCTGGCATTTAAATTAAGTTTGCAAAATTAAATACACTAATGAAAACAGAAAATGAATGTAAAGCTGGTGTTAGAGAAAGAAAACACTAGATGGCATCTCACTCTGTCCACTCAACATTTAAGCTATGGTTGCTATTGGTGTTGAGTTGGAAACCAACAATTGAAAGTATATATGAACATTTTCACTTGGAATCACACTAAATCAGTACTTGTAACATGTTTGGGTATGTACCAAGCTGAGTATAAATTGTGACATTCCTGCATATAATGTGCAAATATTTGTGTTGGACTTTAAAAATGTCTTAAATATATCTGCTCTGTTTAAAACTGTATAAACACTCTGAAAGTTTTGTGAGCATCACAATCACAAAGCAGATAAAATGGTATACCTGTTGACTGGAACTGCTTTTAAAAAGGCTGATATTGCAAATGAAGCTGAAGTGATCTTATTATTTTGGTGCTTCAGTATCAGTGTTTCAGGGCAGCCCTTGAGATACATTACTTGAAGTCTTAATGTCCACCAGAATTTGGAAAACATGCCTATTTGTAAAACAATGTCTACTTGCGATGCTTACTGTATCCGATTACAGCCGGATCGACAAGTACTCTTAATATTCAGTGTGTTACTTGGAGAGCATGATTTAGATGATGTTGTTTATTTGTCATATGCAGGTTAACACAGGGTCAACAGTGCAAAGAAATGTTCAGGATGAGAAGAACTGAGTTGACTCAATAAAAACAAACAAACAAAAAAGAAATACTAAAGCATGCAATAAGGGTACAAAATAAGGTATCACTTTACAATAAGGTACACAAAATTTGCTTAACTACTAAGGTACGCCTAAGGAACAAATCAGTAGATAATGGGGAGTTAACCAGCACTTGGGCACTCAGGGCAAGGATCCGACCCGTGCAAAAAAAATAAAATAAAGATTTTACTGGTCCGTTGAAGACTGTCGTCATTTATTCCAAATGTATTCAATATTTTGGTGAAGCTAAGATTTGAGAACTGAATTTCCTTTCAAAATCATATTGATGGTTTATTTATTTTTTAGGGGTGCTGACCTAAAATTTAGGGGTGCTTGAGCTCCCCCAAAAAGAGGCTAAAATCACCAATGCCAGTAGGTATGAATGCATTTGTTGGTGAATTGTATAGAAATGTTCACCTGTGTGACCATTTATCATTGTGAAAAAACTAAAATCTGAATTTTACAATCGAACACCAAACACAACACACTGTAGGTTTGGAGTCCCAGAGTCTGGATGTGTACATTCCCACCCCCACCCCGCTCGCTATAATTACTTCTAACATCGCAGGGAAAGTCCCTGCACTACAGTCAATGAAAGCAAAGATGGGATCTGTAGAGGATTCACTTTGTTTACCCTGCAGAGCTCAATGTACACATGGAGCTGCTCCACCAAGTCCCAGTGCAGCACGGCTCTCTTTCTTGACCGACACCGAAGTAGAAACTTGTGTTAATTAGTCCATTGTGGCCTGACAGAGTGAATCCAGGTTAGTAAATAGAGGCGAGGCTCTGTCCTCAAACATCTCTTGTTATAGATTAAGACCTGAGGCCAGATGGGAAATCTGTACCAGGCAGTTTTATTCTCTTTTCTGCTCTTATATTTTGACATTCGTGCAGGTCAAAGAAAAAGAAATAGGATCTACAGTATTTAAAAAAAAAAATGTGTAGCTTTATAACGTTATTTCGTTTGACCTGCTTTTGGCTGAACTGTGTTTTATAGTTATATTCTTATTAGTCTCCTTATAATTTAGCATTATGTAATTTTAGTTGTAACAAAGGTCAGAAAAATAATAAATCTGAGTGTACTAAAAAAAAGTGCTGAAAGATTAAATTTTTTTATTTGACTCTTGACACAATTTACATTAAAAAAAAAATCGAAATTTAAAAGCAGTAAGTGCTTCTACATCTAGGGTAGTAGATGTGTAAGCCATAATGGAAAAGACTTATAGCTTTTAACAGCTTGCAAATGTTACAAATTGTACATTTTAAATAGTATAACAGTGTTGTTTTTCTTAAGTTTGCTGAATTGAATTTTGTCCCTGTTGATTTCAATCAAAAATCCAATCAAAATATCTAGTTAAATTATAATACTGGTGCCAAATTAAGGTTTGTACAGATGAGTTCAACATTTAAACTGTATTAAGATGCAGATTCTGAAATATATTATGTGGGGGAAGTGGTGGTGCAGAGGTTACAGAAGGTGGGTCTGTGATCGAAAGGTTGCTGGTTCTACTCCCCAGACCAACAACCTCAAAATGTGGCTGGAAAAGGTGAAGCCAACCTGTCTCCACCCTCATTTGCCCCACTCTGGGCACTTGAGCAAGACCCTTAACCCCCAACATCTGCTCCCCGGGGTGCCCTAGATAGCAGCTCTCTGCTCCACACAGAGGGCTGTGGTAGCTCATGGTCTGTGGTTGCGTCAAGAAGAGCACCCAGCTTAAAAACATTTGCCAAGTCTTTGTGTGAGTTAGTTCTCTGTGGCGACCGCTGAAGAAGGGAAGCTGAAAGAAGATTATTCTGAAACATAGTATATACATCGTTTGTGCCCCTTGATTAAATTTTTCAAACCACTTTTGTTATGGCTGCCTCAGAGGAGTCATTGGGGGAGAGGGTGGGCCCCAGAAACCATCTTATCACCATCAAATTAGTTGGTCCACTATGTGGATGTGCTGCTTGTGGGACTCCGTTTGTTGTGGCTCCTCGGACTGATGACGTCCTTTGGATGAAGGATGAAACGCCTCAACAAAAAAATAAACCATTCAGATGACCTGACTGAACTTTGTTGGATTTTTGTACCTGGATTATTGAGCATGAACTCATTGTGTTTTGCTATAACACCACAAAATATTGTCCATATAAAACATAAAATGTTGAGATTAGTTTCAGGATGTGATGCCCTGCCCTATAGAAATATTCAGATACATTACAAACCAAATGTTTAAGAGTTTTTTTAGGAATTTTAATGTAACATTTTGGAGCAGGATTGTGGTAACGAATTTTTCTGCAATGAAGCTGTAGCATGTTCCAGCTCAATGTTATACCCTAGATTTATTTGAATTTTACCATTGTACCCCCTCACATCATTTATTCTGCTGGTCTAAAACTTTCCTTTTCGACATTCTAATCGCCCCAGTTGAAAGATACCTGGCAAACATAAAAAAAGGAAAAAGATTTGATATGCAAGAATAACTAGCTGACGCCGCACTGTCATCAACAGTGAATAATCTTCACCACATTTTTCTTCCTCCCCGCAGGTTTTCACCACTAACACAGCCTGCAATCAGTTATCACACATTTTTTTTAATTTTCTTATATTTATGGAGTCATATGATCATGTCTCCTCTTCTGTACAGTTAAGTTATTACAGTTGGTCTTTCCTGAATTTCAAGTAATATTATAATACTATCTTACAGTATGATTATTTGATCTAGACTCTATTTAGGTAATTTAGTGAACAATTGGATATTGTCAGTTTTATTTAAATATCACAAACAACATTGTTGAACAAAGTGCTTCACAAACAGGAAATCTAGCAATAAAATAAATAACAGATCAAACATTAAAAACTACAAGTATAATTAAAAAGAAGAGACCAAGAATAAACTAAAACAAGAAAACAGCACACCTAAAAGGTTCTGATGGAACTCCAATCAAGCTTGAATTAAAAGCCAGAGTTGAAAAAAAAGAGATTTTAGGCATGATTTAAAGAAATGTATGGACTCCAAAGAAAGAATATCAATGGGCAGGGAATTCAAGAGTCTGGGGGCCGCCACAGCAAAAACCTGATCCCCTCTATGCTTTAATTTAGCCCTCGGCTGCACTAAAAGCATCCAAAAGGAGGATCTCAGTGTTCTGTTTGGGTTGTAAAAGTGCAAAAGTTATTCACTAACTGGGTGCCAAGCCATTTAAAACTTTAAAAGTCACTAAAAGAACCCAACAATGTTCAGTCAGGTCATCTGGACAGTTTCTTTGTTTTGTGCTGAGATGTTTCGCCTTCCATCCAGAAGGCTTCATCAGTCTGAGGAAACGCCAAACAAAACTGATATCCCCCCCCCCCCAACAGCTTACTCCAAAATGGAAGAAAAAAAACAGTTATGTTGGTGCAAAGATGTTTGACATGACTGTTGATGAGGGAGAGGGCAGGCACTGGAGGAGAGGGCGTGCCCCAGACCATCTTAGCACCAACATAACTGTGGGTTTTTTTTATTTTTATTTTGAAGTAAACTGTTGGGGGCGAATCAGTTTTGTTTGGTGTTTCCTCAGACTGATGAAGCCTTCTGGATGGAGGGTAAAACATCTAAGCACAAAAAAGAAACCGTCCAGTTGACCTGACTGTGAACATTGTTGGATTTTATACCTGGATTATTGAGCATGGATTTTGGTGGTCACTAAAACAACATTAAAATCAATACAAAAATGAACAGCTAGTGTAAATCAGCTAAAACAGTTTTCAGCCGTCTGGTTCCTTTTAAAAGATGTGCAGCAGAGTTCTGGCCTAACAGCAGGCGATGGAGAGACGATTGTTCCAGACAGACATATAACAAGTTGTAATAGTCCAGTCTGGTGGTGATGGAGGCATGGATATGAGTTTCAAGGTCTTTAGGAGGAATAGAGTGATCCCTCACCTATTGTGGGTGTTATGTTCCCGAGTCCCCCGCGGTAAGTGAAAATCCGCAAAATAACGGCGTTGTGTTTATTTTTTATATCAGTGTTTCCCCTAGATAACTTGCCATAACGGGGCGCTCATCTCGTCCGTGATTTCTGTCGACGGGGTGGAGGTGTGTGAAGGAGCGGAGCGTGAGGGAAGAGGCAGCGTAAGCACTGCCTTTAGCTTTTTAGCTAGCACGCCTGTATTGCGCACAGCTAGCTTAGTTCTATGTCAGTGCCGATGGGGGGGGTCAGTTCGAGTCGCAGTTAGGTTCCATAGGCCACACAGTTCTGAGATGGCCAGTCTTTTATGTCTAAAAGGTTAAGAAGAAAATTAGAAATAAACATGAAGAAATATCATCATTGCTACCAGAACACATATAAGTAAGTTATATCATTTATATGCAAAATTTAACGAGTCTAAGTTGAGTTTGGTACATTGTGGTTATATTAACATAATCCAGTCATGTTAAATTGGATCAATAACATTATTAAAGCAGGCACAGTTTTCATTCAGTGTCACTAATTATTTTCGCTCTGAGTCTTAATGAGAAATAAGGAAGCACTTGTAGGCAGGTGCACAGTCTGAACGCAGGTGGAGATTAAGTGCCTGCTTCACTCAGCTTCACTTGAACAGTCTGAGCCTCTGACATGGACACAAACATCCCACCCCTCAATGAAACAAAGAAAAAAAGAAATGCGTATGCACACTCACACACACTCGGGAATGAACACTTTTTACTTGAGATCTTCTTTGTTCTTAAACACAAACGAGAAGCTCTTTGTAATGATCCATCCATCCATTCGTTATCTTTACTTGCTTCTTCTTTTTCGGTTCATTGGGCTCACTGGTGACCATATCCAACTACCACTGTGCGAGAGGCGGGGGACACCATGGACAGGTCCCATGTCCATCACAGGGACACATAGAGACAAATGAGACAAAAAAAATCAACTCTCTCACTCACACCTAGGGACAATTTAGAGTTGCCAATCAGTCTAACATGCATGTTTTTGGTCTGTGGGAGGAAACTGGAGTACCCGGAGAAAACCCATGCATTCACGGAGAGAACATTCAAGCTCGACCCAGAATGTCCCCCTAGCTGGGATTCAATCCGGCGACCTTCTTGCTGAGAGGCAGCAGCTCTACCAACTGTGCCACCGTGAAGTTAAAATAATTCTTTAAAGTGTAAAAAGCTTTATGAAACGGAGACCAGATGATTGTTTGTTTCTTGTGGGGTTCTGACAATGCTTTTGTGGTCAGTTAAATTAAAAATTCCAACATGAGCAATTGGTTGTGTATGAAAGTGAAAAAAATTAAAGAGAAAAGATGTAAGAGGGCAGTAACAAAAAGTTTAAGCAATTTATGGTGGGTGGCAATAAATAAAGCAATAATTCTGATACTTTAAATGTGTTTTTGTAGAAAGCCTATGAACCACGTAGGGAGGGGGAAAGACGGTTGAGGCTGTTCCCACTTTACTACACTTAATTGCTGTTGTTAGAATTTGGGCACCAGTTTATTTTAAAAAACATAAAAACATATTAGAACATTGCAGTGATTTAATAACTGTAAGCAATAATTATTCATATTTCAAACATGTTATAATCACATAAACCAACTTCATTTACAATTTTTTTTCCCCTCAAAAAAGTTTACAAGTACTGCGAAAGTATACCTATCCAGTGTTTCCCTTACCATTATCCAAAGATGGCGCCCCGCCCTGTACACAGAACTGAACACCCTGCCTTTTGTATTCGCCACACCCCACTTTGCTACGCCACTTCTGGATGTGGAGCGGAGATTAGCAGCTCAGCTCAGACTCCAAACCGTGTGCAATACAAATATAGCACTCCAATATATGCTCAATAACCCCACCACTTTTTACAAATGCCAGCACTAATGTAGCACTACGCTTAACACCCCCAGCACCCCTCCCCCATTGACAAATGCTGACACTAACGTAGCGCTATTCTAATGTAGCGCTAAGCTAACATAGCGCTAAGCTAACAAGCGCTGCTTCTCTTTTCCAACACCAACCCCCACCCCACGATAACAAAAACCCAGAAGAGATGAGTGCCCTCCCAAGGCAAGTGACCTAGGGGAAACACCTAGCTTAGCTGATTATTCATTCTTAAACAGTACATGTGCAGAAAACAGACATTATTCATGTTCAAAGGAACTTTAAAGAAAGTTCAGGTTCTGACAAAAAAAAAAAAAACTTTGGGTTTAGAAGTCATCGTCAGGAAAGGCTTTCTACATGCTACAACCATAACTATTTCATATACTTATAGCTTTTTGAACTACATCTGTTTGGAGAAATAGTTTAAATCTGATAGGGTTTACAAGCTAATGACTAGTTTGAGTGAGGCTAAGTCTTTTGTGTATGTACCGCTGCTGTCTGAAAGCAACTCTAGTATCATAAAATACACAACTGTTTTTGCATACTGTATACTATATTGTACACCTTCACATTGTCATGAATTTCACTTTACACTGCTACACACAGAAAAATGTGTGGTTATTGGCGAGTGCAAATAGTGAAAGCAAATGAGCTAGCCATAGCAAATTCAGTAAAACTCAAAGCTCTTCTGGCAAGAACATCACATAGCTGCTGGAATAACAGTGCATTGTGAAATTTACAAATATTAAGAGGTTTATTAAAGAGCATTCACATAAACCTCTTAGAAAAATTTAAAGCAGAAGTTGTTTTAAGACTGCAACAATCCACTTTGGTCTTAGCCTCGCTGAAACTAGTCATGAGCTTGTTTATCTAGTTACAATTAAACTGTATTTCTCCAAACCGATATCTTTCAGTTGCCTACAACAAATAAAATAATTAATAATATTTTCACTGAACCGTACCTCAGAACATCTGAGCTCTCTTCACAATAGTGTTGCGTTCACACGTGTTGTCGTAGCACATTTTATTTGTCAGTGACTGGCAACATTTGTCATCCTGATTACTGAAAGACTTTTCAGCAGCTCTGGCAAGTGTAAACAAGTGAACATGGAAAATCACTGAGCGCAGTCTGAGAGGAACCGTTCACTGTCTTATCAAGCTCTCTGACAACACAGTGTGCTAATTCAGGTGTGAAGAGTAAACTCGTGTCCATTTTGCAATCTGTCATGCATTCAAAATCATCGAGTCGGCCCATCTCCGTGCTTCCCTTCGGACAGACAAACAAAAACCTAATAGCCAGAATAAATTGGGAATGAAATGAAGTAAAAAGGATTATTCATTATGCAAACAAATAATATGACAGTCAATACCCAATCGATCACTGTGTAGTTTTAATCTACCCATAATGGCACAACGTTAAGTGAACCCGATTGATAGTTTTTACACATGGGAGGACACAATTATGTTCCACACAAGCTGCACTCTGCAAACACAAATTCAAACAACTAGTAGGCAAATTCACACACTCCCATTCCACAATATTATTATCTCATTCTCCATGGTCTCATTTTTCACAAATCCCCCCTGGACGTGTGCGCAGGACAGTCAGAGTTGAGTTCACAAAAGCCCCGAACTCCATATCCGACTGCCAGTTAAGGTCTGTGTTAATACTAAGTGCAGTACAATAAGTACAATAAGATCTGTTGTAAGTTTTAGCATCCTTTTGTTTTGGCATCAGGGCTGCTGTGGCTGAGTAGCTAGAGCAGTTGTCTTCCAATGCAAGAGTTGGGGGTTTGATTCCACCAGCAGTCACATTCCGACATGTCCCTGGGCAAGACACTGAACCCCTCCATTGCCTCCGATGTGTGTCCCATCGGTGTATGAATATGATAAGGCATTGATTATTGTTTGTAAAGGTACAGTAGAGTGATGTATGAATGGGTAAATGAGGGCACATATTGTAGTATAAAGTACTTTGAGTATATTGATAAGATACAAAGGTGCTATATAAGTACAGTCCATTTATCATTAACCATCCTTCAAAATGTTTCATTTCGAGTTCTGTCTATTGTATGACTATGAACTGAAAACTGGTTACGACCATGTAAAAGCTCACTTCAAGAACTCCAAGCTATTACTTTGGCTCACAGTTCCCCAATGTGGCTTGAGCCACTTAAAACTCTTGCCCTGTCAAAATTTAATATGACATAGTCCAATATTGTCAAAATGTCATTTAGAAAAGCACCAAGGGAGGAATACAGACATAACATGCTGAAAAGCATGTCAGAAAGGTGGTATAAGCATGTCTAATTATGTACAGCTTTCACTATGTCATAGCAAAACCTCCGTCCTCAGCTTTAAATCAATCAGCAGATATAAAAGGGACGTGATGCTTGAGGCAACCACAACTGATGACTGGACTTCCAGCAGGCAGTAACACAGGATTAGTGTCAGATCACTGACATGAACTGATGTAATACTTCAGACATGGAGCAGATGTTACTCTAGGCAGACAAGCTTCCACCGTCATGTTTATGGGTTAGTGCCAGATTTTTATTTGTGGGTACAAGTAGTAGAAAGAAGTGGTGTAAAAGCAATATCCCATGCACAATCTGAATATCAATGTTGCTTCAAGGGGAAACCATTTACTGCTCACTCGTAGTTAAGCATGACAGGCTGAGTTAGAGATTAGTAAAACTGTAGACATCAATAGAATCTGATGCTCCAACCAATAAATCTGTACATTAAACTTTGTTCCAGGAGGTGCTGTGAAATCTTCCCCCCGTTTCTCACTTTAACAATGATATCTTAAAGGTTATGAGACTCAAGTGACACCAACAACTTGCTTCTAGCTTGTAAAGAGACATGGACAAGCCACTGATAGGCATTAACTGGTTATTTAAAGAAATGTCATTAAAAAGCTATCACTAGCATTTTTCTTTTCTTTTAGCCAAATGGTCTTTTGAAAACTCGAGCGGGAGAGTGGATGCTAACAAAACAACCTGAAATTAGCCACAGGGAGAACGCCCACCTATGGTCACAGTGAAATACTGAATAATATATTACACAGGGGAGACGCCTAACTTATAGAGGCACAACACGCCATGCCGGAGGAACTTTTCTAATCTCACTTATTTTTTTTTAACACATTCACTAGAATAGCACTAGCAGCATCTATAAATTTAGAATGGCAAATGACGCCCTACAAACCTGTGATGAACACTAATTAACAACCTTTCAGCTTGAGAACCAATATGCCAGTTTCTCATGCTATTGCGTGTTGCATCCCCTTGTTGCTGATACAGTGGCAGGTGGCGTGAAAGACTGACAGGACTTTTTTAAAGCCTTTGTTAAGAGGATTTCTGCACCTTTGCTGAAAGTGTAAACCTCTTGTTTATCCTCACTCACGTCTTCATAATGTTCCATAAGGTTTCATCATCTAGTCGAACACTTTACCCAACACACACACCTAACATATCCTAATGCCCAGTAGAGTATTTGCAGGTGTTTTTCTTTACTTTGTTGTTTTAATTTCACAAATTTATGACAATTAAAATAGGTTATTCTTATTGCATGTTGTTTAAATGATTTTTGCCTGATTTTGTGGTGTCAATAGAAACATACATTAAAGTGTTCATTTCCAACATAGTTTTATTGTTGGGGAAAACTCAACAGAAATATTTTACATTGTTCATTTAAGTGCATATGCGTCATCAGGACATAATGGAAAATCTTATTCTGGACTTTAAATATGGAAATATAAAATTAACTGAACAGCAACCCTTTTGTGATTAACACAAAATGGAAGTCAAATCACAAGAAAACAAACAACAAAGCTAAGTAAACCCTCTGTGGGATGTATGTGTATAAGAGTAATATAAAACCAAATACTCAACTCTGACTATTTTTGCCACATGGGTGTGTTGTACTTTCTTGTCAAGCCCAGGGCCTTTGCCCAGGATAATCAATGTAAGGGGACTACAAATATCATTGTAATGCCACTCTAATTGGTAATATGTGACTTATCTGTGCTGCTAATCTCATGCTGCTGATTATCTCATAATGTTGTATGTATTCATTCGTACCCATCTGTTCACCATGGACTCATGTTCGGGCTGCTGTTGTTACGCCATATTGTTTTGCATTATTAGTATTTAGCGTGTTAGATCTTTTGGTGTGCCATTTGGCGTATGTCTTAGTTTACAGTGCCTTGCAAAAGTATTCGGCCCCCTTGAACTTTTCAACCTTTTGCCACATTTCAGGCTTCAAACATAAAGATATAAATTTTTTATTTTTTTTTGTGAAGAATCAACAACAAGTGGGACACAATCGTGAAATAGAATGAAATTTATTGGTTGTGTCAAACTTTTTTAACAAATAAAAAACTGAAGTGGGGCGTGCAATATTATTCGGCCCCTTTACTTTCAGTGAAGCAAACTCACTCCAGAAGTTCAGTGAGGATCTATGAATGATCCAATGTTGTCCCAAATGACTGATGATGATAAATAGAATCCACGTGTGTGTAATGAAGTCTCTGTATAAATGCACCTGCTCTGTGATAGTCTCAGGGTTAAGTTCAAAGTGCAGAGAGCATCATGAAGACCAAGGAACACACCAGGCCGGTCCGAGATACTGTTGTGGAGAAGTTTAAAGCCGGATTTGGATACAAAAAATTTCCCAAGCTTTAAACATCCCAAGGAGCACTGTGCAAGCAATCATATTGACATGGAAGGAGTATCACACCACTGCAAATCTACCAAGACCCGGCTTTCCCTCTAAACTTTCATCTCGAACAAGGAGAAGACTGATCAGAGATGCAGCCAAGAGGCCCATGATCACTCTGGATGAACTGCAGAGATCTACAGCTGAGGTGGGAGAGTCTTTCCATAGGACAACAATCAGTCGTACACTGCACTGATCTGTCCTTTATGGAAGAGTGGCAAGAAGAAAGCCATTTCTCAAAGATATCCATAAAAAGTGTTGTTTAAAGTTTGCCACAAGCACCTGGGAGACACACCAAACATGTGGAAGAAGGTGCTCTGGTCAGATGAAACCAAATTCCAACTGGCCACAATGCAAAACGATATGTTTGGCATAAAAGCAACATAACTCATCACCCTGAACACACCATCCCCACTGTCAAACATGGTGGTGGCAGCATCATGGTTTGGGCCTGCTTTTCATCAGCAGGGACAGGGAAGATGGTCAGAATTGATGGGAAGATGGATGGGGCCAAATACAGGACTATTCTGGAAGAAAACCTGTTTGAGTCTGCAAGAGACCTGAGACTGGCAAGGAGATTTATCTTCCAACAAGACAATGATCCAAAACATAAAGCCAAATCTACAATGGAATGGTTCACAAATTAACATATCCAGGTGTTGGAATGGCCAAGTCAAAGTCCAGACCTGAATCCAATCGAGAATCTGTGGAAAGAGCTGAAGACTGCTGTTCACAAACGCTCTCCATCCAACCTCACTGAGCTTGAGCTGTTTTGCAGGAAGAATGGGCAAGAATTTCAGTGTCTCCCTGTTCAAAACTGATAGAGACAAACCCCAAGAGACTTGCAGCTGGAACTGCAGCAAAAGGCGGCGCTACAAAGTATTAACGCAAGGGGGCCGAATAATATTGCCCGCCCCACTTTTCAGTTTTTTATTGGTTAAAAAAGTTTGACACATCCAATAAATTTCATTCTACTTCACGATTGTGTCCCACTTGTTGTTGATTCTTCACAAAAAACTTAAATTTTATATCTTTATGTTTGAAGCCTGAAATGTGGCAAAAGGTTGAAAAGTTCAAGGGGGCCGAATACTTTCGCAAGGCACTGTATATCTTAAATCCTTATTTACTGTTTCTTTTTACACTTCATATTTTTGCTATTGTTGGATGTAACTGGGACCCTGTGTAGATAATTTAGTTCCACCTCATGTACCACATGGTGAAAATGACAATAAAATTGACTTGATTGTAAAGGCCTGGGAGCTTGAGGGTACTGCCCAGTATCTTAGCTGTTCCTAGGACTGTCCTCTTCTGGACAGAGATCTCTCAGGTTGACTCTGTTAGAGTCACTTACTCAGTTTGGGGATCACAACACAGACACCACAAAAGCCTAGAATCTCCACAATATTTTTATGTATTAATTTTTTTCCCAAACTTGTTTCTTGATTTTCTTGTTTGTTTTTGGTGAAACGGTCTGTCTGCATCGCTACGTCTATCACCACTGCTGCTTTTAGTGGTTTGACCATCACATTGTCTGGTTGGTTTCCATCACCTTTTTGCACAAACTGTGTTTTGAGTCTTGTCGGGTTTGATAGATCCCAGGATCCATTGCTTTTGTGATTAGTACCTCAGTTCTGTCTTTCCATTTCAATTCTCCTTAACCACTGGTTGGTGTTTCATTTCCTCAATCTGACATGCAGGGACTGATCTTTTCATGGTGGTTTCTCATATTCCTCTTACATCATTGGATTTCTTCTGCCTGAGACATTTATTATCCATACGTATATATTTACAGCTTAAACAATGATAGTCAAACAGAGCAACAAAGAATGCAAAGATGTTGTAATGTTGTTGAGTGAGGGGTTAAGTTACCAACTCTACTTCTGGGTAGACATTACATTTGAACCTTGGTGTTCTGGACTTGATGATCCTCTGTCTCTTACCCCAGGAAAGAGCATCTAACAGTCCACAAGCATGGTGGGTGGAGTCCCCCATAATGCAGCCCACACAGCTGCATGTTGTAGATGAGTCCATGAAGAAACTTTCACCACACATTTGTAGAAAGTTGCCTGAACTTGCATATCAAGACCAGCCTGCCTTTGCTTCCTTAGGAAGTTTAGGCATTAGTGGGCCTTTAAAAAAAATAAAAAAGAATGAAAGTGTTTAGGACCATGTCAAGTGTCTGGAGATGTGCACACTGATATTTGAAGTTGTGGTCTAATGCCAGAGCTGCTTCGGTGATAACAAGGACAGGGGGGCATTGCTTCCATTTTTGAAATCCATGACCTGTGCCTTTGTCTTCTACACATTAGTACGGAGTTATTCTCTCCACACCAGACCACCAGATCCTCCTCCCCCAGCTGGTAGGAAATATTTCTTTGTGGGATATCAGTCCCACCTCTGCTGTGATCAATTGTTCTGTACACACTAGTTTGAGATTTTATTTTTCTTTGAAGTGTTTATTTTTAGGCAAATGTCTCTTCAGTTGGTCTCTAATCTGACTATTCTTTTCTGCAGTACATTATTCATCACACATAATTTTAATAAACTATAATTTGCACTGTTTCATTAGGAGGCTTTTTTAAAAGTGAACATCTTCTATAAGATAAAAGTATAATCTTACAAGTTTGTGTCACGACTTGTACAATATACGGAGACAAATTGTTGTGAATTTATTTATTTATTTTTTGTCCCTTCATCACTGCAGAAGGCTGAGGTCCAGGGCTTTGCTCCAACTCATGTTTCTGTTATCCTGTTTTGACTGCTCAGCTGCACACCTACATTTTATCCACTTATTAACTCATTTTTTCCCTTCTTTCATTGTTTTTTTTATAATTTCTTCAAGATCCTCTATAGCAAAAACTCCATCAAATTACATCTTTATTATTCCTCCCTGATTAAACTAAATGTTAAAGAAGTCACTCAAACCTTATTAATAAGATTGAGTTTCAATGTGTCACACAATCTAATGGATGTGTGAAATAAGCCTCAGCCATTAATGCTTAATGTATAATTGAGTGTTCTACATGGCCGGACTTGTTTATGTGAATAATTAATGTTTCTGATTTCCAATTTGCTTGCAATGCAATCCAATGGGAGAGCTGGTGAGATAAAAAAAATAATAAAAAATCTTAGAAAAACCTCATCCCTCCAAAGCTGAGTGTAGGCAGGCGAAGCTGTAAATTGTAAAAGTAGTTAATCCACTCTAATCTGGACTTTAAGTATGGAGATTAATTAGTATCAAAAGTAGACACACAAGCATACAACAAGATTTGTATGCATAAAATAAGATCCACAAGAACCACAAGATACACAAATGCATCAAGGTTTTCATACGTACACATTTTAAACTGCACAATAATACGCTGCACATACACATTGTCAAATACATGTGCACAAATGACGTGCTGCAGATGAATAAATCAATAGGAGTGCACGGATCAGCTTGCTGGTGAATGCGACTTTTGAAACGTTCTTACCGCTCCAGGTTCACAAATGTACAGCATGCGTTCAAGGCTGGTAAGAAGCTGGGACATCTGAGCCTTTTTAAATTGTTACATTTCCTATAGCTATACCACTGTAGACACAAAAACTTGGTGAGATGATTCAGCACTTCAGCCACTTACTGTTTAAGAGCTTTTTCAATGCACCTCATGGTTTTTGCACAGTGACTTTTTAAGGCTTACTTTCTATTTATTTTTGTCTGACATTTCTTCAAAGTGCTCTCAGGTAAAGACGGACACAAATGCAATGTTTTTTTTTTCTTGGATCTTACACTTTTTCTACACCAAAACACTTATATTTACTCAGCCTAGATTATTACAAATGCATGTCTCAAAATACTATTGGGTTCAAAGAAACTAGATGTTTTTTGGCAGTACAGTAGTCCCTCGTTTATTGCGGGGGTTCGGTTCCGAACCTCCCTGCAGGAAGTGAAATTCTGCGAAAAAGCAACGTTATATTTATTTTAGTATTTATATATAATTTACGGTTTTAGAAACCCTTCCCACACTCTTGCAATGTTCTAAACTCTAAAACCTACATCATTTTAACAACTTCCATACAGTACTGTATATATAGCTACTAAATTTTACTCACCAGCTCTGCAGAGCAGGAGCGGCTCTCAGTTCTGGTCCAACTCTGTTCCGTTTCTGCAGACGTCCCCTGCAGTGATGAAACTCACAATGTTCTAAACTCTTAAAACTACTAATTTTAACAACACACTTATGTGTAGCTACTAAATTTTACTTACCGGAACCAGCTCTGCAGAACAGCAACATGAGCTTGTAAGTAAAATCTCTCTGTTCTGGTTGGACCCAGTTCGTTTCTGCAGAACTAACCTGCAGCGACAAGACCCGCAATCAATGTTCTACAACTCGTAAACCTACGAATTTTAACAAAATACATATATGTAGCTAATAAGTTTTACTTACAAGGGAATCCCCGCTTGGAGGTCCTCGTTGGTCGGCAAGGAGCTCTTGGGTTCACCGCTGAGGCTGGAGGTTCAGTTCTGGTCTGGTTCAGTGCAGCTGTTGAGCGCTGAATTGCATTGGGGGGGGGGGGGGGGCAGACCTTTGGTTGGCCGGTGTGGGACCATAGGTGGTCAAATTGAGTCCAAGTCTGGATGAAAAAGTCCAGATGGACTACAGAAACATTTCCGGACCTATCAGCGCGCATCCTCGCTTAGAAGTCCTTGTGGGCCGTTACCATCTCTCAAGATTCACCGATGCGTCTGGAGGTCTGGTTCTACTCTGGTTCTGGTTTGGTTCGGTGGGTTAAAAGGCTAAAGGTTTTATATCAAAACTAAAAGATTTCAAATTCTGAAAAGTGCCAAAGCAGGTACAGTAGTTCCTCGCTACTTCCTGATTCGACTTTCGCAGACTCGCTCTATCGTGGTGTGTACAGTACATAATATTGTACAAAAAAAAAATGTACAGGACATGGTTTTTAACTGTAATATTACATGATTGGGACAGTACTGGATACAGTACTGTACAGTAAAAAGTAAACAAATAACTTAGGACAGGCACCGTCATTTTGTAGTTTTCTCTCAATAATCCTCCAAGGTATTCCCGCTCATAACCACATCTCCCAGAAGCCCATCTTCCTTCAGCTGAAAAACCAGAGGTAAAGTTTTGATCTGATTGGCGCCCAGCAGATGCACAGAAGCCGCACGGAACTACTGTACCTGCTTTGGCACTTTTCAGAATTTGAAATCTTTTAGTTTTGATATAAAACCTTTAGCCTTTGTCAGATCTTACAGGTAAATTGAGATCCACCAAACTCTTTCAGGATTTTTCCTCTCCCCATATTTTTCTCAGTTCCCTTCCTCACTCCACTCATTATTCTAAGAAATCAATAATCAATGTGCATCTCCTGCCAAAGACGAGCTACCTGCAATACTGTTTACAGTGGCTGGACAATCGCCAAGCCTTGATCAACACGCTAAAGCTCTGGGAGATGCTCCCTCTTTGCCTGCTGGCTTTGCAGAGCTTCATACCCGAGGGGAGCCTTTCTTTTCTTTTTTTTTTTTTGTCTCTCATAACTTCTTTTGTCCTCTTTCCACACACGCTCCTCACTCGTGTTGCCTTCGAGTCATTTAGTTTTCTCCCAGCTGGTTTGAATTTAGTTTGAACTTACAGGCCTGCTTAAACTGATGAATAGCTTTTATTGAACATGAATAAATTTCAGGATTGAGATTAGTCAGCTCCCGCTTTCTGATGATCTGAGTCCTGCCGGAGGATGTGTTCGGCATTAAAACGGTGCTGAGGGAAACAAATATGTGCACACTTTCCACTGGAGGAAGAGGAGGGAGGGGCTGCTTTGTGTGCACTGCCTGGTGGGAATCATGAACACCTGCTCATGATGCATCACAGAAAACCTAAAATCCTGGGATGCCTTATGTGTGGAAAAGCTTCTTTTTTTTTTCTTCTTTGGTGAAAGCTCCATTCAGTTTCTTAATATTGTTTCTTCCCTGATGTGAATCTACTCTTTCAATGCCCATAATTTGTTCAACCTGTTTACCTCTTACAAGTTAAAGGAGTAGTTTAAATATTTAAGTGGTATTCTGTAGAATTGTTACCATTAAATACCAACTTTCCTGAAGTAGAAAACATTGATAACCTTAGACATTTGGAATATTTGGTAGAGGTTCTTCTGGGGAAGATAATCTTATTGCTACGTGAAGTGGGGTCTTTTTCTACGGCGGAGTATTAGGGCCAAGCTAAGAAAAAACAATTACATTACACAAAAAAGTGATAAAGTTATGAGACTAAAGTCGTAAATTACGAGAATAGTCATACAAGAATGAAGTTGAAATATTGCAAGAATAAAGTCGTAATATTACGAGAATTGTCGTATGAGAACAAAGTCGAAATATTAAAATATTAAAGTCGTAATACGAGAATAAAGTCATAATATTACAAGAATAAAGTTGTACTATTACAAGAATAAACTCGTAAGACGGTCCTGGGTCAGCTTGCACCTGCTGTGGACAACCTGCAATGCAAGTCACTGTGTTTATGAACTAGTCCACAATCACTTTTGGTTCACTGTTTGTGAAATATGCTTCCATCCAAAATATGTGACGACTAAATCCGTCAATGCAGCCATTAATCGTAATGCCAAATGGCTCCAGTTTATTATAAAAATCCATATGCCACAGTGCGTAAGACTGCTTTTTTGTGTCAGAGTTCTAATAATATTACAACTTCATTCTGGTAATATTACGAGTTTATTCTCATAATATTATGACTTCATTTTTGTATTGTTTCTACTTTATTCTAGTAATACTACAAATTTATTCTCGTATTATTTAAACTTTCTTCTTGTAATATTATGACTTTATTGTACGACTTTATTCTTGTAGTACTGCACTTTTATTCTTGTAATATTATGACTATTTGCATATTATGATTTTATTCTCATAATAATATGACTTTATTCTCATTTGTAATGTTTTTTTTTTTGTTTGTTTTTTTAGCGTGGCCCTAATACTTGGTCATAAGTTTCAAAGCAGATCATTGTAAATCGACTCTATTTTAGAAAAATTTTCACGACAGGTAATACAATTAAAGCAAATACTATTATATATACCTTTACAGTGCTGCTAATCCTTTGTTACAAAGTTAAAGTCTGAAACCACTTCCACACGTTGTTGGTTCATAAGGAGCAAGTTTAACAAGTTATGGAAATATTGTGGTATTACAAGCAAGCAGAACTGCTACTAGCTTGTCATTGGGGGGAGAAAGGGTAAAATTTCCATTTTTCACAAATATAAAAACAATGTGCAACAAATGTGAATTGGCCTTTCACTTAGACTGTTTGCAGATGATGTGATGTTATATACTCACCCTCCACATTAGGTGCACCTTGGTAGTATCAGCTTGGACACCTTTTGCCTTCAGAATGGTCTTAATTATTAATTTCATAGATTCAACAAGGTGTTACGTTTTTGGTCCATGTTTGCATGATGACATCACACAGTTTGTGCAGATTTGTCTGCTGCACACCGATGGCGTGAATCTCCCGTTTCACCACATCACAAAGGTGCTCGATTGGACTGAGATCTGGTGACTGTAGAGGCCACTGGAGTCCAGTGAATTAGACTAATCAGACCAGGCAACGTTTTTTTGTAATATTTTATTATGAAATTTTGTTGAGTCTACAGTGCATTTTAGCCTCAGTTGCCTATTCTTAGCTGACAGGAGTGGTACATAGTGTGGTCCGCTGATGATGCTGTAGCCCATCAGTTTCAAAGTTATACGTGCTGTGTGTTCAGAGATGGTATTCTGCATGTGTTATTTTGCCTAAGTTTTTAACTTACTGTTGCGTTTCTATTTCCAATCTGTCTGCCCATTCTCCTCTGATCTCTGGTATCAACAAGGTATTTCCTTCCACACAATTGCTGTTCCTTGGATTTTTTTGTCTTACCATTTTCTGTAAATACTAGACGGATGAAAATCTCTATAGGTCATCAATTTTTGAAATTCTAAGACCAATAACCATGTCACATTCAAAGTCACTCAAATCCCCTTCTTCCCCTATTCTGATGCTCATTTTGGACTTCAGCAAATCATCTTCACCACTTCTAGATACCTTAATGCATTGAGTTGTTGTCCTGTGGTTAGCTGGTTAAACAGTTATGTTCACAGTTGAGCAGGTGAACCTTAGTGGCAGATGAGCAGCGAACATATAAAATAGTGTCTGTACAATCCTCAATGAAAATTTTGAGATTGACATTGCTTTACAACAGCAGCAATCAGCGTTAGAACTGACTTTGCTTGGACTAGCCTTGAGCTCATCTCCCATGAGAACCTCTGCCTGATCTTCTGAACTGATCGGAGCCATTTCTACTGCAGGAAATATATTAATTGCTGAGACCTCCACAACCCCCCCCCCCAAAAAAAAAAAAAAAAAAACAAACAAACAAACAAACAAACAAACAAACAAACAAATATGATTCCTTTAAAGTCTCCAACATCAGATCTCTTCTTATATAAGAAATATCACAAAGACTGCCCCATGACCCCCACCCCCAAGCAACCACTGGTATCCACATTGATCAGTCCCACAGATGGCTTCAGTGCTAATCTGCCACAGGGTCAACTTCAAGTGACAGCATTCCACTCCAATCAGATACGATTGCACTCACATTTTGGCTAGCAGCTGACCTCCTGATGAATTGTACACTTGTAAATCTCTGCCTGAGTGGTGTTATTCATCAGCCGAGCTGCATCCTAATCAAAACGGGTCCCAAAGTGTAGGAGATAAGTAAAAGATGATGAGCGAGATGTGTTTAATAACAAAATTTTGTATGTTAATGTCTTGCAAGATCCAGTGTAGCACAGAGTAATTTCACCTGCTATAATTACACTTGTATGTCTTAATGAATTTTTGTTCTGATTCACATTTACAGCCCCATGTGTCCGTTTCAAAATAAATCACAGCATTATGAAACATAATGCTTTCATCAGTAAGTATTTACAGGTTGGTAAATACTCAATCTTTGAAGCTTAAAGCTGTTGAGCATGACCATACATGAGCATTGCTTCTCTTTTTAAGTATTCCACCAGAGAAATTTCACTGACAACCCTCTGAGCGACTTTATCCACATCACTACAACCCCTTCTCCACTGGCGTGGCTTGACTCAGCTCACATCAACTCAGCATTGGTCAAATGTGTCTCCATTACCTGTTCCGGGGGCCGAAATGAGGTAGAGGTAGAGCAACTGACTTGGGACCAGAAAGTTGCAGTTCGACTCCCAGCCATTCCCACATGTCGTGGTGTCTCTGAGCAAGACACCTAATCCCTAATTGCTCCCCTGGGCGCTTACGTAGCTGCCCACTTTTCCAACTGGGTGTGTCTCAGGTGTGATGGGTTAAATGCAGAGAACTAATTTTGCCATTGTATGAGAACATACAATGATGACAATCTCGGACTTCCCTTCCCCTTTCTTTTCCTTCCTGCTTGGTTTTTGGAACAACCTCAGCCGTGGTTCCAAGCGTGCTGAGCTGAGCAAGCTATGTTGACATCAGTAAGCTGCAGCCATTGATTGGCATCACTGGATGAGTATTTGCAAACTCCTCCTTAAGCACAATTTTTCAATCTGATAGTTGACTGTATGTTGCTTAGATGGAGAGCTACAAATTACAGATGATTCTGTGGTGGAATTATGAGTTGCAAACCTTTTTATTATTTTTGTCAGACGAGCACATACACTGTGGGCTTGAGGGTGCAACGAGGAACAAGTGAGTTTACCGGGAAGTGTCAGACGGGCTGGCCGCCCATGGCTACATTTGCACTTAGAAACAGTGACATGACAATTTTTGTAAAATTATGCCTGACTACTGGACAATAAAGAATCAGAACGGGCAAAGCGGTTCGAACCAGATGTACTCGAGGTGGTTCACTGAGATGAACACCGTCTACAGACTACGCCCCATACATTGAGTGAGGGACACACTCTCAGTGGAGACACACCTACACTTCAGTAGAACGGAATAGAAACAAAGTGATTACAGTTGTGTTTTACAGTGGAGAAGCGGCTTTAGAAATAACTGGACAACAAATACCCCATAGGAAAAAAACAAATAAACAATAATCCATGATCAGGAAGTAGTAGGAACACGTTTCAGTGAGTCAAAACATAAAGAGCACTCGAGTTGTAAATGTTTCTTTGTAAGGGGCTCTAAATGAGTAATAAAACATATTTCACTTTTACAAATTTCACAAATGAGAAAAAAATGGGATGATAGAAAGAAAATACATTTATCAATCAACCTTTATTTATACAGGTAAATCCCATTGAGCCTCGAGGACTCATTTACAAGAGAGACCTGATTTCAACAAAGAAAGATGACAACAATGGACAACAGCAACAACAATAAGCAGTTATAAAAACTCATACTACAGTTGTTGTTTTTTTT
>NC_056498.1:25755244-25781642 GCF_014905685.2 Nematolebias whitei | reverse complement strand
TTTTTTTTTTTTTTTTTTTTTTTTTAACAAATAGGATGGCTAAAAGGAAAAAGGTAACAAAACTAAAAAAAAACTGCTAGATTCCGAGACAAATGTATAAAACTAAAAACAGGAACATGTCAGCATTGGTCCCTGCCAGGAGTCCAACAGATTCTTAAAGCCACTTAGAGAGGTCAAGGTCGAGAGCTTCAAATCTTTTTGTAAGATATTCCAGGAAACAGGAGCGGAGTAGGAGAAGGCCCTTTTGCCTAGTTCAGTCCTCACTGAGGAAACACTGCAGGTAATAATGTCCTGAGAGCGCACTCCGTAGCTGCACTCACGCAGAGACATGTAGGAGGAGATGTATGAAGGCAGCAGACCAAGAAGTGATTTAAAGATGAAAATGTACCAGTGAGAGAGTCTGCGTGAAGTTAATGATGTCCAGTTAACCAGTGAATACAGGTGAATTTAGGTATTTGATTGATGTTGGCAAATATGCCTATAAAAAGGCATATCTATCTATCTATCTCTCTGAGATATCTGAGATATTCACATGTACAGTAACAGAAAGTGATGACAAAGGAGAACGCCCACATGTAAACAGAGCGTTGCTACAATGGCTAACAACACAGACAGTAGAGAAGAATCTGATGCTTCTTTAAATTATTTTGAGTCACTATCAATGAGTCAGAGTGCATATAATGTTTCATTAAATGAAGACCAGGGAATTCCCTTTTGATGTCACTTCCTGTTTCAATTTGACTGTGCCAAGTTTAAAAGAAAATATGCCATTTATGTGACAGAATGGTTAGATCATGTGTATTTTGCCAAATTTCGTAAATTATTATAGGATTAAATTAAATTTTAGGATGATTTCTTCCACTTTTTGGATTTATAGGACATGCACAGCACGGGCACTTTGAATTCCGTGTAATGTAGCGGCTCGTTATATTTTGCCATCAATACACACAAAAGCACAGATACTGTCAAAAACCGTAATTACTTTTGTGGGAGATTTATTTGAACAACACTAATATGGTTTCACATAGTTCAGACAGTCATGCAGACTATATCCCTGAGTCAACCAAAAGACTTAAATCAGTGTTTCTCCTACCATTATACAAGGAGGGTCAAACGGACATTATCTTCACAGAAAAACATGTTTTTATAACACTTGTAGGCATTCTGACTTGAAGCAGCCTTCTCTGGCTCACTGTGGTCTTGTTTCACTAAAACGTTGAAAATTGACACCTGAGTTTCTTTAAAAAAGTCCAGCCACTACATTTTATTTTGTAATGTTGCATGACCATTCTCTGTAGGCTAAGTCTTATTAGTTGTTAACTTGATGGTTTTGTTCATAATTTTCTAAACTTGGATTATCCTGACTGCTATGTGTTGCAGGTAAGATAATGTATACTACTAACCACTCCACCAAACCCCTCTTTCAAAAAATCTAAACATTTTTCCAGTTCACACCTCGAGTTTGTTTTATATTATGTTTCTTGAACATTTTGGGTTGCAAAAACAAATTAGTAATTTATAATTTATTGGTTAAAAAAAAAAATATTTAAATTAAAACGTGTATGTATATATATATATATATATATTTTTTTTTTTTTTTTTTTTTTTTTTTTTTTGTATGTATATATATATATATAAATGAAATGTATTATTATTCAGAACTGCACTGCTCAGGTGTTCCCTGTAAGCAAAATAAACGTTATGGTCATGTTTTGTTTGGTAATTTGCTCCTCTGTCTTCACAGTATAGGCAGAGCGGCAGCCTGCAGACAGATTGTCTGAAATCTGGCAATTGGGATAGATGGATTTTTTTTTTTTTTTACCGCTCTTCCTCTCTGCCCCTTCCATGAGGAAACATTCTCAGCCTCTGACAGCTGAAGCACATTTTGGTTTCAAACCAAAACACTTTACTTTCATCAATCTTGGTCTCTGACCCATTTAGAACTGAAACCCATACACATCTGATTGTGGGGAGATGGGCATCTGCCTTTTCAGAGACACTGCAGCTGCCTGCTATTGGTAAGCTAAAGGGACAGCAACAAGCACTTAGCCTATCCCTTAGCAACTGGTCCCATTTCCCTCCTCTTATCTAAAGTGACATGAGGAGTTTTCCAGCTCTCCTCTGCCTGAGGCTCATCCTGCATTATCACCGGCACTACCAGCTATCTCTTGTTTCTGACTCCCTCCATCTGAAAATGTGCTAAACAGCCCAAGAACCTTACTAGAAATTCCAGGATGTGATCAGCGGTGTTAAACTGTCAAACGATGAACGACTCCGAGTACAGGAACCTTTAGATGTTCAGTGAAAGTCCATTTTTCTGCATCTCTCTAGTTACCTTTGGGATAAAGAGCATGTGGAGAACATGCTGACAAAAGATGAACTAAAGTGGATGCTCTAATGAAATACTGATTTTCTACACTAATGTTTACATTTTTTTATGTTTATTACAGATTGTCCGAGTCTGTCATTACATCTGTATAAACACTTTCTGATATCTCCTCTGCAGTTTGGATACATAAGTTAAAGGCCTTCATACCCCAGTGTTATAACATCATCTAGTGATGAGAAGGGACAGAGTTGTGCTTCTTTTGGTCCAACCCTGTACATCACTTCAAACATAATCACAAGTGATGTGAGATTTCACAATATAATGATCAGATTATGTGTTCTGATCAAGTATCAGCTACTACCACGCCACATTTTAGCTCAATATCTGTACAGTTCAGAGTTATCCAACAAAGTTCAATCAAGTCATCTGTAAGTAAGTAAACTTTATATAACACTTTTCATAGATAAAATCACAAAGTGCTTTACAGAAATGCAAAATACAGGCTTAAAATAAAACATGGGCAGTTTATTTTTTTGTTGAGACATTTCGTCCTTCATCCAAAGGACTTCATCAGTCTGATGAGCCACAATAAACTCAGTCCCACAAGCAGCATACTCACATAGTAGACCAACCAGTTTGCTGGTGATAAGATGTTTTCTGGGACACCCCCCCCCCCCCCCCCCCTCCCCCCCTCTGAGGCACCCATACCAAAATTTTTCAAAGAATCAACGTTCCATGCCAATAAACCAGGTAAAAAATGTGTTTTTTTGTGGCTCCTCGGAATGATGAAGTCCTTTGGATGGAGGACGAAACGTCTCAACAAAATAAGAAGCCGTCCAGATGACCTGACTGAACATTGGTGGATTTTCTACCTGGATTATTGAGCATGAACTTTGATGTTTTGAAACACTTTGGCTGCCTCAGAGGAGTTGACGTGGGAGAGGGTGGACTCCAGAAACCATCTTACCACATAAAACTGGTTGGCCCACTATGTGACTGTGCTGCTTGTGCGATTTAGTTTGTTTTGGCTCCTCTGACTGATGAAGTCCTTTGGATGAAGGACAAAACATCTCAACAAAAATAGAAACCCTCCAGATGACCTGACTGACCATTATTGTTTTTTTTAACCTGGATTATTGAACATGAACTTTGATTAAATTCAGAGTTTTAATCAATTTTATGTTAGTTAAAGTAGATTAGCTGTTGTGGCCAGCTTGAATGGAGTGGACGCCAAAAGGCAATCCTTTATAGATGTACAAGCATTGATTGTGTTCTGTGAGTCTATTGCTTCTTGAGAAATTTTACTAATAGACAGGCTCCAACTGCCAATCACTGTTTTAATACTTTGATGCCACTGCCACACCAAAGTTTAGCTCAGTATGTATATAACTGATGCTGAAGCTAGAGCTATTCTGGAGAAGGGTGACTCGCTGTGGCAACTTCGGAAGAGGGAAAAGCCAAAAGAAGAAGAAGAAGAAGAAGATGAAGCTAGAGCCATTTTTGAGTTTGCTACGGTTGCTGACAAATGCATACCTTTTGCCTTCAACTACTAACATCTTTTTTTGATTCATGATGCTTTAGCGAGCAAACAAAGTCCATTTAAAAATTGAATAGGCATAAAGTTTAGATGGTTTCAAGTTCAAGTCAATTTTATTGTCATTTCTATCACATGTGGTACATGAGGTGGAACAAAATTATGTACTCAGGGTTCCAGTTACACCCCCAAACAGCAAAATATAAAGTATAAAATGATAAGGATCTAAGATCTAAGCAACGCCAAACAGTACGCTAAAAATCTAAACTATACGCTAAACACTAATAATATAAAATGTTTCATCAATCAATCAACATTTATTTATAAAGCTCTTTACAGCAGCAAAAAGGTGATCAATGTTCTTTACAGAACAAAAGTTAAAGAAGACCTTAAATACTATGCAAAAATGCCAGTGTCTCTAGGTATTCAAATCCTGCCTGAATAAGAAAATGTTTAAAGAATAAAATTCAAAAGACCGAGGCCAGTAACAGACCGCAAGTCCTGCGGAAGTTGGTTCCACATTCTGGCTGCAGTGACCGAAAAGCTCCAGTCACCCCAACGTAAAACTGTATTTGTTAACCTTAAGGTCCACTCATATACACAGAAAGCTACTAAATCAGCTAAAGGTGGGGCAAGACCATTACAACCTATAAAGTGAGCAATAATGGCTTTAAATAAATTCTAAAATGGACTGGAAGGCAATGGAAAAGAATGGTTTCACACTGAATGTCTCCACATAAACACCTAACATAAACATATGTTGCCTACTTTGACAAGTTTGGACACTTGTAGCCAAAAAACAGTTTCTCCTTGTGACATGAGCTTAAATAAGGAACAACTTAGCCATCTTCTACTAATCCCCATGTTTCGCTCTCAATATGAACGTGCATTAATTGTGAAAAGGCCCCTTGGATTCAAGTCATTTGGATGGTATTTATTAGCCATGGTTGGGTTTTATAGCAGGTGAATGCAAATGATCTGAAGGAAAAGTATGTTCTAAATAGCAAATGAGTCGCTGTTTGTATATTGGTCACACTGCCTAAAGTAAAGCAGGGAGAGCGCTTCCTTATAATGAGCCACAGAGCTTGCTCTTTGTTCAAAATCAACGGTGACAAGCTGCTTTAAAACGCTCAACTTCGAGCCTTTGATGCCTGGGAATACATTACCGCTCCTAACTAGAGCTCCCGTCCAGCCAATGAGCATGCAGCTCACTGCGTAGCATGTCCATGCACACGCACACACCACTGCTGTTACAGTAACAGTGAATGCCACATCTGCAGTCCTGAACTTTATTTATCACCCTGAACATCCCACGCGCCACAAATTTATCAAATGTTACAGCTTCATTAAGGGTCAATGATAAATCTGTGAACCGGACACGAAGGCTGCTATGAAACTACGAAACTCCATCCAGCCCTTACCCTTTACACACAGTCTGAACAAATCCTTCCAGTTGAACAGAAATAGGTTTTGTGTGCCTACGCAAATAAAGCAACACAAACCAAGCAAGAAAGGTATTTTGATACCAGTCTGAAAAGCACATCATAGGTTAATTAATGTCTCGGAAGGCTTTCGACCTTCACACACCAAAGCAGGCATCCTACAGTTGGATTTCAATGGCTGCTGTGCTACTATTTAGTTACGCCACACTGTTTTGACTCACGTAGGTGAGTGAAACAACTGTTTATAAGAGCTTATCTACCTGGTTTATGTGAAGATTCTACTACAATGGTGCAATGTTATCTATGTTTCTGTTATTACATTATTACTAACTGCTTGAACTCCAACACATATTATATTTTAAGTGCCACATGTGGCACATCAGTACTAGAAAATGTCCTATGTTTTTGTTTTGTGTTTTCATGTTTGGTGGAGCAGCTATGTTTCTTTCGTCTAAAGTGTAATATATGGTGGATTATAAAAATGTGTTTTATAGACAAAATATACCTAAAAAGTTTTAGTTTCCTCCCAAAGAGCAAAAAACATGCGTGTTAGGGTAATTGTCCTTAGGCGTGAGTGAAAGTGGGAATGATTGTCTTTGTGTGTCCCTGTGATGGACTGGGGACCTGTCCAGGGTGTCCTACTGCTATCCGTACAGTGAATGCTGGACATGGGCATCAGCAACCTGGAAAGAACATGGCACAGAAAAGTATTGGATGGATGGAGAGATACGCTTCAACAAAAAAAACAAGTTGTACACCAATGTCCACCATTGCTGAGGGATTTGTATAATAAAATGTTTTTAGTTTTTGAGATGAGTATTTTTGTGAGATGGAACTGAGCAGGGAATGCAAGCAAACATCTTGAAAAAAGTTTCATTAACCACAAGGTCCAATGGCGGAGCCAGGACGGGACTAGTAGTGGCCTTGGCCAACATAGACTAATAGTTGGCCACCCCAAATCATTTGATGAACCTTTACTTTTAACTAATACAATTTTAGAAAGTATGATTTCTTTAACATGATGGGGTGGTTGGTTTACATACATGCATACATAGATGCATTGATATATACATACATACTTGCACACACACATGCACATACACACACACATATATATATATATATGTGTGCATGTGTGTGTGTATGTGTGTAGAGAGAGCCTGCCCAGTAGAGGAGATAGAAGCCACTGATACTGAGACTCGAAAGCTCATCACAGTGCAAGGAGGGTTTCACCCCATGTCCTGCACCCTGATACGATACACTAAGAGAAAGGGGGGAGGAAGAGGACTGGTGAACGTACAAGCCACTTTACAAGATGAAATAACTAAGAAAGGAAAGTACCCGATGATGAACTGATGAGTGAAGGTCCCAGGCAGCAGCAGAAATCCAATGTGGAAGAGGTAGAACAAGGGGAGCCATCATGAAAAGATAAGCCCCTGTACTGGCATGTACCACAGGCAGATTGAAGAAGTCAAATTTATTTATAAAGCACACTTAAAGCAGAAAATGTTACCAAAGTGCTTATGACAGCGTGGCTGATATCAACAAATCCTACCAGTAGCTAGAGAGGGCTAGACTGAAGGACAGCAAAGACGCACTAATTGTGGCAGCACAGAACAGACCCTGAGCAAAAGAGCAATAGAGGCACGGGTCTACCATACCAGACAAGACCCAAGATTCAGGCTGTGCAAAGATGCCTCTGAGACAGTTAACACATAACAGCAAGATGTAAGATCCAGGTAGGCAAAGCATTTATGGAACACCTTAACTAAGTGGCTGTAATAAATAAAGAAACATCTGTGCCAAGTATGTACTGGAGGCTTGAAAGTCCAAGTGAGAGATGCCACCAAGGGTGGTGTAGAATAGAAGGGCTAAGATACTGTGGGACTTCCAAATACAGACAGACAAACATGATGGCTAACCAACCAGACATTGTATTGGTCAGCAAGCTACAAAAGAAAGAAAGCAATGGTGATAGATGTAGCAATCCCACATGACTGTAACATCAGAAACAAGCTTGAGAAATACCAAGGGCTGAAAGAGGAAATAGAGAAACTATGGAGAGTCAACACCTCAGTTGTGCCAATGGTCATCAGAGTACTTGGTGCTGTGACCCTCAACTGGATCCAACAGGTCTCAGGAAGAATCTCAGAGTTCTTTGTCCAGAAGAACACAGTCCTGGGAAAAGCCAAGATACTGAACAGAACCCTCAAACTCCCAGGTCTCTTGTAGAGGACCAGAGTTTGAAGTAAAGTGAAACCACGTAAGTGAAAGAGTAGGGTGAGCTACAGGGTTATTTTTATTTATTTATTTTCTTCTTTCAGCTGCTCCCATCGTCAGGGGTCGCCACAGCGAACTAACTCGCACGAAGACTTCAAAATTATTTTTACACCGGATGCTCTTCCTGATGCAACCACAGACCACCGAGCTACCACAGCCCTCTGTGTGGAGCAGAAAACAGAGAACTGCTATGTAGGTTGCCGTGGGGAGCAGATGTGGAGGGTTAAGGGCCTTGCTCAAGGGCCCAGAGTGGGGCAAATGAGGGTGGAGACAGGTGTGGGTGCTTCACCTATCCCACACACATTTTGATGTGGCCTGTACTGGGAGTTGAACCAGCGATCTTCTGATCACAGGCCCACCTTCTTTAACCTCTGTGCCACCACTTCCACCACTTTGAATTTTGATGTATTAATCCAATTTTCGATGGTGATCTTTCGGAGCCGGCACATTGCTTATTTTTCCAAGTTATCCTCACAACATGCATGGACAGACTGAGGGGGTTTCCAGTTCTCCATCCTCCCTCTGCGACGAGGGACAGAAAAAAAAAAAAAAAACAGAACAAGTGTTTCAGTTCAACAGAACATTGAGTGCATTAGTAAAGTGATTAAATCTGCCTTTAGGTCTTGCTTTAAATCAATGCACAACATTCCTTGAAGGAATATACACCGCTGACCACCTTTCATGGCAAAGATTTAAGAAAAAGATAATCTTGTGCTGATATGGAGGGGAATTACCACCACATCAAGCTTTAGTCCAAATTAATGTATTTAACTGAGTCCTAAACATTTTATGTACCCAACAAGAAGGCTGTCACAGTTTATTGACCCAAGCCAATACAAGAATGTCTATAACTCAATCATATTTGCAGATATTAGGTTAACTATTGGTGTGGTAGCTTTTGAGAGTCATCAATAACAAAATCGAAGCACAAAAGGGATTTTTATCTCAAGCTTTGCCATTCACAGTGTTTGGTGAAATGCATTCCTTCAAGGAACTTGTTACAGTTGAAGTATTTTCAACATTTTGCTGCTGTGATTTGCAAAAAAAATAAATAATTGGAAACAAAAAGTCTCTCACACCTCACCATGTGGTGTTAACAGCCAGAACTGTGCAGACAAGTACGCACCCCAAAAAAAAAAAAATAAGATTTTTAAACCGTGAGGGCAAAACAACTTTTGAACAAGACGTGCTGACACTGAAGAGATTTATTATTAATTTTCTACATTCGCCTTATAATCTAGCTGTTTTTTGTTGCCTTTTTTAGCCATCTTATTTGTAAAAATAAAAAAATAAAAAAATCTGTATGCCTTTTTATAACTGTCTATTGTTGTCGCTGTTGTCCATTGTTTTCATCATTTGTTGAAATCGGGTCTCTTGTAAACGAGTCCTCGAGGCTCAATGGGATTTACCTGTCTAAATAAAGTTTGAATGAATTATATTGATTCAGAGGTTTAGAAGATGCACTGGAACATGTTTATGACAAAAGAATGGCAGCAAAATCATGGAGACGTCTAATAATTACATGTACATAAATACAATTTTCATTCAAAAACATGCTTTAGCTCACTGGAACATCCACAGCTGTGTCTGAAGTCCCATATTGATGGTGCACAGATGTAAAAGTGAAGTCTTAATATTTTTTAAGTAACTGCATGTGAGTCATGGTTTACTGGTTGCATCAAAGAATGCTTGAGCTCGGAGGTGGCACGTATGAGATTACGTCTGCGCTTCAGAGCCTTTAAGTGTGGAAAAAAGTGTTCAAGTTGGATCTCCTGAGGGAGGAAACAGGAGTTGGGAACCATTTATACACATTATAGCTGTGAATTAAGTGGCAACGCAAATGAATCAAGTGATATTCAATTGGAAAATATCCTAAATTTAATTATATATTTCTTGTATAAAAGTGAAATTAGGAATTGTCCAGTTTATATATAAACATTTTATGTGCTATTTTTTTTGTATTTTAAGTTGTAATGTTTTTTTTTTTACATTAATTAGGAAAAAAAGTAACTTTGCAACTACATGACCATTAAAATGATAGTTACCAATGCTAAAAATAAGTAAAAACAAAATTAGAAAGTGACCCTTTTCTTATTACAGTAAATAATAATATTGACAGTGTGGTGAGGACTAAGAGAAGTTATGTTACCTTCTAATACCGTTACATAATGGAAGCAAAGTTAGCACTAGTGGGGAGTGTGCTGCAGGAGAATGGCCTCATATTGAGATTATTGTCACACTGAAACCAGTTAAAGTGTTCACTGGGATTAATAACATCCTGTCAGTCCAACATCCACAGTCCAGTGTCAGGAGAAACGCTCGCTGGTCTCCTTCAGTAAAGCGCTCTGTTAACAAAAAACAAAGGAGCAGAGATGACTTAACATTTTTCATCATATTTAGAGAATATGTGCATTTTGCCACTCGCTGACTTTTTATCAGCCCCTGAAAGGCGGCTGTATTATGCTATAGCACACGTGGGCAACATACGGCCCGAGGGCCAAAAGTGGCCCTTGAATAATTGCCATCTGGCCCTCAGTATACTTAATTGAAAAGAAAACAACTTTAAAATAACAACAAAGTCCATGCTCAATAATCCAGGTATACACACACACAAAAAAAGAAACTGTCCAAATGACCAGACTGAAAAATGTTGAACTTTAAAATAAGTTGATAAAAACCTGCATTTTAATAATAAAATTTAAGGAAATATAAATTAAACAGGGTACTGGAGGACCTATTTTTACCAAACATGCTAACTATGCTACAATAAGAAAAAGCGGTGTGTAAATGGGGCCTTAAAGAAAAACTATTTTCAGTTTATTATGTAGCCCTTTGATTTCTTTAAATAACTTGATTTGGGCCTCTGGAAACAAAATATTTTGTTTGTACTACCATAAATTTTCATTTTTCCGGCCCATAACTTCTGCTCAAGATAATTTAATGAACGTTGATACACATACTGTGAGTCATCACTACTTGGTGTATCGAGTAATCTTTAGCCTCTGCTCAAAGGTCAAGGTCACAAATCATGGTCAAAGAATATACAAAGTCTTGTCTTGTCTGGGCCATTACTATAAGAATAAGAATATTTGTGTTCATCCCACACATTACTGCTGTGGACCATAGCAGAAAACAAATACATACGAAAGTGAAATATAATCAAACATTATTTACAGTAAAAATAAATATGAACACAATGGTATTTAGCAAGTAATGGAAACCAGTGTTTCACACATTGTCAAAAAAATTGCATTACTAAACATGTTTGTTAGGCCAGTGGTTCTCAAGCTGGGGTCCTCAGACCTCCAGGGGTTCCACAAGCCGGTTATTGGGGGTCCGCACAAACAAACACAAATATATATATATTAGTATTTTTTATTTCTTAATTTTTTTTAAAGAACGTATATGTTTAACAACCCATTAAAATACACCAAAATGCAGGAAATCACATCTACTTTATTCAAAATTTTCTGGGGGAGGACAACCCCCCCCCCCCACACACACACACACTGCCTGCTGTTTGTGATCCAGCATCGATCGGTTTACAAATGAAGCCCTGTTGCTTGGTATGACTACTGCTGTTATGATTCTGTTCAGTTTTATGTAGTTTTTTGTATTAATTTTTAAAAGTGGCATAACATTTATTATGTTTATATTATTTTTATTATTATTATTATTATTATTATCATTATTATTATTATCATTATTATTATTATTATTATACATTTATTATGTTCATAATATTATTATGTTTATATTATTATTGTTATTATTATATATTTATTATATGGACTGAGATGATGTAGGCACAGGGCAGCCGACTCGGGACCCGAAGGTCCTGGATTCGATCCCCGGTCATTGCACATCTCGTGATGTCTCTGAGCAGGACACTTATCCCCAGTTGCTCCCTGGACACCGTCCACAGCTGCCCACTGCTCCACCTGGTGGTGGATGGGTTAAATGCAGAGAGCCAATTTCGTGCATGTGAACATACAATGATAATACATAACACATTATTATTATTATTACTATTATTATTATGTTCATTATGTGAATAGTTAGTTTTAAATGTGTTTTTTGATACTGCTAATTTTCTCAAAACTGTAATTTTTGAAAGTTGATATTAACAATTGTGTTAATTGTGTCTCACATGAAAAATACCCCATGTTTAAAAGTATAAAAATTGTATTAAGAGCAGGTCTTAAGTACTTATGTTATACCATTTTTTCCATTGCATTAAAGAGACAAATTGAAGAAAATTATTTAATAAACATGAGGGTTATGAGGGGGTCCCTCAACCCAAAAAGTTTGAGAACCCCTGTTGTTAGACGGTGACAGCTGATGGATGAAGGACTTTCAGAAACATTCTGTCTTGCATTGTGGATGTTGTAGACTGCCACTGAAAGACATGCTCAGAACCATCACAGTGGCATGGAGGGGTTGGGTTCTGTTGTCCATGATGTATGTCAGCTTTGTCAACGTCCGCCTTTCACCCACCACCTCAGAGGTGGTCCAGGACCAAGCTGGCTCTCTCGTCTCTTCCTGTCCCTCTCGGTGCAGCTGCTCTCGCAGCATAAAACAACACACATGCCACCACAGAGTTAGTTTTCAGCAATTCTTGTTTTCTCTGGTTTTTGTGTAAATTAACTTCTAATCACAATTTCCTTTGAAAGTTATGAAGAAAAAGCGAACAGATTCAGCTCTTTCACTGGGTGGCGTTCATACGAACCTTTAGAAATCAGAGAAGCCAATGACCAACAGGTATATAAGATTTATGTACATGTGTTTATTTGTTTTGATGACATAATAAAACTGGAAATGACCTGACATGTAAAATTGCTAAATCTTTGGAGTCAGCCCAATTCAAGATGGACACCAGAGCCGATCAAGTACAAAAACTGATCAGTTAATTTAACAGCTATGGAGCTAAAATTCAGAGTGGTAGTAGCTGAGAGTCATTCACAGCATTCACTCTGACATTTTTAGCACATAACATTATTCTCAAGGTTTGAATACATTTGCTACAACACCATTATTTCTCCACAGATTATTTTATTTAAATATTTTAACATGAAAAGCAGCACAAGGGGCTTAAGGCACGTAGTTTTTGGATGTTCACAAAAAATGTATGCCATCGTAATATATACCGATGTTTTATTTGAGCATTTCATTTAAAAATCTCTTTAAAATAATCCTTAGACACAGTCTTTCATACTGCTTGAAACATGCAGCACAGTTAAATGCTGTAATTGTGCGTAAAGACTGAAACTTAGTGATTTTAATGATTAGCAAAGAATATAACTTACAATGTACAGACTCTTTACTTACGAAGAATTTGAACTCTCGTATTTTCTCAACTCTGCCCAAATTAGTGATTGCCGCTGTGCTTGGAGATAAAATCACTTCATAGTCAGCCATTAAAAATGTCAGAAATCAAAGCAGAAAGTATTTGTCTCCGGCTTTTTAAATGCAGCTGGTTCTAGGCGAGTATCTTTCTTCTTCATGACGTCAGAGCTGGCCTTTTAAAACCCATTTAAGCAGCAGGTTTGTAATGAACAGATTACAAACCTTTAGATGTTTAAAAAAAAAAAAAAAAGCTCCAATTTACATGCTTCAATCTTTTAAACCTCATGTCCTGTTATCTTTATCGACATTAGGTTTGCATCGCTCCAATCTTTAGCAGAAAAAAGGGGATCTATTCATTGCCCTCTGCATTTATTCTCATCCACAGCACATCTTGAATTACAAACAGATTCACGGTTTGATTTTCAGAAGCTATCCAGCTTGTCCCTTGGTCTGACACTCTGAGTGGTGAATTAGTTTTTTTTTACAGTTCATGACCATGTCCACTCTTAATATAGATATCTTGCTAAACTGAATTTTCCTGGAACTAATCCAACCCTCATTCATATACATAGTGCATATTTTGTGTTTAAAAACATATACCTTTTTTTTTTTTATTAAAACCTTTTTAAAGTGGAGCTTTAAAAAAAATCTAATAATGTTAACTTAAAGTGAGACTGAAATGTTACCATCACCTCCTAAAGTGTGATGGTGGCACAAAGCTCCAGGTCTTGTGGTCCTAAGGTTAAGTTTCAAGAACATTTCAAGGCGTGGCTGGTGCAAATGCAACAAATACTGTAAATTCTGTACAATCTAAAAAAAAAAAAGAATGTTGTTAAATTGCATAAAAATCGCATAGCGACACATTAGTGGTGAGACATAAATGGTGACACACTGGATTTTGTTACGATGCGTATTGCGTAACCATAACGTGGTGGTGGTGGTGGTGGGGGTGGGGGGTTACAACCAGGAGCAGCGCATTAACATCTCAAGACCTCAAATAATACCTCAGCTACAGCCCAAATTCAAAATGAGTTGAAAAGAAGGCGCCATGGATGCATTTCAATCTACCTGCCGGCTGTGCTTGAATGCCTGACCGTTGAGATCCTAGAACTGGCAGGAAACACGACTTGTGATAGTGGAGGGACCGAAATCGTCCCGACACCTGCAACTGGCAGTCCGCAGCGACAAGGAGCTCTGCAAGCTGTTGGGAGGAGTGGCCATAGCTCAGGGAGGAGTTTTGCCCGGCATTCAAGCAAACTGAGAGGCCAGCCGAGACTGGGTGGACAGCTCGGATGGGATCAAGGACCAATTTCAGTTTGCTGTGGGGCGGACCTTTACAAGAGATCCTTTTTGCCCACAGCCATCAGTATTCAAGTTCAAGTCATTTTTACTGTAATTCTCATCACTTGGTACATGAGGTGGAAGGAAATTATGTACACAGGGTCCCAGTTACACCCAACAATAGCAAAAATACAAAGTATAAAAAGAAACATTATATAAAGATCTAAGACATACACAAAGATATACGCCAAACAAACGCCAAACGGCATGCTAAAATATCTAAGATACACGCTAAACACTAATAATGTAAAACAATATGGCGTATTAACAGCAGCCCGAACATGAATCTGTGGTGAGCAGATGGGTATGAATGAATACAGCAGCATCTATCTAGCAATATCTATCTGTTAATGAAACGATGGATAATGAGTTACAACATAATTTAATTTCCCTTTGGGATTAATAAAGTATTTTTGAATTGAATTGAATTGATCATATAATCAAAACATATTAGAAAATATTAAACCTTTCAAACTCTTCTTCCTATAAAAACAAGTCTGTCAATACATTGTGTTTTGCTTGTTCTGGATTTAGGCCATGGAGAGAACAGCTTAAGCAAAGTGGTCCAGACATCTCTTTCCAAGCAATCTCTTCAGCAGTTCTGGGAGGAAGTCTCTATAGCGTGTCCTGGGTCTTTCTTGGGGCCTTTTCTCATTTGGACATGTCCGGAGGGGGCATCCTTATCAGATGCCAAAGTTTGTCCCTAGGTGAGAGAAGAAACATAGCTCACTGGTAAACAGAGACATTTGCCTTGCAGCTCAGCTCCCTCTTCACAACAACTGATTGGCACAACAGACACAATACTGTGTCAGCTGCACCAAATTCATCAGTCAGTCTTATGCTCCATTCTTCCCTTACTCTTGAACAAAACCCCAAAATACTTGAATTTGTCCACTTTTTTTTTCCTCGTCCACTTGAGGCAGAATTGCACTCCCAACCTGGGGGAAAAAAAACATAAGTACATATGTAAAAAGTTATTTTGATCAACAATAAAAGAGTAGATACATATTAATGTGAACAGAAGTTGAATGATTTTTTGCCATTCTTTGCCTTAGATTATGATTCTCTAGCTCTAACTTCATATTAACATTGTACAAAAAGAAGAAATGAAAAGGTTCACAAATTGATTTGTCTTTGCTGCTGACAATTCAAGTCATTGCTTGACTTAATCTTTGATGGCTTTAAAGTTAAATTACCATCTTGAAATACTATTTAGTCTAAAAAAAAAAGAAAAAAAAAAGAGACATATTGCTGGAATGATATAATGGGTGATGCGGTCGTCCATTATATCCAACCCTTTTGTAGCCATATATTCCATAAGGGTGACACTCCTTTTGATAAGGAGATAAAAACTACAATGAAAAGAGCATTCAGTTTCAATGTGTTTTTGTCCCCCATCGCTGAGTGGAAGGGGGGAACTGGAAATATCCTCCCTCTAGCTCTCTGTCCATCCACCTGTCTATCCATCCATGTTGTTTGAAAAATATGAGGGCTACCAGCTTCTATTTTGGTGTGTGGTTGCATCTAGGTGTAAAAGCTTCCTTTCGAAAATTGGATAGTTAGATTAAAATCCAAGATGGCCACCACCATATAAAAACCAATGCCTAATGTAAATTGGTCACCCATATCATTTGAGGAAACTATGCTTTCTAGTTTTATATTGCTTAAAAGTATAATTTCCTCAAATGGTTGGGGTGGCCGGACTTTATTCTATGGTGGTCAAGGCCACCATTGGCCACCCTTTGGCTCCACCACTGCACAAAGTGCTGGATACAGGATTCATCACTTTGTGCCACCTCAGACAAGAAAAACACACAAAAAAAACTACTTCTCTTCTCATACACAGTGTAACTGCTACCCACTTATCTATCTTACACCAAAAACATTAAGGCTAACTTGCCTTCCCTGCTCAATTCCACTTTAAAAAAAACACTCATTTTGAAAACTACAAACATTCACTATTCAAACCATTCAACAACAAGGGACATCGGTGTACTGCTTGTGTTTTGTTGGAGTACATTCACATTCCAGAAGAAAATAATATACCAGGTAAAGTGACTCATGCTTTACCTTTCTCCTTTAATTCCCCTCCACCCATTACAATGGAATGTGCCATCTAAGTCCAACACAATTCTTAAAATCCTCACCACCACATCTTTGTTTCTGAATCTCACATGTCCTCCCTTATACACTACAGAGTAAAAGTCTGTCTTGGGAACTGAATAAATTGACTAAATACAACGCGCCCAGCTTTGCAACTTGACTGGGACGAAAGAAGGCAACAAAAAAAAAAAAAAAAAAAAACAGAGCCAGTTTTAATGAGCCTCTTCCCCTCTCCATCTATCAGGATGAAATTAGGACAGCCTCGGCTGCTGAGGGGAGGGAAGCTGGGAGAATGGGGGCACATGGCAAAAGAAGAGGAAAAAAGTCTTCATTAAGGACACTGAAGTGAAGGTAGGAGGAGAAAGAAGCTGAGGAAAAGGAAAAAGACAAGTGATCCAGAAAAGCTTCTCGCCCTCCCCTCCTTCGACCATTTAATCAGAAAGACAAAGTTCTGCTGGTCAGAGCGTTTGTTATTCAAGCTAATCCTCCTTTGCGGTTTTTCATCAGGTTTGGCATTTGGCTATCCGCATTAATTAGATGTAAAATGGGCCTTGCGTTAATAACCGACGCACGGCAGATAATGAGAAAAAGTCTGCACGGGCCGCATCCCCCCACCATCACACCTTCGCCTTTTGTCAGAGCCGATGCCAGCCGCGCAGTGTTTACCTGAACCCAGATTTCATTTATTGATGATTCGGGCTGTTTTTAGTACCACTGGTGATAATGTACTGTCTGCACTTTGGAAGATAAGTGTGCATGGGCGCGATAGTTTGGACTTGTTTGAGATGTCTTTCCCTTCTGACTCTATTTTTATCTTGGCTCTCTCCTCTACTTTTGTTTTATCCGTTTTATTTTTCCTCGCTGCTTTCGTCGTTCTCTATCACTCACTCTATCTTACCTGTCGTTTTTTCCCCCCTTAAGCTTCCCAGGGGAGTGCAGGAACTGCTATCTCTCTTGCACACTCTCCTCACTTTTAGACTGTTTCTTCTTTCCTTAACACCCCCAACCCCATTTTCCTACCCCCTCCATCTATATCAACAGCAGGTGAATAGCCTCTGTGTCTAACTTATTCACACCATTTTTTTTCCTACTGCCTCTTTCTTTCTGGCTGTACTTATGTCATACACCTTATGCTATAATATTCCACTATACATCCTGATAATGCCCCCACCCCATGTTTTATTTTGTTGCCCCCTCTTTTTGTACCCCACCACAAAGCGAAAAGGGGAAATTGGAAAGCCCCGCCATCTTTCCATTTGTTTATTAATCTTGTGAGCTGGATAACTTGAAGAATAAGTGAGGTACCAACTTCCATTTTGGTGTGTGGCTGCATCTACGTGTAAGAAAGGTCACCTTTGAAAACTGCATTGTCACATCAACATCTAAGATAGTCACAATCATATAAACATAATAAGGATGTGTGTGTGTGTAAACTGTCCACTCCAAACATTTGAAGAAACTATGCATTTATATTGCTTAAAAGTATAGTTTCCTCAAATAATTGGGGTGGCTGAAAATTAATCTATGGAAGACAAGGCCTCCATTGGCCAACACCTGGCTCTCCCACTAGACTTGGTGTTTGGATAAAATCGTTCCCTCCATTTGTAAGAGTCCGTCACTCTGTGCTGTCTAAGACTACAAAAAAAAAAAAAAAACCTACCTTCGTTTCTTTACAGTAGTCCCTCACTTATCGCGGGGGTTAAGTTTCAGACACCCCCGCGATAAGTGAACATCCGCGAAGTAGGGACCTTATATTTTTTAGGATATATATATGTGTGTGTGTGTGTGTGTGTGTGTGTGTGTGCCTGTGTGTATGCTTTATAAACCTTTCCCACACTCTTGCAATGTTCTTAACAATGTTCTAAGCTCTCTAAAAAAGCACAGAGAAAGAGAGCAGACAGACTGATGCTACTGTTACTGAGCCAGTCGCTGCCCAGGGTGGACTGGCCATCGGGAGCACCGGGCCAGTCCACCCGATGCTCCCGCTCAGTTCGGGTCAGCTCGGGTCAGCACGGTTCGGGTTAAGGCTTGGTTCGGGTCGCGCTTGATTATTTTAAATAAACAATCCATGCCACTCACTTTGGTATCCGCCTCACTGAAGCTTCCACAGTAGCGATTGGGCATGACAGACCCCACCCTAGCCCCTCCTTTCTCTTTCTGAGGCTGTCAGCCTCAGAAAGAGAAAGGAGGGGGCCCTTCGGTGATCTCTGAGCGGCCAATCCACCTGGAAAAAATTTGTACAATCTTACATTGAAAATCCGTTAAAAAGTGATTCCGCAAAAGTCAAACCGCGATTTATCCAGGGACTACTGTACACAGTCCATCCCCTCCCCTCATGAACACCTTGTACCAACAACATTAACATTATTCAGTCCAGATAAACACTCATCTTGAAAACCCAGTGTTTCCCCTAGAATTATACAGGCGGGGTGCCCCACCCCGCCAACAAAACTGAGCACCCTGCCTACCAAACTGAACTTGCCCCTCCCACCCGACACTGACATATCACTAAGGTAGTGGCGCAAAATACAGGCTCTCTAGCTAAAAAGCCCAAGGCCGCACTCACATTGCCTCTTCCCTCATGTTGAACTCCCTCCACCCCAGCTCAAAAACTGTTAGTACAAGCTGCCCTCAGACATGTCTCCCCCCCCCCCCCCCCCCCCCCATCAGCAAAAATCATGGATGAGTTGAGCACAGCGCCATGACAAGCTAACTAGGGGAAACACTGAAACCACAAACATTCACTATTCCACTCCCTCAGGGACAGGAAACATTGGTATCTCACTTGTTGTCTTTTCAATATTCCATCAGTCAACTGCACATCTTGTCCTTGATCTTACTTTCTTCTCTATTAGAAATACATGTCTTTTTCCGTACCTAAAACCGTTTGTTCTTCTATTTCTCAACTCTTCAAGGGCAAATCGTATTTTCTATCATTACATTCGACAACTTCACCCTTAAATTGAATTTGTGAAACGTTAAAATATTCCGCTGTGACATGGACACTCCTTCAGTATGTTGATACATCCTCAGTTATTGTAGATTTCTTTCACCAAAACAAACATCAGTATGATCGTATATGGCACTGAATGTTGAATGAATTGTAATGTTTTAGTGTAAACAAGTTTCTGTCAGTTCAGGCCCTTAGATTAGGGACCAGGGATCATCAATAATTCCTATGACCCAATGAAGATTGATATTTCTCCAGTCACAATAAATATCTCTTTTTGTTGTATCTTTAAAATATCTGAAGACATTTTAGGCAAGCTTGTAGTTTTATATTTTTCAAATGCTTTTTTTAAATGTATTTTGAACGTGTATTATTTTAATGTTTTTTTAATTGCATTCAGCTTTATTTATTTTATCATGTAGCACTTTGTGATTCTATTTTTTATCTGTAAAAGATTAAATAAAAATGCGTTTAACTTTCGTACTCCCTTCCCTTTGGCAAACGGCAGTGACGGAGCCAAAACGTAATGGGAAGGGATGAAATGCAATTCAGTTTCATGTATTTTTCTTTCTTTTCTGTTCTCATTCTCATGATTTGTCCTTTACCTTTCCCATTTTTTTCAACCTAAGATGACATGAAACGTGTTACTTTTAGAGGATAATATTTAGTGAGTAGTTTCATCTCAATATATTTTATTTTAATTTGTAATATCTGTAAGCCTGCAGCTGAACTGCTTGACACAGAGCCGCTTCAGTTGGAGTAGCTTTGCCAAAAGGCACTTGAAATACTTTTCCTGCTGTCTGTAGATGGTATCTGCCTCTCAGACAGTTTTTGTGCCTCCTTTGCCTCTATGTTCATTCCTCCCCCAGCTTCCCCCATCTGTCCCATCGCTGTTGCACATCAGTTTGTGTGTCAGTGAGGATTCAGAATCTGTCAGCGTACCTTCTGGTCAACATTATGGTTTTACTTGAAACCATTCTTCTGCATATGTTCCTCCCAGTTTTTTTTTTTGTTCTCTTTCGCTCCCCGTTGCCACTATAAACAACCGATAATGCCTTTGAGTTATTTCATTAGCTTTTTTTTTTTTCTTTCATGACATGGAGCTGAAAATTGATGCACACACACACACATACCCGGTGTAGGAAGAGCCTTTATCTTTCAACTCTCAAATCCCAGAAGCTGCCTAAGTCCTCTCTTTGGAGAGTCAGCACCAAAAGCCGAATCTTGCAGTCAATTTATCAGGCGGCCAAGCCATCATTATTTTCTGCACAGTGCCATGATCTTACCATCATTAAAATTCATCCCTTACATAACCATCAAGGACGTGGTACCTCTTGCAGAGAACAAGAACAGAGTACACAAACACCCACATGCACACACTCAATGTTTTCTTGTTGTTTTTTTAGACACTTTTCTCTATTTTTGGGCGTGATGCAATGATTTTCAAAAACAGGAGGGAATGTACAATAAAACACAAGCCTACTGCAAAATATTCAAATATTCAAAAAGTCGCCTATTTACTAAAGCTGACAAGCTTTTCTCATCACATATTTGTATTGTAAAAAGCTCCAGAGACCTCATCAATGAATAAGTGTAATCTTTTTTTCTTTCAAGTAAAGCATATAACTTATTTCTGCTTTAAAACTCACCCAATTTTCATGTTCTGGGCAAAAAAAGGGTGCCTGGCTCTGTTTTATTTGTGGGACTGTGTTCAGCTGAACAGGGTTTTTGTGTCTCTCCAACAGCAGCCTTCGAAGGAGCACGTCTGGGTTCGAGTTAGTTTGTTTTTGCGCCCGAGCTGCCAGACAGCTGCTATCATCGTGAGTCAGGCAGGCGAGGAAGCTGGCTAGGTAGGCCAATGGTTTCAAATGCCATTCTCTCTTCCCAGAAGTTCGGTTCGCCTCGAGGAAATTTGTCATGCTGTTCCACCTTTCTGATTCCCATACAGCGACATTTAGGGGAGCCATGTTGGTTCTTGTTCATTGCCGATGTCCCACTGCACACGTTCCGGTAAAAGTACTTGTCACTGAAATACTTTATTTTCTTTATCTCTTATTTTGTTCTAGTAGAACGCCTTTCCATCTTTGCTGAATCCCTTTTCTACCATTGGTTAATCTCTTCATTTTTTTGTCATTAGTACAAATCATATCTTAAGTCTCTTGCCCAGTAAAATGTAGGGATACACAGGAAGGAAGGAGGGTAAGAACATATTGTGCAAAGACTTAACACCTCACGTGATTGAGTCCATGTTAGTCATCCCTTCCTTTTTACAAGAGAGCTCGTGTCATGAGTATTTTAAGTGCTCTCCATTCCGTTGTTCTCCTTTAATCCTGTTAGATAACTATTTTTCTCCCACCTCCTTCAGAGGCTTTCTATTTCTTTTCTTTCCTCCTCCGCGCCCTGCTGCCCACTCAGCAAACGGTGAGTCCTACTCTATGCTGCTTTGCCACGAGAAAGAGGCTACGGTGCACCTAAATGTGGCAGGCAAAAGGAAAGAAGTGAGGGCCTGAAAGCAAAGGGGCAGGTAGTGGGGGAAGAAGAGGAAGATGACATGCACGTGGAAGTGCTGGTAGGTACTGTAGGTGTTGGAGGAATCTGCTGGCCTGTGCAAACTCATTTGTTATGAGGAGGGATGAACATGAACAAGAGCCAAGACAGAGGCGAGTGAGTTGTGAAGTGGAGCCCTGCACACAGCTTGGAGTTAAGATGTGCAAAGAAAGGGAAAATTGAGCCTGTATTGAAACAGGGAGTATTAAGACCAAATGTAATAAAGCTGCTGTGTGTATTATTGAGTAAAGTACACACCCAAAAAAAAAGTGTTTTGGCATGAAAGTACATTTCTAACCTCAAACCAAAGCTGCCTTTTCCCATCCAGTGCTTTTATAACATGGGATGAAGGAAGGTTTACCCACACAGGATTCACGTTGGATCACAAAGTGTTTGTGATGCAATGCTTCAAGCGTGCCTTGTAATCACCACACAAAACCAGCAACACTCCATCAACCTGAGCTATTTCTGCTTCAGAAGAACTCCAGTTCCCACAAGTCCCCAATCCCCAGCCTATCATTTACATGAGAATGATCATGAGCTAGGTTTTTTTTTTTTTTTTTTTTTTAGAGATTCATGTTCTGCGGTTCATTTGTCGAGCGGTGTAGCCTTTTAGCTCAGGTGAGGAGGGGCGGCAAGATTCCTGCAGCTATACACAACAGAAAAATGGGTCACAGGAAAGGAGAGGGGTAAGTTTCTGGATCAATGGCACAGACTAGTGGCGAAGGCATAAGACTGCAGTTTATCTGATGAATGCAAGTCCAGTTCAGAAACCCTGAATCCATATATTGATGTAATTCTCCTTTATATAAAACCATCAAATTTAAGCAGCTCTCAATCATGAGCTCAGTCTTCTGTTTGATATGCCAACCACCTGATATGCCTACAGTTTTTCCTCTTCCTCTCACTGCTAAAGAAATTAATTCAGATAAGAAAGGTAGGCATGAGTACCGAGAAACATTTGCATGACCCAGAAATACACTACCTGTTCCCTGACTCAATAAATCAAAGAGATGGTAAGAATCTGCCTCCATTTGTTGTCCTCAAAGATGACAAATCGATCACTGCTTGGCTAATAAACAATAAAACATTCTCAGTAAGTGAATTTATAGTGGGCGGGGTTGTAAGCAATCTGGGCAGCATAAAATATTTTCTTTATTTTTTCTCCTTTTATACCTGTGAGACCTGAGATGGGACCTCCGTTGGGAAACGCTGGGTTGCAAGCATCAAATAAGTGAAGCTTCAGAACTAAAGAAATAGAATATATGTCATGGAGGCAATGAGTGTGATAGAATTACCTCTTTTTGATTGATGGACACATGTTTCCAGTTTCATTTTGTTCCTTGGATGGGATCGAATTTAATGCAGTTTTGTGCAGTTTATTCCCAAACTTTGGTCCACTTTTGTTAAACCGGAGCCAGTTGTTAAAAATAAATGTTAGGGCCACTTCTTAGGTTTGTAGTGGAAGAAGTAAAATGGTGATCTAAGACCTTGCAGACATGACAGAAACCTTTTAAAGCAACTCGACCACTCATCAAAACTATGTGAGGCGATATCTTTGAAGAGATATGGTGACAGGAAAAGCAGAATTTTAGAGAAGATCAATGGTATATTTTTTTCAAAGCTGACTGAGTTAAAACGGATGGCACTCAGTGGCGTAGAGTTTCAAAAAGCAGTGAGAGTATGTCCCTTTTTCTCCTTCTGTTATTCTCTTGATCAAATTCTTTGGTTCCCTCAGTGTCCTACTAGTCGATCACTGTTGGGGACAAATAGCGAACAGCACTTGTGAGGGCGTTTCCAAAAGGTTCCTAAACATTTATGAGGGTTCTCAGTTTGTTCACAAGTCACAGGATCTCTCTCGTGTTGCTGGGATTTTGAACGTTTGAGAAATTATCAAGGCAACACTAACATATTGACAGAATCATTGCAACCCATTTTGATCCCTTCCCATATTGGTTTCTGTAAATCAAAAAGTGCAAAAATGTGGAAGGCAACTTTAGGAGGGGTTGGCTGCCTATGAAACTAGTTTTGTTTTTTTACATTAGAGACAATGATGAGGTTGGACTTCATGGGTGCTCTGGCCATCAGCATGTCAGCACGAGATCTGAGATCGCTAGATGTTTGATGACAGGATGACTATTGAAATTGGGAAAAGCCCTGTATCTATCCCATCCAAATTTTCCATTTGTATCTCGAAACGTCTTAAACATCCTTGTGACTCTCAAGAGACAGTCACAAGTGTCAAAAGTTTGAAGTTTTCTGGTGAGAATGTCATACTAATGACATGCAACAGTGGCATGATAGTTTTGTGTATTTCTGGCAAATCCAACACATTTTATTCCAGGAGTTTGGCATTTGGCAACATTCATGCAAAAAATCTCAATTCAGTAGGATTCCAAGCAAAACTTGTATTTTTTCAAAACTTTGTATCTACGGTTGTAGACCATAATGTCTTTACCTTTTTGTTTCTTGCTTGATTGCCACTTTCACACCTTGACCCACCATTCTTTGTTTCTTTTACACCTTTTAGCATTGCTCTTCTTGTCCCACTGCTTGCTATTTGTGTACAACACACTATTGCGCTCACTACTTTTTTATCCTGACAGTATACTTATCCTGTTGTGTTGATGATATATTTAAAGGATTAACAATATGCACACTGAGCAAATTATGATAGCCTTTGGGAAGGGGTGGTTTCTGCATGATGGAAAGTTTTCAGCTTGTAGGGAAAACTGCTGATAAAGGGAACTTGACAGAAAATGAGGAAAGGTATAAAGACAACAGGCAAAAAAAAGTCTTAAAAATGTAAATAAATACGCAACAGAAACCAGTTTTCTCTTGTGAATAAAAGATCCAATGTGACCATGCATAACAGGTATTTATTGAATACAGTGATCAGAGCCAATAGCTAGCTTTGTTCCTTTGCAAAATTAAATTTTCTTTAAATAATGTGACACGTGTTTACTATGCACATTTACAAAGCACTGATTTTGAACAAGGCTGCATGATACAAGAAAAACCTGCAGTTGTGGTATTTTTCATCAACAGTGACATCTGTTCCTATGAACCCACGTTTTCCACACTCCATTCCCTCCCTTTTGTCTTCTCTATACATTCCTTGTAAATTGGGTGTTAGCATTTAATCTGGAAGGTAGATGTCTCGGGCAGTGATTGTTCATTTTGATTGGCCAAATATGACGGATTCAGTGTAAATGTACAGTACATGGATTATAAATATCTACAATTTATTGAAGTACAAGCAATCTTTTGTGTTGCATTAACATATTTTGATATATTGTCTACATTGATATTGCAATAATGTGTCTTTACGTGCTTGTTGAGAGGCAGACGTGGTATGGTGTAGTTTCCATCCTTACTTGGATACATCCGTAAACTTTCTTTTGTCATGATCATAATTACTGATCCGCTCAAGATAATTTAACAAAACTATACACATATGCAGAATGACTAAACAATGTGTAGCATACACTTTTCATCACTACAACCTCAAGGTTACACATTTATACTTGTACACGGTCTTTGCTTGTCTGGTACTGCTATAGATTGCTGTATTGTTGTCTAAAGGTTTGTTGAAAGGCATATGATCTGTTGTATGCAGCACTCTTGTTGATATATTATGCAGTTCTACTTTGTATTTCTTAAAATATATTTAGTCAAAGTCAGTCTAACTTTGTAATGTTTAAAAAATATACAAACGCATCCAAGTGCATCTTTGGTTTCATGCCTGTACTGAATAGGGATGTGATGTAGCATGGAAGTACTTTTCCTCCTGCCAGTGACACATCTCTGTGCTTCAGGGACAGAGTGGAAACATGCGAGGAGAACTAGGTGAAAAGCTGATCATTTTCCAAATGCTCATTTTTAACCAGCTTGTTTTGGGCACAGTGTGCCAGAGCTGACGAGCTGAACAGACTTTTTGACACAATGGTGTCATCGTCGGCACTGTGAAGTTCAGCTCAGACAAGCAAAAGCATTGCACCTGCTGGCAACATGCAAAAACAAACAGAATGCCTTCAAAACTGAGTGGCAATTAGCATGTTTGGGAGCGCTGCACATCTTAATGAGTCATTTGCCTTACAGTGTTTCATTAAAGAGGCTTTCAGAAACGCAGCATATGGTATCTACTGGAATCTGAAACCTGAACGGCTGCCGTCACATTTAGAATGACGGTTGTCTTTGTTTTACTTATTTAAAATTTGAACTGTTCTTTTATTCTTATTAAACATTGGTTAACAATCAATGGCTCAAAGCCAGTTAGCAACTCAACTGGCAGTTTCCCAGAATGGTACTGTCCAGTTTGGCATTTTTCAGCTGATTGTTCTGTCATTATTGGACACAACTTTACAGCTTGACTTACAAGTTGCACTAAACTTGTGATACTTGTTTAGTTTTAATTGCATATATCTACATACGTGTTTGTGTGTAAACAGAACTGGTTCTCCACAAACCGCATACTCCACAGAACTGGTTCTCCACAAACCGCATACTCCTTAGTGGGGGGGGGG
>NC_056498.1:25743409-25755144 GCF_014905685.2 Nematolebias whitei | reverse complement strand
AAACAAAAAAGTTCATGCTCAAAAATCCAGGTATAAAATCCAACAATGCTCAGTCAGCAAACTGTTTTTTTCTGACTATGGAGTATGCTGTTGGTGGAGAATCAGTTCTGTTTGGTGGTTCCTCAGATTGAAGAAGTCCATTGGATGACGGACAAAACGTCTCAGCACAAAAAAGAAACGGTCCAGATGACCCGACTGAACGTTGTTGGACTGTAACAGTCAGTTTTACAGATACTGACTTAAAACTTTCTGTGGTAGTGGTGGAGAGTTCTCACCAATCTTTTCTCTGAGCACTAACATACAATAATACATTTTGGCAAGCTGTTGAGGAAAGGTAAGGTAATATAGATTTAAATGGATTATAAAGAAGGGGTAGCTGTGGCTGAGTGGTTAGAGCAGTGTTCCTCCAATGGGAGAGTTGGGGGTTCGATTCCACCAGCAGTCATAAATTGAGGTGTCCCTGGGCAAGACACTGAACCCCTCATTGCCTCCGATGTGTGTCCATTGATGTATGAATGTGATTTAAAGCACTGATTATTCTTTGTAGAGCTCTAGTAGAGTGCTGTATGAATGGGTAAATGAGGGCACAGATTTTAGTGTAAAGAACTTTGAGTATCTTGTCTACATAGAAAGGTGCTATATAAATACAGTCCATTTACCATTTAAAGAGTGGGAAAAGAGTTGCAGTTTGTTTTCCAGAAAGACAGATATATGATCTGTGTTATGTCTAAACCTGACTGTGTTTTCAGTTAAAATATTAATTTATCACATCAAAGCTCATGTGGTGCAACACTGGAGCACTTTGCTTGCTTTTAGTATTCAGTGTCAGGCCTCAAGTTAGCTCCCAGTGGTCATGTAATAAACATCCAACTAAAACTCCACTCTGGTCTGTTTCTTGTATTGTTTATGTGGCATAATTATTTTACAGCCAATTACCAGTAATATAGTTGGTTAAACTGGTCCCAGTATTCAATCACCATACTAAAAATAAGCTAACTTACTTATTGGACTTAAAATGGTTCTAAGTGCTCCCACTTGACTCCTGCTTTAGAGGGTGAGTATAGATACAGTATGTCCCATTTCCATCTGCATCATAACGTACTGCTGGGTTTACGAGTTGAGCCAGTGTCTCTGTTGGTTACTGCTTAACGGAAGGTCATAAATGACCGATTTATGTCTGGAGTGCATCCAGGAATGCTGATGCTCCTGTCAGAGAGTAAAGATACTGTCTACTCTGACTCATATTTAATGGAAACGGTAAAGTCCACTACTCCGTGTCCGCACTCGCGCACTTTACAGCGTGTGCACTCACACAGAGTGGGAGTTAACATCCTCTTGCTGAAAAAATATATTCTATGTCTATTTTCAGTTAAAAGCCGAAGATATAAATCGAATGGCATAATGTGACAGATAAAGATAAGGCTGTAAATTTGCTCCTTGGAAAAGCAGATTTTTTTTTCCAACTTTCAGCGTCTTACATCACATATTCCTGATCTAATTTAAGGTCTGAGTGCACAGAGCGAACCGCTGGCACCAAAATGAATTGTCATAGGATGAAACTTAAGGAATTCATTTGCTTGCATTGTTCCAATGTTTTATGCATTTTTGCTGAAATATATTTAAAAACTTGAAACTTGAATTACTTGAAGGAATGCAGATCACCCACTGCCTTTAATGCCAAAGTTGGGCAGCCTAATGGTTTAATGGTTAGCTCTGTTGCCTCACAACTCCTGGGTTCAATGCCCACTTCGGACCTGGGGTCTTTCTGTGTGGACTTTCATGTTCCCCTCATGTTTGTGTTGGTTTTCTCCAGGTACTCTGGTTTCCTCCCACAGAACAACACCAGGCATGTTGGGCTGCCTTTAGGCCCAGGACTCCCTTGCATCAGAGATCTATGGGATTTGCCTATTTAAATAATGTAAAAAATTATTAAGTACTCAACTGATAATAAAATTATTTTAAAAAAGTAATAAATATAAATAATCTATGATAAGAAATATATCAAAGTTCATGCTTGACAATCCAGGTAAAAAATCCAACAAAATTAAGGCAGATCCTCTGGACGCTTTCTTTTTTTTGTTGAAATAGTTTGTCCTTCATCCAAAGGTCTTCATCAGTCCGAGGAGCCACAACAAACTCAGTCCCACAAGCAGCACACTCACATAGTGGGCCAACCAGTTTGCTGGTGATGAGATGATGTCTGGAGTCCGCCCTCTCCCCCGTCGACTCCTCTGAAGCAGCCATGGCCAAAGTTGTTCTAAAAAGTTCATGTTTAATAGTCCAGGTAGAAAATTCAACAAAGTCAGGTCCTCTGGATTTCCTAATGCATGCTCAATAATTCAGGTAGCAAAATCTAAAAAACGTTAAATCTGGTCCTCTGGACATTAAAAAATATAATAATAAATTGTAGAAACATTTCATCCGAAAGACTTCCTCAGTCTGAGGTGCTGTATTCAGCTCAGTCTTATAAATAGCACCCTCTTGCAGTGGATCAACCAGTTTGCTGCTTACAGCCAAAACCAGCTGCTCACATGATCAAGGAGGAGAGCAGTGCAACTGTGTCAACTCTTGAAACTGTGCCTGCAGTCAACTTACTTCAAATATGGGGGCCAATATTATAGGCAGAAACATGGGTGTGCTATGGTGTCTCCAGTTTCTCCTATTGTGGACAACCTGTACATGGAGGAGGTAGAAAAGAGAGCCTTGACGTCCTTTGCAGGGACACCACCAAGTCATTGGTTCAGGTATGTTGACGACACCTGGGTTAAAATTAAATCTCAGGAAGTCCAACATTTTACTGACCACATCAACTCTGTGGATAAATACATCAAGTTCACACGAGAAGATGTAAAAATGGCAGGCTGGCTTTCTTGGACTGTGAGGTCTCAGTTTCTGATAGAGGACATTTGCAAACTGAGGTGTACTGCAAACCCACCCACACAGACCATTATTTGCAGTTTGACTCCCATCACCCTTTGGAGCACAAGTTAGGAGTCATCAGGACTCTGTACCACAGAGCAGACAGCGTCCCCACTAGCTCAGGAGCCAGGCAGAAGGAGAAATCCCACACAAGACAGGCTCTAGAGCAATGTGGATAGCCTAACTGGGCCTTCCTGAAAGCAGAGAATAAACCCAAACAGGACTCCAGCCAGCCATCAGGTGAAAAAGAGGAACCCAGACCAGTGGTTATTCCATATGTTGAGGGAGTATCAGAGAAACTGAGACGTTTATTTTCTAAACATAACGTCCCAGTGGCTTTTAAAACCCAAAATACATTACGGCAAAGACTGGTTCATCCCAAAGATCCAGTCCCCCGGCACAAACAGAGTAATGTTGTGTATGCTGTTCAGTGTCAGGAGGGCTGTCAGTTTTACATCGGGGAAACAAAACAGCCACTGACCAAAAGGATGGCCCAGCACAGAAGATCAACATCATCAGGCCAGGACTCTGCGGTCCTTTTGGCTTAAACAGCTTAGCTATGGTGGCCATCTTCAATTAAATTGACTCCAAAAGCTAATAAGTTGTAGATGCACGATACTTTGTGGGAATTTCCTGAGTATTTGTTCAGTGACAAATAAGAAAATACAACAGACAAAAACATGGTCCCCTCACTTGAAACTAAGTGCATGACTTCCAACCTACACTCTCACATGAAAACTGCAACTTAGTTTATTATAACAAAACACCAGCTAATATAACACTAAATTGATTAGCACCTACTTTTTTCCCACCCTCACATTTGTTATCTGGCTTTCCAAACCACCATTGTTAAGATATGGGCATTTTAATTGTGGGAGACATGTGGTTTATTAGCAGAGCTTCTTGGGTGGCCATGGCCATGTTTCTCTAAATCATTAAGCTAATTATACAAGCTAATTAATCAGTATGCTTGGCATGGGGCGGGGGTGAGCAGGCGCAGCTTTCTTTGTTGGCTTGCATAACGAAGGCAGGGCATTTTCAGATGGGGAAACGAAGGAAGAGAAACTTTGATCTCCAAAATAAATATGATGTTTGCATATCAAGTAACAAAAAAAAGATATACAAATGCTAAATAATTTTTTTGATTTGTTGATTTTTGTAGAAACAGAATCGTGCCAAGGACGGTGTCCAAAAAAGAATTGTCTTTTTAACTCTGAACATGACAAGATATGTCAATTTTTTGTGTCGCTGTGACATTTGAAATTAGTATTTAGTGCTTTACTGTTTGCTTCATACTAAGTTTCACAACCAGGGCTGGCAATATCCAGGTGTTTATCAAAACCAGCAGGGTCGTTGGATGGTGGACATGTATGTAAATCAAGTATGGTTGCTTTTATGCAGAGATTGGCAACTATGTTTTTGGTGGATTTTCTAAAATAATGGCTGACTTAAGGGTTAAACAACAGTGTTGTCTTTTTTTATTTTGGCAGCATTTATTAGGTGCTATAGCAGGTCACGTGTTCAAAAGAGTATACGACATCTGCAGAAGTTGTGGCATAGTCAAAGCACAGAACATACGGCTTTGGGGACTGGGGATACGTGCAGATTTGGACCAGCTTCCAGGAAGCTTTCATGACCCGAGCGTGCACAAATCCCAAAGCCATACAACTGACGGAGCCTTCATGAACTGTTTGCTTGATTACCCATAACTGAATCCACAACAAAAGGCAGTGGTCAAAATAAAACCTTTTTTTGCTGGTAGTCACAGGGCCACTGGATTCACACGTATGAGATGGCATATGCTTTAAGTGATGGTGTGATCATGATCCAGCAATATGCCAAATAAATTTAGGAATCGATAACAGAATATGTTGTTTTATTCACAATATGTAAAATATTTTTGCATGCTGCTGAAAGACCGAGTTGCCTTTGTGTTTCTCTGTTAGCAAAATATTAACAGAATCCAATGAAGCACTCAGAATAATAACTGAATAATTATCAATTACATCATCAGCTCTATTCTGCTAAGCAGCCTCACCAAACACAGAATTTAATTTATCTAGAGAAGTTTTACAAATATTGTGCTCATATTTGGTGTGGTAGTAGCTGGGAGTCATCCTCAACACGTGCTTGAAGGGAGCTAAAATCACTTACGACCTTTGTTTAAAACGTTGCCATTAATTGATGGAGTCAGTCCTGTTCGTCTGTTAGCAGATTAATGGGTGTACGTCTACTACTGATTAGCTTTTCAGCTGCAAGACATACTTTGGTTGGCGTAAACAAGTACACCTATATACAGTAGGTGTATAATTATTTATATCCTGCATTAGACTGCTCCAAAACCATAACACTACAGAGCTGGAGAGAAAAGTTGTTTTGACACTTAAAACTGGGAAGGCTGCAGGTATTGATCATATTCTGGATGGAAATATAAACAGGTTTGCTCATCTTTTTGCCTATAAGCTCTAATAGGGAGCAGTAGTTCAAACAGAACAGTATGGAGACTGTCAACACGTTTGGAGGAGGCTATTTATAGTAGCACTCATTATGCACGATAAAAAGTAACCTGCTCAAAATACAAAAGCATCGCAGCGCACTCAAAAGGAGCTTCAATGAGATCACAGCAATGTGTAGTACGTTTGTTTGCGTGTGTGTGTGTCAGATCATGTTTGTCTGTCTTTGGTGGAGAGAGGAACCACAAAAAAGCCTGACCTCTTCACTTTTTTTTTTTTTTTCCTTGCAGGGGGAATTCGGAGGAGCTTGCTCTGCTTTCACTCCGGTCTGAAGCAGCGGTCTGCGTTGTTTGTTTGAATATCTGGGTAAGATCCACATTTTATTTATATATATATTTTTTAATTCAATTCAACCTTTATTTTTACAGGTTAGTCTCACTGAGTCACGAGGACTGTTTCAACAGAGACCTGTTTTAGACAGACGATATATAAAGTACAGATGGTGGGTCTGTTCGAGGACACCAACCTGTGCGCCATTCACGCCAAGAGGGTCACCATCATGCCCAAAGACATCCAGCTGGCCCGTTGGATCCGCGGGGAGGGGGCTTAGACTGACCCAGACCGGTCCTGACACCAACAACTTTGGGTTGGTGCCGGACTCTGCAGACAGCTTCACTTGGAGCTTATGTACTTGGTGACGGCCTCGGTGCCCTCGGACATGGCGTGCTTGGCCAGCTCTCCAGGCAGTAGGAGGTGCATGGTGGTCTGGATCTCCCTGGAGGTGATGGTGGAGCATTTGTAGTAGTGAGTCAGGCAGGAGGCCTCGGAGGCAATGTGCTTAAAGATGTCGGTGACGAGCAAGTTCATGATGCTCATGGACTTGGAGGAGATACCTGTGTCGTAGATGGCGTAGCTCTCCTTCCTGGTCTTTCTCTTATTCTGTCCTCCTTTGCCGGCTGTCTTGCTCATTGCCTTCTTTGGCTCATGTTTTTTTTTTTTCCTGCTGGTCTCATCTGCTGAGTGCTGTTGCTCCAACCCAGCCAGCACACTTTCTACTGTCGTCTGGGCAGCGTGGTAAATGTCCCAGACTGATTTCATCACCAGGGTCCAGAGGAAGCTCCGGTGGAGACGGCCTCGCTGTGTGCGTGAGCTGTACAGTTTCCCCAGAGTCACCACCAGTGGCTGCACCTCAGGCTGCTGTTTAATACATCGTGTTATTTTACATTATTAGTATTTATCATATAAAGCAGTCCCTCACTACTTTGCGGTTCGTTTATCACAGGCTCGCTCTGTCGGGGTTTTTCAGAATAAGATTGGACATGACACAAAACTAGCTGATTGATGGATGAGCTGCACGATCAGCATGGAATTTTTCTTTAAAATAAATTTTAAATAATTTAGCACCTGCTGCACATTTTGTGCAACCCAGAGCTGCAGAAAAAGCTTCCTACTGCACCTTTGGGAAGCCCTTACTGCTGCAGCTGATCAGCTGTTTGTCGTGCAGAGCAGAGAAGTGGGTGTGGCCAAAAGTGTTTGCAGGTGACAAAGAGCAGCGGAGGCAGGGAGCTGAAATCATGACATGCTGTGCTCTTTTAGAGCGTTTAGAGTTTAGAAACATTGTCAAGTCTTTTCTAACCAGTGCTGATCCGACTTGAATGATCCAGGAAGAAAGTAGACGTAGGCTCAACACACTTCATCATCTTTATTAATTATTCTCAGAGATGGTTCTGCAGCAGTAGCAGCAACATCAGTAGAATCAATAGGTTGAAAACTGCTTAGAAAAATGCAGATTAATAATTTAGTTTTAAATGTTTTTCAATTACTTAAACCATATAATTTCATCAATGTTTTAAATTGTGTAAATATATATTCTGACGTAAACTAGGAAGTAACCATTTTAAAGCATTTAACCATTTATTAATTTCAAACATTTTTTGATATTTCTTCTAAATTTTCCAATAAATGTTACTGTAATCTTTTGTTTTTATGTCTTTATTTTAATTGTATCTTACCTAATTACATCAAATAAATAATTACAAACTATTATTTTTAGCCAACAAAAGATGTATTTTCCTCAAAATTAATCACTATGAATTGTATGCAAGTAATTTAAGGATCGGAGAAATAAAAATATTTGACTTGCATGATTAATTTCTAAGATTACAAAATAATATGCTTTGATCAATTTTGTAATATATAAAGACTAAATGTATAATTTAAATTAAAGAGTCTCAAAACAGCATTAGGTCAACTTAACTCAAATCCCAACAGAGACTTACAATGGAACTAAACAAACACAGAGGGCCTATGTGCTTAAAAAAAGCTCTAAAATAATCTCAAACTACTGTGTTGTTTACCACAAGTTTGCTTCTAGGCTCAAAAAACTGTTTGACAGGTTTATTGAGGCTGCTACTCACCAGTGCATGTCTACTCTCCTTCACGCACTGATTGTCACAAAGGAACACACACCTGCATTAAGAACCAAATCAGAATCACAGAAGCTACAGCATAGTTGAGGCTAGAGCTCCCCCTCTGTCTAAACTAGGTAATCTAAGAGAAGCTAATGTTAGAAAGAAAATGAGTTAAAATGAGGTGCAGTTAAAAAGTCAAAACTGTCATTTGACACAACAAATATTAAGAGTATTGCAAGAGTGTGGGAAGGGTTTAAAGCACCTTACAGTAGTCCCTCGTTTATCGCCAGGGATCTGTACCCTGAAGCCCCACGATAAGTGAAAAACTGCGAAGTAGCAATAGTAGTACAAGTAGTATATATATATATATAAAGGTGTTTTTAATCCTTCCCACACTCTTGCAATATTCAAAAAAAAGTTTCTAAACTCTAAAATTTTTGTTATTTTTGGATGTAACTGGGACCTTGTGTACACAGTTTCATTCCACCTCATGTACCACATGTGATGTGAATGACAATAAAGAACCGTGAAACTTGAACCACCATAATCCTCTTGGCCTCAGCGCTGACCTCCATGTCACAGCCAATTTTAAGAGCTAGTCTGAAAAACTTAAAAACAATCACAGTTTCAGGACTTTGTTTCTTACCTGTGTCTCTCTCTCTCTCTCTCTCTCTCTCTCTCTCTCACACACACACACACACACACACACACACACACACACACACACACACAAAACACGTTTAAAACCAAAAAAAAAAAAAAAATCTAATTCAAGTTTGTCAGTGATACACTTCCGCTGCTTAGCACAATTCTTTATTTCACTGCTCAAATGTCAATTCCTGTGACAATATGAAAAGGGTAAACATGTGAAGCTGCAAAAATCTAATCAAGGGTCAAACAGCTCAATGCTGTTAGTATGGATTAAAGGACAGGAAGCGTGCACATGCCTCAGCATGATCTAATGATCAGTCAGTGATTCTCCACTCGGTGTCTTTCACCGTTTGACTTGATTCAAGCTTGATTTCTTATTTCAGCCTTTGTACAGAAATAAAAAATAAACACAACACCACCTTTAACATCCTCACTTAAATTTTGTTGTGTGGCTCCTAATCAGGTTTAAATTCTTCTAAGGCGTCGATACAGAATTATAAGGCAACTGCAGCATGCTAATGGTGCCATCTGGAGTACAAAAACCACAGCTGCTGCTGTGTGTTCTCAGCACGCCGTGGAGACGATGCTCCCACTCACATCTCCAACGGCGTTTTGCTGCAGGACTGACGGGTGCCGTCAGCACTTCGTGGCAGTTTGTGCACGCGTGCAAACACACAGAGATCGCAGAGGGGATCGTTCCCGACAAAAATCAGCAGCGAGCCGACACAACTGGTGACCCAGATGTGGGCGAGCTCAATTTTCTCTCATCCTTTGTGTCTAAATTATGCTGTTCTCAATCTAATTATCCCATTTGCCATAAGCTGTGTAGTCACATAGAAAGCTGAAGTCAAAGCAGATTGATTCGGGGGGTTTAGTGACTGATGAGCATTTTAAAGCATTTTAACCTTTTTTTTTTTTAGGAGGAATAACATTTGAAAGTTATTTGTACAGCACTTTAGCCAGTGGCAGGTGTTTTGGTAATTTTTGGCCCATAAGTTGAACAGTTCAATATTCACACACATGCCTGTGTGCTGGATTTCAAAATAAATCTGTGATTGCCTGTAGTTTGGTGAAGTATTTTAGGGGGGTTGAACAGAACTCTTCACAGCCTCTAACTGCCACAGTGAGGTCACATGACTTCGAGTGGAGAGGTCTCTGAACAAAACTCAGTATTTCATCGAAAAGACTCTTCCTACCACCACATCTTTTAAGATACACATATTATATATCAAAACATAGTTATTTTTGTCATGAAATGGTTAAAATGGCCACCATGTGGCAGTCCCCATCACTTTCTCCAGAAACTTTCTAGTTCTGTGCTACTGTTGATGGAAGGCTTGCTATAGAAGCACTTCAAAGCAAAGAATAAATAAATCTGCAATTTCTCCATTTTCAGTAAAAAATATGTTGGTTGAACTGAAAATGTCTTAAAACATGAATAAAAACAAAATTTAGTGATCTGGAAATCTCATAAACCTTTAGTCACAATGTATCATAATAAACATTATACAGTATTTTGAAACAGAAAATGTATAATTTTTAGAAGAAAACAATCGGTGACAGGTTCATGTTGAGCACTTTGAAGCATGGTACGCATTATGATATCAAATATAATATAAATATATGTAGCGATATGGGGCTCAACTATATTTTTAATTATCAGTTATGAGTTAAGCTCAAAAGATATTTATTATGCAAATAACCTCGTTGTTTGGCACCACCTCTCTCTCTAAGAGAGGAAAAAAAAAACAGTCTATTTACCCCAAAATAATGTAAACTGAACATGTGTTCTTTTCTCGTGTTTAAAGGCATCACGATCAGTAATACACACAGATATGCCAAATTAATCACAAATTAGTTGAATTTTATGTATTTTATTGTAAAAATAATCTGTGATATATATGAAAATTATGCATGACAAAAATTAACTGAACATCAAAGTGATGTTGAGTCAAAGATCTAATTGATGAGTAAAATTTGTGAAACTTAAAAGGCAGACTTTGGACTGGTTTATTTCTAAGCTGAACTCTGTTAGAGTTTAATGTGCAATTACTGTGATGTAAGGTCACCAGCAAACAGATGAAACCATGAGAGTTGTCCCGTGAACAGTTTCTGGAGATACCAGGCGGGTAGGTGCAGAATTGGTAGCTCGTACGTTGAGAAATCTCCTGAGTTACCTTGACTGTAGTCCTCCTCTGGACCTGGTTCGATGGATAACTGTCCTGGATGGATTACTCACAGTTCACTCTAGGAAGGTGCTGGTTCTTTATCTTTTCGTACCGTCTTTGCTCAAAGTCGTCTGCAGAAAGGATGTTCCTCTCCTCTCTGAGGTCAAGTGCAGAAGCTGGGTTTCTTCTCTCGCCAGTTCTCTGTGCAGAAGCATGTTGGCTTCGGAGTTTCTCTCTAAAAGTTCCAGGTTCCAGTGTGTCTCTCTGGATTTATTTATTTTTTTTTTTTCAAAGAAGTGGAGACTTCGGAGTGTCTCTTCAAAGAAGTGAAATTTACTGTCTGTGTGGGAGGGGTGGTTCTACCTTTTGGCTTGTTTTATAAATCTAAAAGTCTTGTTTCTGCCTTAAAAGTTTCCTTTTAAAAGAGAAAACAAGACAAATGTATTATCTTAAAGAAAGATTACTTAAAACACACATTCTCGTGAATAAACATTCAGCATATGACATTTTAGAATTAAACTTAAAACGTAATGTTTTAACAGAGGTGTCGCTATCCATCTCCTGAAAAGGAATGCCATTAAACAAAGGGTTCTTATGGTCTTATCTTCATGGGAACCAGAGTCTCGGAGTATTACATTTCGATAAAGGCGAGATATCAACATTTTTTTTCGAGTTTTTCGAATGTTTAAAAACTCAGAGGTCAGTTGAACAAAATCTCTCATTAAAACAATCTGTCCGTTTCATGGGAAACGATGAATCTTACTTTTTACAAACATGAGACTTTTGAATGAAACTTACTTTTTACAGTTTCAAACACAAAACACAGGAATGATGTTTATTTGAGATGAGGTGTTCTATTTCTGAGGTGGTGTTCCCCTACACACACACACACACACACACACACACACATATGTGTGTGTGTGTAATGTTTTATCTGCTTAAAATTACACAAATAACAAAAATTATACATATTTGATAATTTTTTTAATTGTATTTATGAATTACAATTTGGTTGCCTCAAGGCAACATTGTACCATAACGATCAGTTCACAACATTTGATGTTGTCATGAAAAAATAAGAATATATCTATCTATCTTTCCTTCTATCCATCTATCTATATCTATGTCTATAT
>NC_056498.1:25742237-25743309 GCF_014905685.2 Nematolebias whitei | reverse complement strand
GAACAAGGAGAAGACTGATCAGAGATGCAGCCAAGAGGCCCATGATCACTCTGGATGAACTGCAGAGATCTACAGCTGAGGTGGGAGAGTCTGTCCATAGGACAACAATCAGTCATACACTGCACAAATCTGGCCTCTATGAAAGAGTGGCAAGAAGAAAGACATTTCTCAAAGACATCCATAAAAAGTGTTGTTTAAAGTTTGCCACAAGCACCTGGGAGACACACCAAACATGTGGAAGAAGGTGCTCTGGTCAGATGAAACCAAAATCGAACTGTTTAGCCACAATGTAAAACGATATGTTTGGCATAAAAGCAACACAGCTCATCACCCTGAACACACCACCCCCACTGTCAAACATGGTGGTGGCAGCATCATGGTTTGGGCCTGCTTTTCGTCAGCAGGGACAGGGAAGATGGTCAGAATTGATGGGAAGTTGGATGGGGCCAAATACAGGACCATTCTGGAAGAAAACCTGTTTGAGTCTGCAAGAGACCTGAGACTGGGGTGGAGATTTATCTTCCAACAAGACAATGATCCAAAACATTAAGCCAAATCTACAATGGAATGGTTCACAAATAAACGTATCCAGGTGTTGGAATGGCCAAGTCAAAGTCCAGACCCGAATCCAATCAAGAATCTGTGGAAAGAGCGGAAGACTGCTGTTCACAAACGCTCTCCATCCAACCTCACTGAGCTCGAGCTGTTTTGCAGGAAGAATTAGCAAAAATTTCTGTCTCTCCATGTGCAAAACTGATACATACCCCAAGAGACTTGCAGCTGGAACTGCAGCAAAAGTCGGCGCTACAAAGTATTAACGCAAGGGGGACAAATAATATTGTACACCCCACTTTTCAGTTTTTGATTTGTTAAAAAAGTTTGACACATCCAATAAATTTCATTCCACTTCATAATTGTGTCCCACTTGTTGTTGATTCTTCACAAAAAATGTCAATTGTATATCTTTGTTTGAAGCCTGAAATGTGGCAAAAGGTTGAAAAGTTCAAGGGGGCCGAATACTTTCGCAAGGCACTGTATATCTTAAATCCTTATTTACTGTTTCTTTTTACAC
>NC_056498.1:25738420-25742137 GCF_014905685.2 Nematolebias whitei | reverse complement strand
AGACCTGTTTTAGACGGACAAAAATAGAAGATTTAAAATATCCATCTGTTGCTCTCATGCAACAATCGACCACCATTGAACACAAAAATAACCAAATTATCATATTAATTATATATTACCATGCTGTTCTATTTTATCTTTATTTTTGTATCTTTTCATAAACTTTTACTATTCTTGTGTTGGAGAAACACAAGAATCCCAATGTGCTTACACTACAATGTATCTGTGCAAATGGCAATAAATTATATTCTACTATATTAAAGTATCTCATTGCAACATTTTAATCATTGTTGTTTCAAAGTAAAACATTAATCATAACTTTATCTTAAGCACCTCATCCTGTCAAGCATGTAGAGACTCACAAATAGACCTGCCTGCACACAAGTACAGTCCATACACAGAAACCTTACTGTTATGAAAGTTGAGGAAGCTGTTCCTTTCAACAGAAAACACAGTTTGTAGCACATTCTGAGCACTGCACTTTTAACAATGCCTGAACGTCGCCCTTTTCTTTCAACCCAAACTACACAATGACCCATCTGATCCATACAAACCAGCTTTGATGATTGTGGTTCCACGAGGGTTTTTGGTCTGTTATCTGACTGGTCCTCCTCACTGTGTCGAAGTGGTCTCCCCCTTCTCTTCAAGGTCTTCTCTCCATACTGTCATGCTGCCACTTCAGCTTTGAATTTAACAAGGCTGAACACTTTCTTTTGGGGGTTGTTACAGTCTCTGCTGTCTCTCTGATAGAAAAACAGCTAGATCAAACATGTGGATGGCAACACGCAGTGATACCACTTTCTGGATTGAATCTTTGTTCTGTGTAGGAATGTAGGAGTCTAGTAGATCAACCCCTCCCATTATTTTGTTGTAGAATGCTTAGACATTCACCTAAACTGCTGTTTTCCTTTTTTTGTCCCATCTCATCACAGTGGTTGGATTTTCTGAGGCAAAGGTGGAGAGGAGAGTGACTGATTGAATGTCATGCCATTTCTCAGCCCTGAAGGCAGCTCCATTGTAGATGGTCTCCTTTTCCTCAAAAGCCCCCCCCCCCCCCTCCATTCCTCTTTATGTCTTGATGAGTTGGGGGACTGCATCAAGCAAGATGGTTTGTTCTGACTGTGCCGCGGCAGTAGATCTTTGTCTTTCATGACTCCTTCTCTGCCTGATAGAGCTTTAACCAGCATTTGTGGATGATACAGTGATCTATATTTACTCTAGTAATCTATCATTTATTTTAATTGAGACTGCAAAGTTCATGCTCAATAATCCAGGTAAAAAAATTCAACAAAGTTCAGTCGGTTTCTTTTTTTGTTGAGATGTTTCGTCTTTTATTCAAAGGGCTTCATCATTCCGAGGAGCCACAAACAAACCCAGTCCCACAAGCAGCACACTTCCATAGTAGACCAACCAGTTTGATGGTGATCAGATGTTTCTGGGGCCCGCCCTCGCCCCCGTCGACTTCTCTGAGGCAGCCATAGCCAAAGTGGTTCAAAACATCAAAGTTCATGCTCAATAATCCAGGTAAAAAATCCATCAAAGTCCAGTCGGGTCATCTGGATGGTTTCTTTTTTTGTTGAGACGTTTTGTTCACTTTTGAACCACTTTGGCTATGGCTGCCTCAGTGGAGTCGATGGGGGTGAGGGCGGGTCCCAGAAACCATCTTATCACCAGCAAACTGGTTGGTCCACTATGCGAGTGTGTGGCTTTTGGGACTCAATTTGTTGTGGCTCCTTGAACTGATGAAGTCCTTTTGGATAAAGGACAAAACGTCTCAACAAAAAAAAAGAAACCGTCCAGATGACCTGACTGAACTTTGTTGAATTGAGACTGGTTTGTGTGCCTGTAGTGACTCATTTTTTTCTGAGAAAATCAATCTATTTTTTTAATGTTCAACATTTAAAAAGACTTGTCTCTATGACTCGAGAGGAAACTGAAAACTCCAACCAACATTTTAATACATTTTTTAGACTCTTTTCTGTGTTTTATAACATTCTGTTCAACTTTCCAAGATTTTAAGGCTCTTTTTGGATTATTTAAAAACCTCAAACGTTCTGCTGCGTTTGCACATCTTGTTCACACAAAAACCCAGTTATTCTGTAAACAAAGAGTAGGAAAAAGGGAAAACCAGGACACTTCTGGTAGAAGCATAAACACCAGAGATGAAGCATTTTAGCAACGATGACACAACATGTTCATTTCTGCTGTCACTTTATGCCTTTAAATGCATAACAAGAATTAGTTAGTGTTTAATGTTTGCTTGCTTGTTTGACTTTTTAATCCTGTCATGGTCAAAGATTGATCATGTGAAATGGTTCACAACTGAGAAGGACCTATAAACTCTAACAAAATTCCAAAATTTTTCAGTCAGGTCATCTGGACAGTTTCTTTTTTTGTGCTGAAACATTTCACCTTCAATCCGGAAGGCTTCATCAGTCAAGGAATCACACAACACAAAACTGATTCTTCCCCCAACAGCTTACTCCAAAGTGGAACAAACCAGTTTTGTTGGTGCTAAGATGGTTTCTTTGGTACGCCCCCTCCTCCATTGCTGGCCCTTTTCCTTGTTGAGTCGTGTCAAACTGGTTGAAAACAATAAAGTCCATGCTCAATAATCCAGGTATACAATCCAACATTTTTCAGTCAGGTCATCTGGACAGCTTCTTTTTTTTGTGCTGAAACGTTTCGCCTTCGATCCGGATCCGGTGTTGTGTGATTCCTTGACTGATGAAGCCTTCCGGATCGAAGGCGAAACGTTTCAGCACCAAAAAAGAAACTGTCCAGATGACATGATTCAACCTTTTTTGTTGTTATATACCTGGATGACTGAGAAAACAAACTTTGTGTTTTTGAAACCATTAGTGAAAAGGCCAGACTTCAGGGGTATCTGAGGCAGGCTTGAAACACAAGAGTCAGGGTGGCTTCTGGGTAATACCAGATGGATAGGCCTCAGACTGACGAAGCCTCTTGGATGAGGGGCGAAACGTTTCTTTTTAACAAAAAAACGAAGTCCAGATGACATGATTCAACCTTTTTTGTTGTCCAGATGACCTGACTGAAAAATGTTGGATTGTATACCTGGATTATTGAGCATGGACTTTGTTGTTTTCTAACAAAATTGTTTTGGAAGACTCTTTAGCTAAGGTAAGGACGTTCTTCTGTAGTTTTTGAAGTTGTTAATCGGGACATTCTCGCCACCTAGTGGTATGTTGTGGGTATATCAGCATATTTTCGTAAAATTCTGGACAGAGATTTTTTGTCAAATCAGTTTGAAATCTGTGCTGAACAATAAAGACCGCTAAGAAGTCCCCTGGTTATGTACCGTATTCTTCGGACTATAAGGCGCACTTAAAATCCTTTGATTTTCTCAAAAATCTACAGTGAGCCTTATAATCAGGTGCACCTTATGTATAAATTTTGGTTGTGCTTACTGACCTCGAACCAATATTATGTGGTTATTGTGAATGAGTTGAATAAAGTTTGACTTATCTGACTGTTTTGTTTTGCTTAATACGCCTTATAATCTGGATTATTGAGCATGGACTTTGTTGTTTTCAACCAGTTTGACACGACTGTCAACAAGGAAGAGGGCCGGCAATGGAGGAGGGGGCGTTCCAAAGAGACCATCTTAGCACCAACAAAACTGGTTTGTTCCACTTTGGAGTAAGCTGTTTGGGGGAAGAATCAGTTTTGTGTTGTGTGTTTCTTTGACTGATG
>NC_056498.1:25736006-25738320 GCF_014905685.2 Nematolebias whitei | reverse complement strand
CACTTTGGAGTAAGCCGTTTGGGGGAAGAATCAGTTTTGTGTTGTGTGTTTCTTTGACTGATGAAGCTTTCCGGATTGAAGGTGAAACGTTTCAGCACAAAAAAAAAAGAAACCGTCCAGATGACCCAAATGAAAAATGTTGGATTGTATACCTGGATTATTGAGCATGGACTTTGTTACTTATAATCCGGTGTGCCTTATAGTCCGAATAATACGGTACTCAAAAGCACGACTGTTGAGTGAAGTGTTGCCCACAAATGCGCCTTCGTTTTGATCAGATGTGGACTGATCCTTTATGAAATCGTTTTTATTGATTAGCTCAATTATCAGTCGGCATACTTCTGACTTTTAAAGCTCCACTCACTGGTCCACAGATCCTCCACTGTGAAGTCATGAATGAAAAACACTCAAAACATCTCATTATCATCAGCATACGGGTGTTCCAGCTGGGATCATTAAAAGCACAGTTCGTGTCCTCTGGAGCTGGAGTGAAGTTACCCTCCATCACAGTGGTGTTTTTCACATCAATGAGCAAAGTGTCGTGGTTCCAACCCCGCACCTCCCACTCCCTGGAGGACTTTGAGGTGCAGCTGTAATTGGAGCGTCTGTGATGCTGCAAAGTTACTGTTCCATGGGCAGGGGGAGCTGAGAAGATGAGAACATTCTTGCGCATGTCCAGACAACTTCCTGTGAACTTATCAAAGAGTATTTTGAGATTTTTTTCTTTACACTTTGACAAACACATCGCCTCTGTTGTCCGGTTTGGATTTTTTAATTTACGCCTTTTAAAAAAGGTCAAACCCTTTTTGAACCGTTGCGACTTGGAGAAGGCTGTTCATGCTTTTATCAGTTCTAGGCTCGATTTATTGCAACGCTCCGTATGTCGGTGTACCTCAGTCATCACTGAGCCGCCTCCAGCTTGTTCAAAATGCAGCCGCTCGCCTTTTAACCAACACTCCTAGACGGAACAACATCACATACCTGTTTTACTCTCACTGCATTGGCTTCCTGTCCGTTTTAGAATAGATTTTCAACTTTCATTATTTGTTTTTAAAGCTCTGAATGGCCTCGCTCCTCCTTATTTAACAGAGATAAGTTTCCCCGCCTGCTCCAGGTCTCTGAGGTCAGACAGCTCCTGCTCTCTGATCCAAGGACAAAATATAAACTCTGGGGTGACGGTGCCTTTTCTGCGGCCGCACCTCGACTCTGGAATAAGCTCCCGCTTGATCCATGTCAGATTACTGAACTTGGTCCTTTTAAATGGAAGCTTAAGACTTTTTTTATTCCAACAGGCTTTTACTATTTAAATATGTGTTGACATTTGGTTCTCTCTTTATTTTGTTGTTTTTCTTGCTTTTAACTTGTTGTCATTTTAATTACTGCTTTTGTTAAGCACTTTGGTCACCATCACCATGGTTGAGTAAAGCGCTATAGAAATAAATAAATAAATAAATAAATAAATAAATAAATCATGGGCGAGCTTCTTTTTTTAAAATTATTGAGACATGTGGCGTAAAGTCTTGCCTCCTGTATGGAGAGTTTGCTTACCCCAAGTAGTTCACACGTTTAAGGACGCATCGGTGAAAACTGATCGAAGGCACCGGTGGTGAAGTGATTTAAAGTTGAGATGACGGGGACTATATAACTCTTGTGGAAGGGAAATAATAAAAGCATTAAAAGTGCAGATGAGTGAGTTATATTGACTTTGTGACGACAGTATTGTAAATGACAGTGGCAGCAAAGTGTGTTGGAAGGAGGAGGGGCATATCTTAAAAAAAAAAAAAAAAGACATTGAGGTATTAAATTTAAACAGATTCTGAAGTTTCCTGATGCATGCTCAATAATCCAGGTAGAAAAATCCAAAAAAGTTCAAGCTGGTCCTCTGGACATTCAAAAAAACAAAAGCAGTCGGGGGAGTTGAACAGGCGACATTCCGATCCTATCCTACTCCCCTTCTTCTTCTTGTTCTTCTCTTTGATAGTCTCAAAATAATCTAAAGAAACATCGGATTCTTCTCTACTGTGATAGCCATTGTAGCAACGCTCTGTTTACATTCAGGCACTTGGTCATCACTTCCTGTTACTGCGCATGAGAATAAGTCAACAGCTGTTCTTTTGAGCACCATAATTTTTTGGGGGGAGGCAATATGTTATTGTTTCCCAAAATGCATTTTGTAGTTGTTACAAAAGTTTGATGTTGCAGGCACTTTAACAGATGACTTCCATACTGAGTTGGCTTTACATGACATAAAAGACTAATTTTGTGTATCATCTTTATTTGTTTTAAAATTTAGAGCATAAATGTCATCACAGAT
>NC_056498.1:25733431-25735906 GCF_014905685.2 Nematolebias whitei | reverse complement strand
TGTGGTGACCCCTGAAGAAGGGAGCAGCCGAAAGAAGAAGAAGAAAAAAGAGAGAAGAAACAGTTTGTACAACAAAGACCAGGGAGTCCTCCCTTTTTAAAAAGTTCCCCTTTGATGTCACTTCCTGTTTCACTGGTTTATGCCCAATTTCTTAATTAAGATGTTTTCTTTCATTGTTTATATTTGGAAAAATGCATTTCACAGGCACTATTATTATTTTATAATTAGGGACGCACGATATTATCGGCATCGGCCGATTTTAGCGATAAAGTTAAATATCGAATATCGGCCATTCCATCAAAATAACTCACAGATATAACGGGCGCTGTTCATATATATAAGCTTTTGGATGACAACCCAGAAACAAGGATGCCTGCAGCGTTAGGACATCACGCGCGCCATTGAGTTTAAATATGTGAAAACTTACAAATGTGCACTGTTCCAGTGTTGTCATTGTGTAGAGAGAGTAAAATATCATGAATAAGTTTGACATTAAACATAATCCAAGTTGAAATGTTACATAATTTTCAGCCCCCTTATTTGCATCTGCATTTGGTGGCAGGCCAAATTGACAAAGACCGTGCAGAATAATGTATTTTAATTCCACAGCAGAGAAAGCTATGTAGTCTCTGTAAGTAGGTCTAGGGGGAAAATATCGGTATTGGTTATCAGCCAAATAAGTTTTAACATATCGGCATATCAGATATCGGCCAAAAATTCAATATCATGCATCCGTATTTATAATTAAACATTTTCACCGGATATATTTTCACATTCATGTTTATCAGTATTAAGTCATTTCATGGATTTTGTTGTATCTTACAATGGAGCAAAGGACTCAAGGATTAACAGCTTGAAAAAAGATAATTTGACTATCATAATTAAAGTTGTTGAACAGTCTTGTAATCTGGATTGCTCTACAAGAAAGTGGCAACAATCACACTCATTTTAATCTACTCCTCTCTAAGGCAAAACCAGGACAGAGAATTGCACTTTTTAACAGAGCATTATCACACATGAGCGTCTTTTCATAATAATGATTGTTATTCAAGCTTTAAGCAGTTTTCTCTGGTTCACTGTGACTAAATAAATAAATAAGTCCCTAATGAAGACAACCTTAACTTCCCTTAAAGAAAAGCATATTTCCCACCACCTTTCATGCCTGAGTTTAAGTCTAAGGTTATGGCAGAGTTGTAGCCATTTTGGTCAAATATTGGAAATCCCAATAAACATTATGCAGAATATTAAGATCCCAAAGGGTCATCCAAAGTATATGTTGGGGATGACTCTCAGCTACTACCACACTAAATTTTAGCATATTATCTGTAACGTTAACAGAATTGTGTCTAAAGTTATGTTTTGTGATCTCACTTGTTTATGGCAGCCATCTTGAATTGTGTTGGCTCCGAAAGTTAATCAGTTATAGATGTGCAACCAGTAATTACTGTCTGAAACTCAATAAAATATGTTCAGGGGTTTATTTGATATTTTGCTAACAGACAGAGTTGACTCAAAGTTAATGTCACTATTTAAGCTAAGACTGTGTTGTGCTTCAAATATGTTTCCCTCTCTTCTTTTTTAGCTGCTCCCAAATGCAGGGGTCACCATAGCAACCGTAGATTTGGCCTTTGTTTTATACACTTCCAACCTGGTATCGAACCTGCACCCTCAGGATAGACTGCGACCTTAATCTCAGCAACTACCACGCTAAAGGTTTAAATTGGAACTGTTTGGACCTCACCAATGGCTACTGGTTTTAAGAAAAAATATTTTTTTAGCAAGAAACTGCAGATAACTCTACTCTTTAAAGCACAACTCCACCTGACAGGAGCAGGGTACCTTCATGTGCACATTCTTGGTAAAAATGCACTAAAACTTAGTTTAAAAAAATCTTCAACGCTTTCCTTAAAAAAAAAAAAAAAAAAGAACTTCAGAGTCTGTTTAAATTTAATACCTCGATGTCTTTTTTTTTTTTTAAAGATGTGCCCCTCCTCCTCCCAACACACTTTGCTGCCACCGTCATTTACAATACTGTCGTCACAAAGTCAATATAACTCACTCATCTGCACTTTTAATGCTTTTATTATTTCCCTTCCACAAGAGTTATATAGTCCCCGTCATCTCAACTTTAAATCTGTAGTGAGTCACGTGGGTACGTGTCACTTGTTGTATGACAAATATATGGATATATATTTATGCATACTTTTCACGAGTTCTTCATTTTTCTGACTGTAAATGCCGTGCATTGAATTTAACACAAAATGTAACGAGAGACGTTATTTATCTTTGACCCATCAAATGAATGGAGTCATTTATTTTCAGAATCAAAGTTTAACATCAAACATTTACATTAATTTGGCAAAATATGAAAATAATAACAGACAGTTTCACAAATAATGAACTTCAAATCACTCGGCGGTGATTTGAGGACTTTGCTTCAGATATTTCTAAAAATATCCGTACTGATTTATGAGA
>NC_056498.1:25726861-25733331 GCF_014905685.2 Nematolebias whitei | reverse complement strand
ACCTGCAGTGTTCCCTCATTGAGGACTGAACTTGGCAAAAGGGCCTTTTCCTACTCAGCTCCTGTTTCCTGGAATATCTTGCAAAAAGATCTGAAGCTCTCGACCTTGACTTCTCTAAGTGGCTTTAAGAATCTGTTGGACTCCTGGCAAGGACCAATGCAGACATGTTCCTGTTATTAGTTTTCTACATCTGCCTTATAATCTTGCTGTTTTTGCTACTTTTTTTGCCATCTTGATTTAATATGTTAAAAAGAAAAAAAAAGGTATGCCTCTTATGATTATCTTGTTGTCTTTCATGGTTGTCATCATCCTTTGTTGAAATCAGGTCTCTCTTGTAAATGAGTCCTCGAGGCTCATTGAAATTAGCCTGTCTAAATAAAGGTTGAATGAAAAAATGGGGTCATATCGCCTGCCTGGTGGTCTTTGGAGCAGCGGTGTGTCAGGACCTGAATTAGAAGGGGAGGGAGAGCTACGTGGAACTGGTGGGCTAGGATGCTGTCTAACCAGAGGGACAGGCTGTTCAAAAACAACTCCTGGACTGGCTTTGTGGAGTTCTTTCCAGAACCAAATCTCGAGTCAATGATCAGGAATACATTAATAGCTGTCGCTGGGTTTGTTGCAGTTGGAGCAACTCTTGCCTTGTTGATGAGGTGAATTTGTTGGACTCTGAGACTGTGGATGCTTCTCCTTTTGTTTAGATCTAAGAATTACTAATGCCTCTTTTCCATTAGTATCATTAGTACTGGTACAGCACAGATTGACTCGGCTCAGCACTGTATGAGTTGTTACCATTATATCCTGATGCATGCTCAATAATCCAGGTAGACAAATCTAAAAAAGTTAAGTCTGCCAGACTTAACTTTTTTAGATGTTACCATTATACTTTCTAGTGGGCTCCAGCTTGGAGCCCGCAGGAGTGCGCGAGGCTTGGACCCGGACCCCGGCCTCGCATGCTCCTGTGGGTCTGCAGCACGGAGGATCTTCCATGGTGACCGGCAGAGCTCGGAGCTGGGGAGATGACGCCCTGCCCGGCATGAGGGGACTCCCAAGACTCCGGTGAAGAGGACCTGGGGGACCAGCGGAACTCAATCTAGCTCGCTCTGAATTTTGTCGTCACCCACTAAGCACAAAAAACACCTGCCCTTCAGCATTAGACCACGGTGTTGTCATTGTCGTTTTTAAAATCTTAAAAATAGGTTCAGTCGCGTTCGAGTTATTGCAAATGGTGGATCGGGTTGTTGTGAAAGTTTCTCAACCACTCCACCCCCTGACCAATCAGTGACCGACAGTGTTCTGACGTCACGTTTTAGGACTAGTTCAGTACGGCTGGAACACTAGAGACAAAGGGACTGACAAAGGGACCAGTTTCACGAACCGTTGCTAGTGGAAAAGCCTTGGAACCATGCTGAGTTGAGTCTACCACTACCTACCACCACCACTTTATTTATAAAGCACTTAAAACAGCGACAAGGCCAACCAAAGTGCTGTACAGACAAAACAACAGGTAACGCACAAAACAAAATGAGGTAAATCAGAATATAGACATAAAAACGATGCAGATAATGACGACAAACCAGTGTGGAGCATACAGGTTCAAAACACAGATCATCTGGTGTTGAAAGCTACTGAATAGTAGTGAGTTTTTAAATGGGACTTGAAAACCGAGAGGGAGGGGGCCTGTCTGACAAGCAGAGGTAACTCGTTCCAGAGTCTTGGTCCTGCTACAGAGAAGGCCCTGTCACCTCTGTGCTTAAGACGAGATCCTGGAACTGTGAGGAGCAACTGGTCCGCTGACCTCAGGGAACGCGGTGGGACATACGTGTTTTGCATAAAGCCATCCTACCACACTGACCTTTAATGTTCCAACTCACAATATTCTATTTATTGTTTTGCAAGATTATTTTAGTTTTTCCCATTTGCTTTTGTGTGTGTGTGTGTGTGTGTGTGGGGGGGGGGGGGTACATTTTGTGAGTTTTATTTACTTCACGTTTTTATTTTTATTTTTGCTTGTACAGTATCACCATTGTCAGTAAATGCCCTCCATAGTCCTCGTTTCTAGTTAGTATGACCTGTTTGTTAGTAATCCGCACACCTGTCCTCACTCAGTAATCACCCTCTCTGTTGCATTTCTTATTTTTGTTCCCACAGCTTTTCTTTAAATCCTATGTTTACTTTTGTATGGAGCTGATTTTGCGGGTTCTGTTTAGTTTTTTGGGTGTACTCTGGTGTCATAGTGCCTTGGACCCTGGACTTCATGTGTTCCTCATTAGTCTGAATTTATGCCTTTCCATCACACACCATGACAGAAAAACACACAAGAAGCGCTGCACATTTACTTTCTGACACCCCACTCCTCCTACCCATCAGCCTGATCTGTGCCAAACAACAAAATACAAAAGAAATGCAATTTTAAAAAACGTCCTCAATAAAGACTGTGCTAATATTAGAAATGCATCCATTTATTTATTTTTCAAATAATCGACTGATCCTTTGGTGCAGCTTGAATGAAAACCAGTCGTTAGTCAAATACTAGCCACATTTTATTCATTGAAGTGTTTATGTTTGACATAATATTTAAACCAAATCAAACTTTCTGACATTTTCTTCTTCACATTTTTTAGGTTGGGGGCAATAATTCATCTGGTGTGTTTGGCGAGGAGAATCTGCAGCAGTCGGCAGCATGGTGGCTCCTGCATAACCCCCGAGTGTGCAGCCTCATTTCTCAGTAAGTCCGACTCGTAATCTTTCAGAACTAGCGTATCTCACAGGCATCACAGCAGCTGGTCCCTTATCCTCTTGTTGAGTATCATAAGACAGCAGTGGTAGGTTTTACTTTTCCTAACTAGGGAATAAATGGTTTAAAATGCGAAGATTATGTGGAATTGAGTATTTGTACTTGGTTTTTGTCTTTGTACTAGCAAAATATGTCATGAACTTCTTTCGGCTTTTCCATCTTCAGGGATTGCCACAGCGAGTCACACTGCCACAAACTAGTAAAAAAAACTACCAAAGTTATCATTGGATGGGCAACTAAAACCTCAACCCAGTTTAAGATGGCTGCCACAGCTAATTAACCTTAGCAAACATAAAAAATAGCTTTAAATGTAATGCAGGGTATGTGATAGACATCCCTTTAAAACAGGCTAGCTTGGACATTTGTATTGTTAAAGTATCAACAGTGAATCATGAAGATCTTTTCTAACTCAGCACTTGCTAATGAAAAGAAAGGCTATAGATATACTCAGAGGCTGAGGAGTTCTACTTTATGATTACTTAAAATACTGTTTATGGCAATGTACATTTATCATTTACAGATGATTAGTGGGTCTCTTTCAAAATAGTTAAAAAAAATTGGCAATAGATTTATTTCACATGTTCCTGAAAACATTCCCAACATCAAAATATTCATAAGATTTTGGAACGTTATTTGTAATATTGAGTTTTTCTGAGACGGGATAAAAAAGGCCATAAAACATGAAAAGCTCATGATGTAACAGAAGAACAATAAAAGTTTTGATGGCCCTGTTTGAACAGTAACATGTTCAAAAACAGTTTGTGGCTTTAAAACCATAAATACCACCTGAGTTCATTTCCTCAGTTTTTGTCAGATTTTCTGTTTACCCATTTGATACTAGAGTCTTACACAGCAGCTGTAATGTGGTCAGGAATCAATTGTTGAAGTTTTTTTTTTTTCTCAGATTTAGACAGTCTGAAACACTTCACTCTGAGAGGAGGCAAAACCCTGACCTGAGCGTCTGCGGTGATGTAGCCGAGGAAATCCATTCGGTTGGACATAAATATTTCACAGAGAGTACACCAAGGGGGCTTTTTGGCCAATAAATTATTACTCAGTCCAGTGGCTTGAAGCCAGCCTCGGAGTGAATCTCGCTGAGCTTCGCCCTGCTGTAAGCTGCGGATGGGGAATTGTGGTTATACGCGGCGCATGTATACTTGTCAATGATACGAGGGATCCATCAGGGTCGTCCCTTATGTTGCAGTGTGCTCACACACTCTGCAACAGTTAGCTTAAAAAAAAGGTTGTTTTTACTGCCTGCTGCTCTAAAGGCAGTAATAATGGAATTGCTAACGTGTTTGTTAGCAAAATGTCTCACGAACCACTGGACAGATCTTTATAAAACTCAGTATGCAATATGTAACTACAACTGATTAACCTTTAGAGTAAGCATGATTCAAGATGGCTTTCACAGCAAAATGTTATTAACAAACACAAATTTCAAAATGACTAAAACTTAGTCAATTGTACAGAAGTCGGGTTAAAAAAATTACTGTAATGCGACTTATCTGTGCTGCTGATTATCCATGCTGCTGATCTCATGCTGCTGCATTCAATCATACCCATCTACTCACTACAGACTCATGTTTGGGCTGCTGTTTAATATACCGTGTTATTTTACATTATTAGTGTTTAACATATACTGCATCTTAGACCTTTCAGTATTTTGTTTAGTGTATATAGTGTATATCTTAGAGTATATCTTAGATCCTTGTATATTGTTTCTTTTTACACTTTATATTTTTGCTATTTTTGGGTGTAACTGGGACCTGGAGTATACAATTTTGTTCCACCTCATGTACCACATGTGATGCAAATGACAATAAAGAACCTTGAACTTGAACTTAAAATTTGACGTGGTAGTACCTGAAAGTCATCCACAAATGTTTGACATGAAATACAACAGGAAATATAATTTCCATTAAAGCAATTTTAAGCTTTTGGTTAAGAATATACATTTTTCTGAAGATCGGGACTTTATATTTGGGTGTTTTTTCTGTAAGTGGAAGCAGAGCTGAGAGTGCAGAAATCAAATCCTGAGCAGACGTAGAAGAATAAAGATGAATCTATTGAATCTACATCAACAAAACAAGGATGTGAAATTAATTCACCTCGCAAGTTTTATATATATATATATATATATATATATATATATATATAGTCTTTTCTCCAAAGTAGTTTTTCATTTTTTACGATAATCGTGTAACTCAATGAAGCATGAAGTTAATAGTTATTTCAACTGATTAACAGCGACATAATGAGAGTGAAAGACGATCAAAATAAGCATCTAAATGGGAAAAGGACTTCTGCTCGCTGCGCCACATTGTCACTGAAGAAATGCCAGGCAGGTTGGTTTTTTTTTTTTTCTGTGATTAGCAGAGAGGGGGTGGAAGCATAATCTCCAGACTTGCTGACATATTTCTTTTGAAAAGCGGCTGTCTGAAAAAGACAGATACGCTTCTGGAAAACGGATGCAATCTGTGTGTCAGGTCAGATAGCAGCTCGCCGTTTCCCCAGAATAAGTCTCTGCTAAGCCACAAACACACCGGATTAAAGCTGAAGTACGATGAACAGAACATCGAGAAATAAAAAAAAAAGGACAAATAAGTGATTAGTGACAACGAGATAACCTCCAAATTACTTTACACAGCAGGAAGGTGGGGTCGCGAGTTCAATTTTTCAGCTTTTCCAATAAAGCTGCCAATTTATTACAGTTACCATTACATTACTAAATTAAAATAAGCAAAGAATATTCATTTTAATTATTCTGCAAACACTTTTGCAAGCTAGTTGGTGTATTTACTGAAGAACATGTTGAGATATAGTGGAGGGGGAATTCAAAATTAGTGCAAATTTCATGATGATACCTGCAGGCTGGCCTCTCTCGTGCACAGTAAGGTGTTACTGTGAAGCAATTATAAATTAAACCGGCATTCCTGTAATGTTGGCAGGAAATAAACGTGCCTGGAGAAGCATGCAATAAATAAAAAACTGGCAAATGCTGCAAAAATGACACAAATAAGGATTTCATGGAGAAATGATTCATCACATTGTTTTAACTTCTGCATGTCCAGAACCACTTCAAGTTCTTAAAATATTCATGTTTTAGTCAATTGTTGTGTTTAGTAAAGAAGCTTCTAGAAGTTGCCAAATTTGTAATTTGTCCTGGCTTTAATTCTAGTTCTTCATTTTATATATTTGGCAATTTTGCAGGTGGTCAGCTCTTATTGCCAGCATGTAGTCAGTGTGATTTAACCACAAGATGGTGCTCTGTGTCATCGTATAGCTTTAAAAACTCAGACTAAAGGAAACTGAGGCAGAGCTTCAAAAATCACTAATTATCTGTCTTAATTTAGAGCCTGTAATGTGAGATTTGGTACATTTCCACCCACTAATGAACATTTTTTGCACTAAATTAAGGATATGTCTGTGTTACCTTCAAAGGATTCAGTTTTTTTAAAGTTAAGGAAAACTTTTTTTTTTTTAAGTATTGTTTCTCTCAGTAATAAATCATTGCAGGGACAGTTACAGTAAAACAAAATGCATGTGTGCACATACAGATAGACGTCACAACATGGCTGTGGTCAAACTTTCTCTTGAAATAACGGTTCACTCCAGTAGATGGCAGTCTGTAAATACCGAATCTTCCTGTTTATTTCCTATGAAGCCCCATAGT
>NC_056498.1:25725365-25726761 GCF_014905685.2 Nematolebias whitei | reverse complement strand
TATATATATATATATATATACACCTCTCATCCCTTGCACTTTTACAAAGCCAAATGGCGTCACCATCCAACACACACCCTTCGCCATCTGTCTGTGCAGCGGCCCATGTCTTTTGCACTGGGAGCAGTTGGGAAGAAGGAGAGCGAAAAGTGTCTCTTGGCTCTCGAGTGTCGAATCCCACTTCCTCTCGACTTTCTCCCCCGCCGCGCTGTTGTCTATCAAACGGCCCCGCAACGTTGCTCTGTCTGCCGACGGGCTCTCCCCCGCCATCGTGTCACCCATTACACACTTTCACAGTCACCAGTGCGCGTTTTGTTCATTAACTACAGCGCCATTTTCCTCGCAAATGGTGGAGCTCAGCAGGAGGAAAGATAAACAAGCTCCAATAGCTAATTTATTTAAAAAGTCTCCAAACCACAGATGGCACAGTTACAGGATCCATTATGTTTTTTTTTTTGTTTGTTTGTTTTTTCTAGAAAAAATGAGTGGGGGGAGGAAAAGTGTATACTATTAGTCAATATTATCTCTGGTGAATTTGATTTTTTTTTTTTTTTTAAACATCAGAAACGGTATTGTTTTCACACAAAGGATCCAATAATGTCCACAGGAAATATATAAAAATTTGTAGGGCCTTTATGTTTTTCGAACTGGATAACATTTCAGTTTTCAGAGGAGCTTTGCACGCAGCTCAGATGCATCACTTCTTCCTCAGTCTCCTCCGTTTAGACAGCAAGTAAAAGTGCCTCCATAAGGGAGCCGTTTGCAGCCGAAATGATAAGAAATGGCAGCTATCAGCAAGGAGTCTGGAAGCTGCATATAACAATTATTGTGTGTATGTGTGTCTGTGTGTGTGTGTATACAAACGATTTATGTGACCTATCACTTAAGCAGGTGCAATAAGTGGATGAATACAAACTAATATAATGAATGGAGGTTATGGAGAAAAGGCCAGGTGCTTCCAATATGTCCAAAATCAAATGATGTGCGATCCTTTAATTTTATACGTAAAGTGACTTTCTGTCTCTAGTGCCAAATAGTATGACTGTGGACTTTTATGAGCGTTGCTAAGGTCTTTTTTGACCCAAATGCAGGCAGACGATGGGAAACTCGAAAAGGTAAAATAAGAAATAATATTTGTTAATTGAAAACAAAACCTGATGTGGCAGCAAAACTTACTTAATGTGTGTGGAGACAGGGGAAGACAAGAACAGGAAGCCATACCAGAATAATGCCCAGACAGTGAGAAACAGACATATATATATACAGACGCTAATGAACAGACAATGACACACACCTGGGGAAGGACAACAGGTGGCGGAGGCAGGAGTTGATTATAGGAGGCAGAAACGGGGCAGACCACAACAGGGAGACGCGCACTAGAAAACACAAATCCTCA
>NC_056498.1:25724214-25725265 GCF_014905685.2 Nematolebias whitei | reverse complement strand
GGGCAGACCACAACAGGGAGACGCGCACTAGAAAACACAAATCCTCATATTTCCACGAGCAACCACAGAATCCTAAAGCAACTGTAATTTTCTCTAAACCAGGAATCCATCATTAACAACTGAATTAGTAAAATATTGAGTAAACTATTGTTTTTAAAATAAAAAAGTTAGATGCTCCTGCGAAGAAAACAAAAATAGAGCCAAGTGTGAACCATAAAATGAAGCAAGAAAATAATTGTACCTTATTGACTTTGGGAAACCAACACTTTTTTTCCAAGTTCAAGATTCTTTACATATGGTACATGAGGTGGAACGAAATTGTGTACACAGTGTCCCAGTTACACCCAAAAGTAGCCAAAATAAAAAGTATAAAATGAAATAGTATATAAGGATCTAAGATATACGCTAAATGAACGCTAAAAATGCTAATAATGTAAAATAATACGTTATATATTAAACAGCAGCCCAAACATGAGTCTGTAGTGAGTAGATGGGTATGAATGAATACAGCAGCATGAGATCATCATTTGGAGGAATCGTTGGTTTGCGTCTTGCTCTGTTACTTTTAAGGTTTTAGCTGAGTTTTGCAAAGCTAAGCTTCAGTAAAACACTTGGGCTATCTGTGTGTTTAAATGTGAACTTAAAGGCTAACTTGGCTTTAAAGTCATTACACAAACCAAGGCTTCACATTACTTTTTGTACCCAACCTAAAAAAAAAGGGGTAAAATAAAGAGGAAAAACAAATAACAGATTAATAAAATGAGAAACAAAAAAATTCAAGATTTTTGCACTATTGTATATTTGTGTCCAAACTATGACTGATACACAAGGACCCCCAAAACACCTTCCTCAAAACCTAAAAAAGAATTTACACAAACATGAATAAAGTATCGGTTTTCCATATCGATAATTAACTCATTTATCAGTTGTACATGCTGATAGATTACGTTAATAATACATTTGTTGATTCACAAAATAAATATATTTATAGGATGTACTGTGATAATGGATGCATTAACTTATTGGTTTTATATATTGATAATTGGATACA
>NC_056498.1:25673539-25724114 GCF_014905685.2 Nematolebias whitei | reverse complement strand
AATATGAGTCTCCCTTCTGTATGAACTGGGAAGAACTGCACTTAGTGTTTACGCCTTGCTGTAAATCTGACTCCATGTCCAGACTTGTAAATCAGGCCCATTGAGGAAGCAGAATGCTGATGATTATGACAAACCAGCCCTGCGGGACTCATAGAGGGACATTGACTTACAGGCTGGGGGGAAGGATGCCCAGAAATGAAGAGTCTCACAAATGGGGAAGCACTTCCAACCAAACTAACAGTCCCCAGACGGGAACTAATGCTGCAGTTGGCAGCTGGGCAGCCAAAATTACAGCATTAACAGGTCAAATTTCAAAAAAGACAAATGCGTTTTCTAGCTTTTAAGTTATTTAGGTATACTAATAAAATCATTTTAAAACTCATTAAGTGCACCCTCTCAGTCTATCTTAAATGTTTTGTGTTGCATCATGCATGAGTCTGCCATTTAACTAGATTACGTCATGAATTCACTGTAAATTATAGAAAAGATAGTGTTTGCTCTATGCTTTATTCATTGTTCACTCCTTTGAGAGGGTAGGGGTGGGGTGGGGGGGGCGACAATCATTCATTCACATTGATTGTCAGCAGTGATAATATAATCAGGCTTAAAGCCCGACAGTGTTGGCCGGTCCGATATATCAGAGCTACTGACAGCAGAGCTATGCACAGGTCATAAACTCTAACCTTCCTCGTTTGACCCCTGCATCAATTTGGCTCTTTCCAATATGAATGCAAATAACTTCGCATTTTTGGGTGACATGTTTACGGTTATCTCTGTATCTCCCCCCTTGGCACGCCCGCCGTGCTTAAATGTGCTGATGTTACTGAGCTAATGGGAATGGGGGGAAAAGGTAACTTATTGCCCACCACTGGTCAGCGCACCACTACACAAACAGAGGCACCGGCGCATGCCCAGGCTCACACATACAGTATGCACACCTACGTGTCCTCTGTCCCAGTCACTTGTGTATGCATTGAGCTGATAAGTACCGCAGTTCATTTTCCCCATGGCAAAGCACAGTAAAAAACTGGGGAGTAATAATTGCTTGGGGGCGGGGGAGGGGGTGAGTTGTGTGTGAGGAAGGGGAGGGGTGATGGCTAAATATGCTTGATTGCCTCCCAAGCTTTGGTGCTGTGTAATGAAATATGGCTGCTGCAGACACTGGCTCCTTTTGCGATAGCTTTCTTGTCACATTCTCCTTTGACTTTCTCATTTTTTTTTACCTCTCTGCACCTTTTAACTCTCATGTTCTGACGTTTTCATTTTTGCTCTGCTGTCGCAGTTGTGACGGAACCGAGTCCATCGAAGTGTTTGTTGCCATTGTGCAGTTATCTTTGCTTTAATGTAATAATTATGGAGGCCAAGGCCTAATTGAATATTCCTTGCCACATCAAAATGGTGGGCTCCGCTTTATTCATTTATTCTACAGTTTAATTTTTGCAGCTGTATTAGCATGAACGTTGTGGTATAAAAAGACGTCTGAAGGCAGGGAACTGAACAAAACTCAGACGATGAGATCAGGGTATAGGGGCTAGAAAGCAAACCTATCCTTACCGGGTTAATTACGGTCATTTACATATTCAAACAGTAAGAATGGTGCAATAAAATAATAAAATGCATTATTTGCAATCTGAGAATATACTGGGTTTTGTCTGGTGTTTTAGCCTGCAGCTGCAACTGTCTGTAAGCCCATGACTGTGGTGTAACCAGCAAATAGCCTGACAATAAATAGCAGGACTCCTGTTCAGTCATACATTGAATGCAAATGTACTGTACTGCTTAAAAGTCGTGAGTCATCCCTCATTTTGATATTTGTCCCTTGTTGCAAAGCAACGAGACAAATTGGAAATACCATCCATCCATTCATCTGTCCATCTTGTGAGCTGGATAACATGGAAAATATGTGAGGTACCGACTTCCATTTTGGTTTCTGGCTGCATCCGGGATAAGAAAGGTGTCGAAAATAGGGTTGTCACATTGGAATCCTAGATGGCCACTGCCATATATATACAGACCCTTTCCAAAAAAAGTAGAATATCATGGAAAAGTTGTTTAACTTCCATAATTCTATTCAAAAAGTTGATCTTTAATAGATGATAGATTCAGGGTCCACAATTTAAACGATTTCAAGTATTTATTTGTTTATTTTTACGTAATTTGAGCTTCCAGCTCACGAAACCCACGAAAACAGGATTTAAAAAAATCAGAATACTGTGGAGAAATCAGCCCAAATTTTGCAGGTCATGAATGTTTTAAACCGAGTGCGACACACTAATCATCTACTAAACTCAAAGCAACTGCACAGGTTTCCCCAGGTGTCATTAAATTGCTTCAGTTTGGTTCAATTGTCTCAGTTCAGTTCAATATGGGGAAGACTGCAGACATAACTGGTCAGAAGATCATCATTGATACCCTCCATAGGATGGGTAAGCCACAAAAGTTCATAGCTAAAGAGGCTGGCTGTTCACAGAGTGCTGTGTCCAAGCATATCAATGGAAGGTCTAGTGGAAGGGCAAAATGTGGCAGGAGAAGATGCACCAGCAAAAGAGATGACCGTGGGCTTCAGTGGATTATCAAACAGAGAAGATTCCAGAATCTGGCAGAGATCCAGAAAGAGTGGAATGAGGCGGGAGTCACAGCTCAAAAACCACCACATTCAGACACATCCGGGAGATGGGCTACAACTGTCGGGTTTCTCGGTCCTCTTTTCCGATGAAAGTGTACCTTTCATTCGGAAATGAAGGTCCAAGGGTTTGGAGGAAGAAGGGTGAGGAACAGAGCCCATACTGCTTGAGGTCCAGTGTGAAATATCCACAGTCAGTCATGATTTGGGTGCAATGTCCGGTGCAGGTGTTGATAAACTCTGCTTTCTTAAATCCAAGACCACCACAACAGTCTACCAGAATGTTTTAGAGGACTTCATGAATCCTTCTGCTGAGGATCTGTATGGAGATGCAGATTTCAGGAAATGGCATCTCTTTTATTCAAAATTTTCTGGGGGAGGACCCACACCGGACCACCTGCTGTTTTTGTTCCAGCATCAATTAGTTTACAAATTAAGCCCTTCAAATTGTTGTTTTTGTTTTTGTCCACTCTACTTTTTTGTTCAACATACAATGCACAATATGCAGGACTTGAGAGAAATTGAAAAAGAAAGCGAAAAGTCCAAAGAAAACGGAAATCAAAATTTTACTTTTTTCAACATATTCTGCATAGTCTTTTGGAAAAATGGGTTTATGAAATTTAGCTTGAATGCTTTCAATTGTGCTTTTACAATAAAAGCTAAATCAACTTTCCACATTCACACAGAAAATTGACTCTGGATTAACTCCAGTGAGGAGTTTGGGGCAGAGAGACAACTATAATCATGACATTCATAACTATCATTGCACACAATCTTACTTGACTGCCATAAAGCCCCATAATGAAGTTTTAAAAGAAAATGAGGTGAATTAAAGCTTGTCCATTGCAGCTAAAACCAGAAGAAACTCATTTTTGTTCCAACCACCCTAAGCACATTTCTCTCTGCTGCTAAAATAACCAGCTAAGCATTTACAAAAAAACATTAATCCACAGGCTTGTGTGGGTACAGCCAAATCTCAGGAAATAAATACATAAATAAATTCTACAAGAGAACAGCCTAAGAAATATTTCTAAGGACAATAAATAAATATAAAAATAAAATATTTCTATTTTTTACTACCAGAATGATTCACAAGCCCAAGTGGTTGTATATTTAAAGGAAACAGTGGTTACATTTAAATTATAATTTAATATTAAGATTTATTTTTGTTTAATCAACTAAGATTTTATTGTGAAATACCATAATTTCTGGACTATAAGTCGCTACTTTTCCACATGATTTGAACACAGCAGCTTATACAATGCTGCGGCTAATTTATGGACTTTATATACATATATATATATAATTATTATTATTTTTTATTTTATTTTTTTTTGACGGGCTAAGGCAGGCAGAAGGAAGATGAAGATAGCAATCAATGACGTTCTGGTAGGCGACTGTACTTTTTTTTTTTTTTAACCAGCCGTGTTACTGGCACTGTTAAAAAAAAAAAAAAAAGAATGAAATAAATTTACTGTACGTAATTGATACGATATGTATTTAATTATATGTTTTTAAAAAAAATCTGAATCTCATGTTACAACGTGGACACCCGTGGCTTGTAGACTAGTGTGGCCTATATATGTACTTTTTAAATTTTATTTAGTGGGAGTGGCTTGTACTCAGGTGTGCTCAATACTCCGGACATTACGGTAATCGTTTTGTGTATTACCTACAGTAGACATAAGCATTTTAAACATATAGACACATATAAAATTTTGTTTTAGAAAATCTCTGTACCTAATAAGTGTGGTGCTTTAATTTTGTAAGCCCTCCTTGTTTGCTGAGAGTAAAAAAAAAGTATTCTTTTGTACTTCAGATCGACAGCTTGATTAAGATGTTAATCCCTGTTCCTCTCTGCTTTTCTCATTTATTCAGTTCTCTTTCCTGAGATGTCAACCACAGGATGAGGCCTGCGGCAGGTAAGAAGCTGAGAAGAATAGACAATTAATGGGTCCAGGAATATGTTTTGACCTCTGTTTGATTTGTGTGCCTACATTTGATGCTACTCTGCTCTCATGTTGTATTTTACTAATGTCGTCAGCTGATTTAACTCTGATTTAAAAGAAATTGCTCTTTGTGAGTTGATACAGGCCAAAAAATACAATGGAGTGATATCTAATGAAGCACTAAACTGAATGTTGTTTTACTTGTTCATATAAATCTAATAACTTGTAGAATAGTATTTGTAGCTTTTTGCTGACAGATATTCTGTAAAGGCCTCATTTCATTATGAGCACACAATTAAATATGCTGTGATTTATGCTACTAAAAGAGCTTTACAAAAATTTAAAATTGGACTCAGGCAACAAGAAATGGTCAGCACATCCTTTTCACTGATTGGTCATTTACTTTTGGCTTTCTGGTCCCAGTCTTGGTTTGTTTTTCCAAAATTTTGCACGATGCATTAAAGGTACTCACACGCTTTCTTAACGCCTTTTAACCCCTCAATTGGGGATTGAAGCCGATCCATCTTCATTACAAAGAGGATCTGCCCATCTTAAGGGTTGAGACAGCCTCCAGTATTTGTACTGTGATGTCTAATCAAGCATTAAGCTGAATCTTGACTCAAGCTTGATCTAAGATTTGTTTTATACCAATGTGCTTTGTTGCACTTTCAGTGGCAAAAATAACTGTGCTCTAAAAACCCATTATTTTGTGTAAAATTCTGGCATTTACTGTAACCATTTCATTTTGAGCACAATCAACTATTAAGTTCATCCATAAATTGAGAGTAGTGGTGGGTATTTTGAACAATACTGTATTATTTATAGTACTTTACAAGTCAAATCGTTACAAAAGTCAGACATGGAATTGGCTAAGAAAACTGGGATCAGTGCATTTTTACCTCCAGTTAGTCATTCATAATTGCCTTTTTGACCTCTGCTTTGGTTTGTCTGGCTTAACTTCATGCGATGCATTAAGGGTGCTCACATGTTGTGCCTTATTAATGTCTTTAAGCTCATCAGCTGAGGACTTAAGCCAATCCGTCTTTGTTATGAAGAGAAATTGCCCGTCTTGAGGGTTGAGACAGCCCTGAGAATATGTCAAGTGAGATCCAATCAAGTGCTAAGCTGATTCCCGTCTCGAGTGCGATCCCTCCCATCTCCAGACCTGCAGCTGCACACGCGGAACAGACTATATCTGGCAACCTAAACCTTTTTAAAGTGACTGAGAGACTGACTGGCACTGATGGGACCAGACTTGGACTCTGCAATGCTGCTGCCGCACCGCGCCTGGGCCTCAGAAGCTTGATTGATAGAGTGTGATGAGACTGTCACAGAGCAAGGAGAGCAGTGCAGAGATAGGCCGGATGGAGGGAGGGAAGTGGGCTGACCAGGAGGGAGAGATATGGAGAAATAAATTTAAGAACATGTGAAGGATGAAGTGGGGGAATGAAGTGGCTGGATGGAATGTGTTTCGGACACATGAAAGATGTGGAGGGGCTGACGGAGAGGTGAACCGGATACTAAGAGGCTGAAGGCTTCACTTATATGTCACATCTGGTTTTGACAGATTCAGTTATTATGATAGAGAATATTTCAGAAATCCTTGAAATAGGAGAAAGATGTCATTAAAATAGAAATCATGAAGCACTCATTGGATAAATTACCTCAATAGAGGTACAATAAAATACATTTGTATTCTGTTCAAGTGTCAAGTGATAACTGTCACTTTCAGTTAGATTTGCAGAGTTTTGCAATACTTTAGTCCTACACTATATAACTGTGAAGATTAATGGAATTTATCATTTGCAATTAAAACATTTTAAGTACTTTCAGTTTGCAGGTTTTTTACCCCACCGATTTGTACTTTTATCTATCTGTAGTAAAATACATGTACCAGTACATATTGAGTAAAATAAAAATTCATTGTTTAATAGCTGTTACAGTTTATCTGTAAATTAATACAATGAACCCTCTCTTTCACAGAACATTTGTCATTTGGTGGCACATGAAGCACGGTTCAACAAAAATTAGACCCTAAATTCCTTTGTCTGACTCGATAGAAATTCTATATCTATTGAACATCATTTACAAAGACAGTTAAGCACCCTGGTGAACCAGTGGGGATAATAGAAAACTGCAGGGCATGTTACAATGCAATCATGTCATGTTTTAATTACAATATCTGATCAAATGAAAACCTGACTGGAAGTGCAGGTACAGTGCACTGCTGGTCCCATGTCAATACCAAGCCTGGATACAAGCAGTGTTTTCGTATGGAACTGAGTTATACAGTCGTTCTCTCCTCTCCTGTGGCATGTTGGCTCACAGTTGTAACTGACACTTGAGATTCAAGAGATCCTCCCAGGTTTGGAGTTAACATTCAAGCTGATCCCTCAATTATCCAATTAGAAAAAAAAGAATTGGCTACTCCTGGACCTCAACATGAAACAGGCACCATCATGTTGAGAAACTGTCAAGTTACTATCTTAAGAGGGGTACAATATTGAGACAGATCTCACTGACAATGTTGCGCCACCAGGATCCCCCAAATTACTAAAAGAGGTGACCTAAAGTTTGTGGTGGGCACAGTCCCACTAATATGCTAAAAGCTACTGTAATAGCATAACATCATTTTGAATATTAATCAATTATTATTATTAATCATGTTATAATTTTTATTGGGGATGAGATGGTGTAAAGGTAGGGCAGCCAACTTGGGACCAGAAAGTCATGATTTAACTCCCTGCCAATCCCACATGTTGTGGTGTCCCTGAGCAAGACAACCAATCCCTAATTGCTCCCTGGGCACTTACATAGCTGCCCACTGCTCCACCTGGGTGTATCTCATGTGTGATGGGTTAAATACAGAGAACCAGTTTTGTCATTGTATGGAAACATACAATGATGACAACACATAGCACGTACTTACTTAAGATTAGCGTTTTCGCTAACTTTTGAAACCCTTAGCAGAATTAGCTTCCACTAACTTAGGTTTCACCAATTTTGTCTTAACAACATTCACAAGCTGGTTTGTCTGTTGTGGACACGTCTCAAAGTGTCCATTTGGCACACTATTGGCTTACTATGTGTGCATGTGACGGTACGTGATTAGTTGACTCAACTTAAATTGGAAGGAGACGAAGATGTGACGCAAACTGAGTGACAGTCATCTTAGTGGTTAGCAGTTTAGCGTTAGCATCCACAATTTTTTTTTTTTACCTGTTTAGCATTAGCTAAACTATTTTTTTAGTTACTGGAATATGGGCTAGCAAAGCTAACATCTTGGTCAGCTGTGCCCACCACTGCCTAAAGGCATACCCTACAGGTTCCTATACCATAATGACAGGATTAACACCAAATGCAGACATTTAATTTGTATCTCAGGTGTTACCTGCAGCCTACACATGGGACAGTGAACCTGTAGCCCAGCCAATGCCAGTTCTATAAACACTGTGTATACATAATCTAATGCTTGTGTCTTGATGGCAAATACAGATGTCATGACTTTCTGTCATGCTTGTCTTGTTTGGTGTTGTCTGTTTTGGGCAATTGGAAACTCCATGCAATCGCTTATCCCACACATACGTTCCTGATTTTGGAACGTATATTGGCTCCAAAATCAGGCCATTGTGACATATGTACACTCCACATGTTGATCAATTGAATGATATGACACACAGTCGCATAAAATCCCACAATGCATTTTCTATGTGTTTATGGGGCATCCTTTTGTGTCTGCTAACTTTCATTCAATTCCGATTGGATGTCAGACACTCCAATTGCCTGATAAACCTATTGTTGTACTCATGCCACCACTTATGCTTTTTGAAACTTGTTCTATCTAGATGTTCTTGGTCATAGCAAGTCCATCATTTACATACCCATTGTTAGTCTATATCTGTGATAAATAACATTCAGATCAGACCATTCCTTCTGGGTACTTAACCCTTTTCTATCTTGGAGAGCAAAAATAACCCAATCTTGACTCTTGTAAAAAAAAAAAAAAAAAAAAAAGCTCATTTTTCTGTATTTCTTCAAACAAACAAACAAAAAACAATATTTCGGGGCTCCCGTTAAGGAGATACTCTGAACGTTGTTCTCTAAATTCACCTTACAGCCACTTTCCACCCAAAACATAGCTCAAAGTCTTGTCTAAATACTAACAAATGGTATTAAAAAAAACAGGCAACAGCTGGGTTTACTTTAGAATGAGTTTTGACTTACAGTAGCAGTGTAAGTCAAGGTATATACTAGGTAAAATATGAAATATTTAATTCACAATAACATGGAGACAAGCCAAGGCATTTGGACAGAAATGAACCCTTTAGCTCTCATTCCCAGGACAGTAAGATGTCATAACCAGCTTTCTGAGTTGTTTATTAGTTCATCAGTGTCTGCTTTGCAGACAGTATTAGATCTTGTGGACACATGGCATGTTGGCAGTGAATAAAATACAGGCTGAGTTAATGCTCTGTTCTGGGAATTCCACAGTTAGTGAATTCAGACTCAATAAAGGCACCGTGTTTTACTTTTATCCTTGCCTGAGGAAAGAAGGCTGACTCACCAGAATGCCTAAGTTATTATTAGTGCCCCACATCTGTGGAGAGATGCTGGGTGTCTGTATGTGTGTGTGTGTGTGTTTGTTTAGATGTTGCTTTGTGAAAGACAGAGGCTGAGCTCCAGCAGCAGAGCTAAGTTCATGCAGCCTCTTATCTGCCACCTGCCAAGCTCTGACCAGGGCTCCAATTTCTGCGCCTACTCCCCCACCCTCTGCGTCTCTCCAGCATGGCTTCCCACCCGTCTGCTATAGACGCAAGGCAGCCAGGTGAAATGAGCAATTCCCTTTCAGGGACAGGAGAGCTGCACAGACTCGCCATGTGAAATGGCTGCTCACTTTGGCAGATCAATGCACTCCCTTTCCTTCATCCACTGCCACTGAGTGATAGTCAGGAAGAAAAATCAGGGGAAGGGAGAGGTGGGTACGTTTGTTTGTGTGCAAGTATGAGGGTGTCTGCGAAGAGGTAGTGGTGGTAGGTGGGTGCTAGAGTGTTAGCCAAGCATTTAATTACATTTGTCATGGCTGCTCAGAGGGAGTGCTGTTGGAGGAAAATTTGAGGTGCTTTGCATAACCTCAAAAGACATGCAATATTGTCATTACCCTTCGGAAGAGAGAGTGCAGTTCCCATGTCTCACCGGATATGAGAATATTCAGCCACTCAACTGGAAATTTTGCCAATATGAATGATATTAGTGACAATCGTATTAAAATGCTTAGCGGTGCCAAAATGAATCCCATACAGCTACAGTGATGAAACTCGTATGTCATACATTTATTACACAGCAAGTTTTGCATACATAAATTCAAAACGCTGTCGTTTAAGTGGATTTATGTAGACTAATTCTTGGTGAGATAAGCAAGCTGCATCAATGAACTCCTTTTAATTCTTGTGTCTGAGGACGTATGGATAATTGAGTTTAGGGGCGGCTGTGGCTGAGTGGTTAGAGTAGTCGTCCTCCAATGCAACAGTTAGGGGTTTGATTCCACCAGCAGTCACATGCCGAAGTGTCCCTGGGCAAGACACTGAACCCCTCATTGCCTCCAATGTGTGTCTCATCGGTGTATGAATGTGATAAAGCACTGGTTAGTCTCTTTAAAATGATTTGTTCAATTACTTTGTATAGATCTAGTAGAGTACTTTATGAATGGGCAAAGGAGGGCACAGATTCTAGTGTAAAGCACTTTGAGTGTCTTGAGAAGATAGAAAGGCGCCATATAAGTACAGTCTATTTAGTCCATATAAAATACACTTTTATACTTGTAAAGACAAAGAGATTTGTGTTACGATTGACAATATTATGATAATGTATTTAACAATAAGCATGAATTTCACACACACATAATTTGCAATAAATTGTGGTGAAGAGGGAACTGAGCTGCAAGGCAAAGCTCTAGGTCTATTTATTTATTAAACTTTATTTAACCAGACAAATCCCACTGAGATCACAGACCTCTTTTGCAAGGGAGACATGGGCCTGAAGTAGCCCAACATGCATGCCATTTTGTTATGGGAGGAAACCCGAGTACCCGGAGAAAACCTATGCAAACACGAGGAGAACATTCAGACTCCACACAGAAAGACCCCAGGTCCAAGTCGGGAATTGAACCCAGGACCTTCTTGCAGTGAAGCAACAGTGCTAACCACTAATCTGCCATGCTGACCGGTCAGTCCATGTTCCTACCCTCACCTATGGTCACTAACATGCAAACTCCACCCAGAAAGGCCCCCGGACCGGGATTTGAACCGGGGACATGCTCGCTGAGAGGCAACAGCTCTACCAGTTGTGCCACCGTGCTGCCAATAAAAAATCCAATACGAGTATAAAAAATAAAAAAGATTTGGGTCACATGTTCCTGTATTGTGAATGTAGCCATATTCTCTCCACGTCTTCTCCCAGTTGGACATGCCCAGGAAACTTCCCTAGGGAAGTGTGCAGGGGGGTCCTTACCAAAGTTCTCTCTGTACATGCTTGGGTTTTCTCCAGGTACTCCTGTTTCCTCTCACAGACTAAAAACATGTATGTTAGGCTGATTGGTAACTCTAAATTTCCCCTAGGTGTGAGAGAGAGAGAGTATGGTTGTTTGTCTCTATGTGGCCCTGTGATGGACTTGCGACCCGTCCAGGGTTTACCCCGCCCCTCGCACAGTGATTGCTGGACATGGGCACTGGCGACCCCCGTGACCCAAAAAATGGAAGAAGCGGGTAAAACATAATGAATGGATGGATGGATGGATTTTTTTTTATCATCATCTGAATGTGACAAATCCAACCCAGGTCTTTTTCTTATGTGGTACTAAAACAGATACGTATCTGATATTTTTCAAAGTGATCTCATTCTGAACAATCATGTTGCATTTCATCTGACTTTTTTGTCAGTCAGGTAGAGGTGTTCAGCTCCAGAACAGATGTCCAATTTATTTGTCTTTTTTCATGTAACATCTTTATATAATGTTTTCCCACATATGACGTTAGTTAAAAATTGTTGTTTTTCAGTAAAGTAATATTGTGATTCAGTTTATCAATCCTGAGTGTTGAATATGAATAGGAAATGTCTGAATCACTGCAAAAAAATGCTTAGATTCTGGTCAAAGTTGGCTGGGAATTTCCCTAATCTTTTCTACTAATTAAAGATAAATAATAAATACAGTTTAAAAATCTCTAAAGTCACAAAACCCACTGAATATTGTGTCTACTTACCAGATGAGCGACTTATTTGATAAAATAACTTTTTTCAAGCAAACTTTAACATCCAGCTTTGAAAGTTACCATATCTACCGATAAAATAAGCAGTCTATTGCAGGCTTTGCATCCAGATAATAACTTGCTAACATCAGCTTGTCTGGTTCCCAACATTCCTTACGAAGAGGTCATTCTCTGATGCATCAAAGGAAAATTAGTTATCTCATATTTCGTTTGTGTTTTAAAATAATTAGCTATTTATCAACATAGAAATCTGTGAATTATTTTAGTATTTGTAGCAGTGCTAATTGCATATCTGTATTTGATGTCACGTGTACCTTAGAATGGTAGCACTGACCGGAGCTCTGCTTCGACTCCACCTTTTTTTTATTCTTGTTGTTTTTATTTTAACTTTTTTTGCGCCTACAATGCACACCCACGGTACGGGTATGACCGCAACACACTTGGGGAGTTTTGTGTGTCGCTGCCTTGCCATCATGCCATCCTGCCATTGTGATCCAGTTCCCGGCTCCCCTCCAGCCTCGGGCCTAGGCTCTGGCCTGTCATGGCGGCTGTCTCCATGATCCTCCACCTGCCTGCACGGACCGAACTCTACGGAACTGTTCAGCTCCACGGGGAAAACCTTACATGTTCTCTGTCTGCTGGACCCGGTTTTGGAGGGCAGTCTGGGAGGGCAGCTGCTGCGGTTGTTATTATCATCAGGCTGCTAGCAGGGTCTGCTAACTCTGCTAGCGCTAGCTTCCGTCTACCTGCACGGACCGAACTCTACAGACTCGTTCGGTTCCGCAGGGAAACCTGGGATGTTCTCTGTTTGCCAGACCCGGTTCTGGACTGCGGTCTGTGAGGGCAGCTGCTGTGGTCCTTATTACCATCAAGCTGTAGACCAGACCTGCTAACAAGTCCTGCTAAGCTGCTAACAAGACCACGCTCTTAACAGAACAGAACCATGATGTTGAAAGAACCTCTCTGCTTACCGAATCGCACTGTAGATGTTATTCTTTTTCAACTTTGGTGCCTTGTTTCTTAGTATGCTAGTAGTATTTTTTATATGTTTTTAGTATTTTTGCTGCATGCTTTGATATTTCTTGTTGTTGTTTTCTTTTTTTTTTTTTGCGAGTCGAGACAGTTCTTCTCGTCCTAAGCATTTCATTACATTGTTTACCTTTTGTTGATTTTACATGACAAATAAATCTAACCTATAAATCCAACCTTTACATAAAAGCAGTCAGATTATAGAACATTTTTGTATGTTTTTATAACTTCTTGTTCTAAGTGTGGCATTTTGCTCAAAGGTATATCATCAAATCTCACTTGGGCCTATTCTCCACTGTAGGAAATTTAAGTCAGAAATGTAGAAACCAGTCTCATATTGAAGGATATAGATTTCAATGACACATGTGATCCAACAATTGATTAAGCCTTTATTGGCTGCTACTTGGGGCGGAACATTATTAGAAACCCATACGTCTACAATTCAATATCCTCTAAACCATTTTGCTAGTCCCTTTTATTCTAATCATCTTTATTTTAATAATCTATAGGCTTGCTTCCAGAGCACCGACGCCCATCTCAAGCCTCTCAACATCAATGAATCCTGAGTCAGAGATGTAGTCAGACCACTGCAGACATGATGGCAATAAAGTGCACTTGATTATATGGTTGAAAGTGAGGACAAGGAGACAGAGAAGCACAAGAAGAAAATGGGAAAGAACACAGCCTCTCAGCTTTGATCGCGCCGAACATCTTGATGTTCGAAAAGTCCCATTTGTGTGCAGTCTTTGTAGAGGCGGGCAGCAGGAAGGTTAAACCCTGGGCATCAGCTGTCAGGGCAGTAATATACAGTGTTTAGTAGTAATAACATGCGCCGCCGCACTTCAGGTTGAGAAATGTGAAAGTGTCCACCTCCCCACCCCCCAACACCCAGAAAAAAAAAAGATTGTCAGAAGTTACGCTGTCAGAGCAGTAAACATCAAGGGAAAGAAAGAAATTACAGCATCCAGGAACTTTCTCTGTTTCAACTAAGAGAGAGAAAATGTCAAAGCCTGGGAGAAAATGGACGCTTGCAAAAGGGTAGAGAGAAAAAAACTGAGTTTTAAATGGATTCCATTTTGCCGACATCTAATGATAGCTATTAAACAAAAGCGAGGGAAGGAAAGTCGCAGAGGCTGCGATAGACTCACAAAGACAGGAGGGGAGAAAAAACAAAAACTGAAAGACAGAGGGTGTGAGACAGACAGGAGAGAGACACCTGCTGTTGCATCACCTGCTGTAATAATGGTGTTGACATTCAAATAGAAAGCTCTGACAATGGGAGGTAAAGCTGAGGCAGCACCTGCTATTCAAATAGAAAGAAGCCATCAGGAAATATTAGCAAGCGTCAGGACTTTTCAAAGTACACACTGGAAAACCCACTTGACCCTTTGGCGTTGCACAAGTGCTTATCTTTTAGAACTGGATGCATTGTGAGCAAACAAACGGAGGCTAAATGTTGAATAGGCTAATTCTGCTCGAGTTATTTGTTCCATACTAACTTTACATCCGCACATTTAGAGTTTGTTTAAACTGAAGGTAAAGTCTTTTACGATACTATAGTTCAGTGCTTTCCAATTAAATTGAAATGTTTGATGATTTGTAAATAACCGGGGAGGCAAGTCTGTGATCAGAAGGTCACTGGTTCGATCTACCAGACTGTCATCAAAATGTGGGTGGGAAAGGTGACACGCCCACCTCTGTCTCCACCCTCATTTGCCCCACTCTGAGCCCTTGAGCAAGGCCCTTAACTCCCACCATCTGTTCCTCCGGGCGCCCTAGATGGCAGCTCTCTGCTCCACACAGAGGGTTGTGGTAACACGCTGGTCTGTGGTTGTGTCAGGAAGGACATCTGGTGTAAAAAACAATTGCCATGTCTTTGTGTGAGTTCATTTGCTGTGGCAACCCCTGAAGAAGGGAGCAGCTGAAAGTAGAAGATGGTTAATAAATAACCACCTTTTTAGCAAATGAAGTGGAGCTGAGCTTGGAGCTGAGATTGGAGTCAATCCTGTCTGTTAGGAAAATATATCGTAAACCAGTGGCTGGATATTAAGTATTTAGGAAATAATTACTGGATTTTTATCACATTTTGTTGAAACTCTTTGAAAGCAATTATTAACTCATTAGACTGTCAGGCAGGAATCCCCGTGGACTATGTTTGCAGATGACGTTGTGATCTGTGGTGGGAACATGTGGAAGAGAACTTAGAGAGGTGGAGGTGTGTGCTTTAAAGAAAAACAAAAGTCAGACATAGCAATACATGTTTTGTGTGAGAATGAGAGGGAGGCTGGTGAAACAGTGAGGCTACAAGGAGCAGAGGTCACAAAGGTGCAGGAGTTCAAGTACTTAAGGTCCACTGTCCAGGGAAATGGGGAGAGTGGTAAAGAGGTTAAAAGAGAGTTCAGGCAGGATGGAGTGGATGGAGAAAAGTTTCAGTTGTTATTTGTGACAAAGGCTGACTGTAAAGATAAAAGGAACGGTTTAAAAGAGAGTAGTGAGACCAGCTATGTTTTATGGTCTGGAGACGGAGGCACTGAAGAAAAGACGCGAGCAAGAACTGGAAGTGGCAGAAATGAAGATGTTGAGGTTCTCCTTAGGAGTGACAAGAATGGATAAGATAACAGCCGAACGAAAAAGATCTACAACTCAACTTTTGGGGTCAACCCAATCGTTGAAGGCTTACATGACTACTTAGCCATAGCAAACATAAAATGGCTATATTTCAATTACTTATACAGATAATGAGCTACATTTTGATATGGTCAAAGTTGACAGTCATTTACAACACTTGTTCTGAGAGTGACGTCTGCAACTGTCATGAGATTGTGCATAACGTTATTTTTAAGGTTTACCCAGAGCTACTACAGCTCTATCGTTTTGCAACATAAGATGCATATTGACCACCTCCAAAAGATCTTTATTTTGAAATCTCATTCATTCAATACTGCATAAATTATTTTTCATTGGTCAGCAATCCTTTGCGTCAATGTAGACCTGTGGTGACTGGGGAAACCTTCTCATGTTGGAACCCAGTGGCGTTTAAAGGACTGCAGATATCAGCAGCTCTTTGCTGAAGCAGAGGTCAATACCTATTATAGTAAAAGCAATAGTCAATTTAGAGCTTCTACATTGAAAAGCTTTGGATTTGACTGGTTTGAAGAACCAGGGACCATTTCCACAATGCGTTCATGATGGGTTTAATGGCCCTATGATTGCTTCTGTTTTGTGAGCAGGTAAGTAAAAGTATTTCTATGGAAGGACTTTTTTGACTGACTGTAGACCAGTTTGTATGGACTTTGTAAAGCTGAGAATTACTGGATGCTATCCATCAATGATTTTCATCCCATGGCAAATGTTATTTTCTTTTGTATTTGGAAACAAGGGCACTATTTTTTGTTTAAAAATTTTAAAAAAGTCTATGGTTTCTTGAAGCTACATTACAAGCATACTATTTTTACCTTTCTTAAAGCCGAGATGAATAAATATGAATAATTGCGCAGTCTGTATTAGGGCTGAACGATTTTGGAAAATATTCTAATTGCAATTTTTTTTTTTTACCTCAATAATGCGATTTTATATGCAATTATTTTTTAATATCCTCTTCTCGTGTATTTTTCAACAAACACGAGCAGTAAATCAATCTGTTTCAGCTGCAAAAAACTCCACTGTTTTCAGCTCCACTGCAACTCTGGTTCTGCGTTTTTTTGTATAGCTCCGGGATAGCAACTTGGCTAAAATGTGTGCACGAGGACATTCTGTACTGCTTATCCATTGTGTTTACCAAAGCCGTAAACCCAGGCTTGGCCACTATATTAATGGACATCATGTCTTTCGCTATGAACTCCGTTTCTGCGCGAGTCATTGCCACGTGCCGTTTCAAATGATGCTCATACGGAGTAAAACCTTTGAACAGTTGGGTCAGTGATCCTGTCGGCTGGTACTTTGCTTACTTGAAGTTGAAGCACTGGTCGTTAGCATTCTAGCCATGTGACTATCGTAAATGGCTTTGTGGTGTTTTTTTTTTAAGTGTTGCTAAAGATTTGTGGTGTTGTCTCGAGAGATAGCAACAGCAGCAAGGCAGGTTCTGCGCAATACATGCTGTTGTGCAGCGTCTTCTTTTTTATAGCCAAATACAGTCATTCCAAACAACAGACGTGCTGCTCCTCTTTGGTACCAAACTTTCAGATGTATCAGCTTCTGTTGAGCCTGACGCCATTGTGCAACCGGTTAAAACACGGTGTTGACTTCTCCCGCTTTCTGCTCTGCTTTGCTCCGCTCACTCACAAGTCACGTAACCAGATCACATGACCAGTCAGATTGCAGCCTTTGCGATTAGAGAATCTCGTTTTATCATATTGCGATATAATTGCAAATGCGATTAATTGTTCAGCCCTACTCTGTAACAGGTTTCAATTTTCTCTCTTCTTGAATTTTAAATATATTTTATTTTTAGCCCTTAAAAATGTGTGTACATTTCTTGTGAGTTGTGTACCTGTTTACAGCTGGAGATCAACAATAAAATCTTTAAGAAGTGCAGATTTTAACCAAATTAAAACACAAAAATCTAATGCTGCTACTTACTGGAAGTAAAACCTCCAGTAACTTTGATCATACTAGTGTTTGTCCCAGCAGAGAGATCAGCTAGAATCAATTTCTATCCAGTTTAATGATGTTGAACCAGCCTTGGCTAAATAAGCCATCACACCCAAAGGTAGACGGTTAGTGTTAGTAAAAACCCTAGAGACGACAGACGACAAAGTAAAACGGCTTTCCTTAAGAATGTTTTCAGCAGTTAGACAGAGAACAAAGATCTTAACGAGCTGATCTTTGATTAATTTCAAATAAAATAAGATATATTTGCACTTACCTGATCGTTACTTAAATAATCATGCTTTCTTGTTTTGGGGGATTTGAGTTCCTTGGACTGTCTGTTCAGCCTATAGCATTGAGCCTGTTATCTCCAGCATTTCAGCAGGGTTTTGCTCCTCTGTCTGTGTGTGTGTCTATTACCAAAATATCTCATCAACTACTTGGTGTATTTTAATGAAACTCTCAAGTAATTATTGGATATAGATCTACATCTATCTAAGTCTAATAACTTTTGGAGTAAACCCAGTTCAATTTGGCCACCACAGCTACCAGACTTTAGACACAAAAATGGCTGCAACTTAGTCCATTTCACAAATAATAAGCTCAAACTTGATCTTGTTGTAGCTCAATCATCCCTTTTTAATAATGCTAACTAGTTGCAGGACATCTTTGTTTAAAATTTTACCATTAAATATAAAAATTAACTCTTACTGTTAACAAACGCCATGAACCAGTGGACAGATTTGATGAAACCTTTAGAACGTGCTCAATTGATATACATTTAAAAATGATTCACAATGTCAACCTAATTAAAGATGACTGCCATCACCAACTTAACTTAGGAAACAAAAAAGAAGTCTTTAAGTCTGTCTTTTTCAGAGTTATTGAGATAAATTTAGTTGTGGTGGTAACTGAGCTTAATCCCTAACAGATACATCCAGCACTGCTCAATGTGCAAAATCTTGCTGAAAACTTTGGCTTCATCTAATGAAGTCTGTCCTATTTGTCACATAGCAAAGCATCTCATGAACGCCTGAACAGATTTGAATTAAACTCAGAAATTATTCATTGGATTGAAATCTACAACTGATTAACTTGTGAACAAAACACAACTCGGGATGACTGCCACACCTGAAAATACAATGACAGCTTTATCTTAATAAAATTTACAGATATTGAGGAAAGGTTTGTTGTGGTAGTAGCAAAGACTCATTTACAGCATATTAGGGCTGGGTGATATGAGGAAAATCTAATATCCCGATATTATTTTGCTATATCACGATACACGATATATATCACGATATTAATGAATTATCTCCAGTCTTACTTTAAACTAGTATTTAAAATTGCACTGGTGTACTCTATTCAAACAGACCATTGATGTTTTTTTTTAATTGAATACAAAATCAGAATAAGTTTAAAATGTTCTATTGTAACCATCAGTTGCACACAAATCATCTTCTTCAGTAATGAAATTAGTACCACTGTCTCTTACTGTGGTCAACACTATACCTTTAATAAACAAGATAAACAAGTAAAAAAAGTACGCCAAGCACCAATCCACAATGAAAAATAAACCAGTTGTCTGAAAAAAAAGGTGCTTGTTAGTGCTTTTTGCATAAAAATTGTAAAATCAATTTTGTTACTGCGTCAGTGATTTCTCTCCACTTTGTACTTTTTCTGTCATACGGGATGGCTTTGGCAAACGAAGAAGCTAGTGTCATCTGCTTCGCAGCTGTATTATTTAACGTTGTCTTTGTTGTGTGGGGAGACGTGGACATACGGAGTTTACAACATTCTTCATTTTGCAGTGGACGACTTCTTAGGTGGTGAAATAAATTTGTGGTACTGCTTCCTTTCGTGGCAATGGTTTTACGACACGTTTTGCAAATTATCGCATTTTGTTCGACATCCTCCTTGTAAAATCCAAACCACTGCCAGATTATTGATCCAGTGCTGTTTCTCTTCGGAACTAGTTCATTGGACTCTTCAGTTATCGTCTCATTCACCCGCTCACCTGAATCTCCCACAGTCGCCATATTTTTTCCTCTCTCCAAGTCCATATGTGCATGCTCTGCACAGCGTGTCATGCGGAACATTTTCAGGTCGGGAGGGGGCAGGGAGTAGTGATGCATTCATTGCGTGTCGGATAAACGAAACTCACAGTGAATTTGATGCGGAAAGCTTATTATTTGAATGGCAATTTATACTCGATGGTTGCGATAGAGCCATTTTAACCATCGTAAATTGAAAAACTCGAGATACATCGAGTATATTCGATACATCGCCCAGCCCTACAGCATATACACTGAGTACTAACACCTCTCACATCTTGAAATATCATACGATTGTGCCTAATGTTATTTTCAAACTTTGACCAAGATGGCAATGACTGTCTCAACATAAGACTGTTTTAGTTTAAAAATGAGGCATGAAACAGACTGGGTTATTGATACTCCTTTATGGAATGTAAGGCCTATATTGTCCACCATTGCAGAGCAAAGCGAGGGAATTGGAAATGCTCCCCAGCCATTCTTGTTGGGAGTTACGAAACTTCAAAAACAAGCGACATGCTCACTTCCATTTTGGTGTGTAGCTGCATCGAGGCATAAAAACGGGCACTATCGAATATTGGGTTGCCATATTAAAATCCAAGATGACCACAGCCATATAAATATGTAAACTGACTATCCCTATAATTTCAGGAAGCTATGGTTGGCTGTGGCTGAGTGGTTAGAGCAGTCGTCCTCCAATGCAAGAGTTGGTGGTTCAAATCTACCAGCAGTCACATGCCGAAGTGTCCCTGAGCAAGACACTGAACCCCTCATTGCCTCCGATGTGTGTCCCATTGGTGTATGAATGTGATAAAGCTCTGAATAGTCTCTTTAGAATGATTTGTTCAATTAGCTTTGTATAGATATAGTAGAGTGCTGTATGAATGGGTAAATGAGGACACAGATTGTTGTGTAAAGTGCTTTGAGTGTCTTTATCAGATAGAAAGGTGCTATATAAATACAGTCCATTTACCATTTACTATGCTTTCTAGTTTTTATATTGCTTAAAATATAGTTTCCTCAAATGATAGGGGAGGCCGGTGAGGTGGTAAAGGCCGCGATCGGCCACCCACTGGTTCTGCCATTGTGCCAGCAGATGTATAAACTTTCTCTGTTACTCTGCGCTGCCTCAAACAAGCAATAAATAAATAAAAATATTAAAAAAAGATAACTCTCTGTTCCTATCCACAGTGTGACTCCGACCAACTTGGTTATCTTGCACCAAGAACACTAAGGTTTACTTGCATTCCATGTTTAATTCCAGTTGAGAAAAACACTCATCTCGAAAATTACAAACATTCACTCTTCAAATCCCACAGCTACGCAGAATATCAGCAATATGGCTTGTTTACGTTCACCTTGTTTCCCGTACTGTTCTACCATTTCCATTTAGGTCATTTCTTGAATGGCGATGTACATGCAAGTTCCCTTACAGTACGATCATGCTCTAAAAAAGTCAGTAAATCCTACGTTTATCTCCCACTGTCCCCATTAGAGAAGTTCATGACTTAAAGGTTAATATTTGGAATGAACTACAACCCACTGCAGCAACACATCACCACACATTTATTTCTTCCCGGTCTCATTCCTTCCCTCTTCCACAGTTGTGTTTTTGTGTAAATTCACACTCGTACAGACGCACAGACACCCGTGGTCTTCTCTCCTCAGTGTAAAAGTTGCAGCGGAGCCATCCATCCAAACTCACAGACCATGAAATTAGGTTAAGACGTAAGGCTGTGAATGACACAGGTGTGGGTACAAATGAGAACATCCGAATGAAGAAGTACAGATCCAGGATGGCTGATACGTTGTTCGTTGTTGGCACTCTTGAATTCTATTTCAAAGCCCAACCTTCATTTTATTTAGCCCACATTTTCCCCAGCTGTGTATCAGTGGTCAGAGCAAGGCATTAGCATAAATACTGGAAAGCTCTGTGTGAGGATATTAACAGTACTGTCATTTTCCAAATCTCATTTCCCTTAAAAATGTTGAAGCCGCCCAAGCTTGTCTGCATTTCTCTTCTGTTTTGTATAAATCAGAATTTCTACTCTGCCCTTTTCTTTTTGCAGATGTACAAAGATTAGACACCTTATTTTTAATAATTCCTCTCCATGTTTGAATGAGATTTAACAGACGGCAAACTTCATGGCTTGATTACAACCCCTCTTGTGACAATGTCTATGTGGCAACGGTAGCCATAAACATGTGCTTAAACTGTTTTGGTAAACAACATGTTTAGTGACAACTTGAACCTGTCAGAGTTCTGTAATCTGTTCAAGAACATACGGTTCTTTGGGCCCTTTGTGTAGACTCTTTGTAGCTTTGACCAAAAGTAACGTGAACATTTATTTGGTTGTATGCAGCAAAGTACTTTTTTTAATGTCTTTAAGATAATTTACAGAGAAGAAAGGCATAAAATGTCCTATTTTGAACATGTATCAGAGACAAGTTGAGGGGTTCTGCCAAATATGGCCAGTCAACTTGTTAACAATGACGATAGAAGTAAAACGTTCACCTTGATAAAACATAATTAAAGGGAAAGTACACAAAGGTCTCTGTTTTTTAAATACAGCTACAAAGAAACTGCCCTATTTTTATATTTACTTAAAATAGATGCTTTATTATTTTAATCCATCCATCCATTATCTTTTACCTGCTTCTTCCATTTTGGATCACGGGGGTCGCCGGTGCCCATGTCCAGCAATCACTGTGCGAGGGGCGGGGTGCACCCTGGACGGGTCTCCAGTCCATCACAGGGACACATAGAGACAAACAACCATTCACTCTCTCACTCACACCTAGGGACAATTTAGAGTTACCAATCAGTCTGACATGCATGTTTTTGGTCTGTGAGAGGAAACCGGAGTACCCGGAGAAAACCCACGCATGCACGGAGAGAACATGCAAACTCCACACAGAGAGGCCCCCGGACCGGGATTTGAACCGGGGACCTGCTCGCTGAGAGGCAGCAGCTCTACCAGTTGTGCCACTGTGCTGCCCGCTTTATTATTTAAATGCGATTCTTAATTATTATTTCCACAAATGAAAAAGGACTTGCATGTTACCTCACAGATTAGTGTTTTAGTTTTACGTCATGGGGTAAAAGATCAAAACTATATATTTAATTTAATTAGATAAATATGGTATTTTCTTCTGTTCTAACAGATATAAATACAATTAAAAACCTGATTTTATTAATACATTTGAGTAATTTTTACTTCAAGCTTCTAGTTCAGTGATCATGACCCCCCACTTGTCGAAAGAGGCCTCCCAGCAAACTGGAAGTGGCTTACGGACCACCACTTAGTGATCACTGTTCTAACATGTTGGTTATGGACACACTTGATTGTATAGAACAATTAGGCAGATTTGGTTCTTTGAATATAAAGGTTGCAGACTCCTGACCTTTGTTACTGTTTAAGGACATTTTCCAGTACAATTACTGGACAGGACATGTAGTTCTTACAGGGATCAAAGCCTGGCTTTTGTATGGTGGAACAAATTTATTTTTAGGTTGGGTCCTAGATGTAAATTGAGTTGAGGCTGAAGTCGGGGATAGATAATATGGTAATAGTTTAAGTTTTGGGGGCATTTCCGTGTCACAGTGCTCCACCTGAATACATCCAATGCCCAAAACATTTTGGACTAAAAGTTCAAAGTCAAAGCATGAGCTGACACCACCATTCAAGATTAGGACTGGGTACCTTTCTAAAAAAGGTCTGTATCGATACCGGTGTCGGTACCTTCACTTCGGTGTTGGTTCCTGGACAGTTCTTTTTTCGGTACCAATTTTGTAATTAATATTGATTCTAACAAAAAGAAAATTACGTTACACATTACAGTACAAATCGTGAGTTTTGTTTTTTAACTTTGGTATTTTTCTATTCCAGGCAGTTTTCTTACATAAAAATAAACAAATAATTTCCAGGTCAAAAGACCAGTTACAAACCAGTGACACATCAGTGTCTAATGCTCACTGCTACACACTGAGGACCTTTTCACTGAAAAGTTTTTCTTCAGAAAAATCAACATGTCTGCTTTTTCTGGACACAAACAAGCCCGCTCCTGGCTGATGGTGTCTCCAGCAGTAGAAAATGTTCACTCTGAAGGTGTAGATGATGATTGTTGCACACACAGATACCTGGTTGTCAGTTTGATAGCACTAACATAGTGTCCCTCACATTCCACCAGCAGGTCACTGGATTCACTAAGGTTAGAGGTTTAGAATTAAGGTGTGAAATTAGTTTAGTTAGGGTTTAGCAAGTACCAGTAAGTGGTAGAGTTGGTCAACATTAGGCTACTGAAATGAATGGAAATCAATACATTGTCCTAAAAAGATAAAGATAGGAACTTGTGTGTCTTTGTTCAATGCTTCTTTATACATTAGGTGTGTCTACAGTTGGATAAATTCATTTTAAATTTGATTTGCTTTTTATATAAGGCTAAATAACTTAAGTCATAGTTGGCCCTTTTTCATATTGTGGTAATGGGCTTTTAATATCCTGGAGGGGAACACAAATCATTCCTAAATGGCCACAGTGGAGCATTAGTTCCCAGTTGCCAGGAAAATATTTAGTCATTTTTGTGTTTCAGGAATCTCTTTCACACTGTAGCTATTTTGGATCAGTGCTTTTTTTCTTACCAGGGTAATATACCTAGTATTTTTTAATATACATGACAGTATATTTTATTCAAGTGCAAACATGAGTTTTATTAACCAACAAACAGGTGTTTACTAAGAATATGATGGGATGGTAGATGTATAAAACACATTTACTGCTACCTGAGAGCTTAAGTCTTGCAATACACTTGTGTACTCCAGTTATTTTACCATGAACGCATGCTTAAAAAAAAAACAAAAAAAAACTTGACAATATGCATCGTCTTCCTCTTAAAATGTTTTACCTCATATGCAGTATACATGTCTAAACCTGCTTGGTTAGGGTGAGAAAATAAAACAAATTAAGAAAAAAAAATCCTAATTTTGTAAATTGTGTATAATGTACAAGATTAAAAGAGTGGATATATCAGTGGTTTGATGCTAACCAAACACAATGTGTATTGTCTAAACATTCAGTGCTAAATTTATGAAACTTAAGCAGCCTTTGAACAACTGGATCTTAGGTGGAATCCTAGACATCATCACTACAGGGACATGTGAGACTATGCAGCAAACCTAAAAACAATGAGAACGTTACTTTACGAAACATACAGAGAATTTGCTGCAATGCAAATTCAAAACTAAGATTATGCACATGAAATGTGTAATAACAGTTATCGTTTTCAGCACATTAATTTAAAAGACTAACAGTGCGGTAGCCATCTATCTTCTTGATTATGTCTTTTTTCCTGTTATTAGGAAATAAAAAGTTGAGTCACACAATTTGTATTAAGCTTATTTTAATTACTTTGTCTCACTTACGCTCCCAAGGTGTCGTCCTCACTGGAATGTACCGTACTGAGAAAGATATTAAAATCAAAATGAATATGCTAATTATTCCGATTTATATTCAGATTTCAGCAATGGTTTTGTATTCTAATGACAATAACAGGACTTTATGTAAGCTATACGAAGTGCATCTAATTACTAAAAATTTAATATGTGTTTTCATAACTCGCTGCTTAATTGTACTCGGCTAAGAAGATCTATGGTATTACACTAATCATTCATTCATAACAGGTTACGTTCTTATAGAGTTCTGTTTTTCTGTGTCTGAAGTGCGGTGCCACTCGTTGTCAGTCTTCATTCTCACATGTCCAAGATGGATCCCTCATCTGTCAGTACCAGACAGACCATTTCCCTGAGTCTGCTGCGGCGGCTGAGCTCCACAGACCATGAAAGCTGTCTGTGCAGTTCCCTAAAAAACGAGCTCATTGTGAAACATCACCACCTCCGATGTGGCTATGGACACAATTATTGCATCAGGAGTCACAAAGCGTTGCCCTTTTAGACATTTCAGTTTCAGTTATTTCACATTCTCAGGCAGAAACAAGTCTGCTCAACTGTGTGAGAAGATTTAATCATTTATTTTGCATGTTAACATAACGTGTACTTTGATAGACAACAAACAAAAAGAAAGATAGAATTTAAAAAGTGTTTGTTTTAAAGTAGGGGTTGTGATGTTTATGAACAAATAATAACTTACCTGTTGTAGACAGCTCTCTGGGTAGCTTTAGTTTGAATAAATGTTTTGTACGGAGCAGATTGACAAACTAATGACTCCTGTGAGCATGTGCACAAAGGGACCACTGCCTTCTTAAAATGACTGACTCTTGAAATTATAAAATTCGTAAACATTTCATAGCAGTTCATTCATTTTAAGCCTTTAAGTAACTAAATTTGACATTTCACAGAATTATTGCTTGTTGTCAAAGGCAACAAAATAAAACACGTCTGAAATTTTATTTGTTACGTAGCAGAACCAAGAATTTCTCTCTGTAACATTTTCTTTCCATTTTGCAATACTGCACTAATTTCTGTTTGTCACCTAAATTTCCTTTGAAATATTTGGGTTTAACGTGATAAAAGGTGTTAATACTTTCTCACTCTTTCTCTGTATATGCATATTTTTATGTATGCGTGTGTTTTCCCATATATGTGCACATAATTATGTGTACTTGTATATGTGTACCCCTATATGTGCACATATGTGTGTATACCCATATATGTGCATATACTGTATGTTTGTGTGTACCTATATATGTACACATGTGTGTGCCCATATATGGGTACCCATATGTGCATGCATGTGCACATATGTGTGTCAAAAGTCAAAGTTTCTTTATTCGTCATAAGCACCCCATGTGCTGCATGTGGTGGAATGAAGTTGTGTACACAGGGTCCCAGTTACATCCAACAAAAGTATACATTGTAAAGTAAAACAGTAATAAGATCTAAGATATGAACTAAGAAAAACATTAACTAAAAATACACCAAGCACTAGTAGCATAAAATCAATAAGCCGAACAGCAGCACGAACATGAGTCTGTGAGCAGATTAGTACGAATGAACACAGCAGCATGAATAAATCAGCAGCATAAGATCAGCGGCATGGATAATCAGCAGCACATATCGACAATCAAGTGGCATGTGCCTGTATGCTTGTGTGTACCTGTGTTTGTGTTGAATAATTTGTCATCCTGTATATAAATGTATTGCATTGATTGAATTCCCTAACTGGATTTGTGTCTGATTTGAATGAACTTGTATTTGTTGTCCGGTGCCCTCAGACAACCCGTAGCAACGTTTTTGTCATTAGAGACAAATACCTTAAATTTTTCCATGTCTTTCCAAATTAAATTATTTATTTGGTAAATGTTTATTTAATAAAGTTTTCATATATTGCACTGTATATGTTTGGGAAGTCGTCATTGTATTTTCCTTGATGGCATTACACTCACTATAATTATGGACTTGATCCAGACATATTATTTAAACATAACTGTAAAAACCACCACCACTCCGCTACGCCAGCATTCCTTATTGGATTTCCTGGAAGTTGGCAGGCCTCCTTTTAATGTCAGCGCACAGTCTTGTCTTAACAAGAAACGTCTGAAGCAAGAGTGGGAAAGGAACCCATTTCTCTGTGGTACAATTACAGAAGTGCACTGCAGTCACTTACCCCGCTAATACACGGTGTGATATTAATTACAGTTTGTAAACAATGCACTTTGCAGAGATTATTGCATGCGCTCGGCGTCCTCGATTTGTGTTTGGTAATTCTCACAAGTGATTAAATGGTGCAGCTAGGACAGCTGTTCAAGATGAGTTCATTGGCATGTTTAATTAATTGCACTTGAGATAATTATTCAATCATTAGTTTGATGAATTTTCTTTGTCCTGGATGATGCATCAAACGTCTGCTTGGTGTCAATAATGTTGAAAGTCTAAAAGGAAGGCTATTTTTAGATGCTTGATTGAGGCATAAACTGGGGTTTGTCGTATGACCTCATGGGTAATCTGAGCAATTCTAAAGCTTAACAAACAAACAGTAGAGATTGTAACACCCAACAACTGCTATTTTAAACTTTTTACAGCCTGTTTTGGTGCTCAGATGGTATTCACTCTGCATTGTGTTTGAAATATACTAACACCCCCCTCTAAACATTAAGGGTAGTGGCAACATCCAGCTGAAGGAAAGCCAGGCAAATCATTTGTGAGAGATCTTGTCAAACAGATTAATTCCCACCCTGGGCCTTGAGGTTCTGGACCGTTTTTCTGTCATGCTGTTTTGCCAGGCTCCCTCTTGATAATACCCCAAAGATAAAATTAATTGTGCAGGGAGATGTGGAATGGGGAGTATCTAAAAAGGACCTTGAGCAACACATGAAGCCTTTTTCTCCCCCTCATACTCTGCTCCTCTGCATGTAAAAACACAGAGACAATCAAACCGTCAGAAGCATGACACATTACATCAATTATCACGTTCTTTGGGATGGAGTTTCTGGAGGGAGAGTTCTTGAGAAAGATGTGAGAGGACAAAGACTTGAGCTTTACGAAATCCCCTTGTATGAAAACTTTGCGCTCAAAATTCTACCTTTATAGTGGAGCAAAGCATGGAAGGGTTAAAATGCTAACGCATTGCTGCTAAATGTGCTTAAATTGTAGAAACTGCTCTGAAAAATAAAAGCATAGGAAAAAATAAAAATAAATCTGGTACTGTATGGCTTTCATAATGTTTCACACAACAGGTCCAAGACTCACATGGTGCACATGAAATACAGCTAAACAAGTCCAATTAGAAAAAAAACATACAGCTTTCACTTTAGCCAGGTCAAACAGATCAGCCTTTAACAGATCTAATCATGAGTCAACTAACAACATTCGACTGTCCGTTCTTCCTAGAAAAGGCAGAAACTTCATGTTCAAAACTGCTGTGAAACTGTAAAAAACAATAATGATTGAGCACTGTTTTTCAAATTACACTGCTCTGTTGCATGATGGGTAAAACTAGCTAGATAATAATTAGCTAGCCACGTAGCAATGCAGCTTGCTAAAACCTTACAGAGGTGCTGGTGAAATTCTCAATAATCCAGGTTAGGGTTAATCCCAAAAAAGTAAATAAATAAATAAAAAACAGAACTGGATTTATTTCAGATTAGAAGTCTGCTTTTTTTGTTGTTTTTCTCTGATTGACTTTACAAGGCTTGGGGAGTGAAAAATAAAGATGAAGGTGGGGAGAAAAAAAAGAAAAAAGAAAAAGGTGGCAAAGATACAGCAAAATTCACTTTTCTAAATTAGGAGTATAGTCCAGAGTGGGTGCAGAAAGTTTCAGGAGCGATTTGTGACAAAAGTGTGTCAGTAAAGGCCCAAAAAAAAGTTCATGAGACAGTGGTGAGACCACTGTGTTGTATGGTCTGGAGACAGCAGCACTGATTAAAAGACATGAGAAAGAGCTGGAAGTGACAGAAATGAAGATGTTGAGGTTCTCCTTAGGAGGGACAAGGATGGATAAGATTAGGAATGAGATCATCAGAGGTACAGCACAGGTTGAACTGGGAGATAAAGTTAGAGAGGCCAGACTGAGATGGTTTGGACATGTCCAGAGGAGGGACAGTGGGTATATTGGTAGAAGGATGTTAGAAATGCAGCTGCCAGGAAATATGGAAACAGTTAGAGAACATGGAGGTAGTTGGAGTGAAAGAGTGAGATGGAGGAAGATGGCTCGAGTTGAAATGACAAACAGTGGTCCTCAAGATCAATGTCCTGCATGTTTTAGATGTTTCCCTACGTCAACACACATTTTACGAATGAATGATTAACAGACTTCTACAGTAACTGAAAGAGCTGATGAAAAGCAGGAAAACCACTAAAACATGCAGAAAAGTGGCCACAGGACTCAACGGTCCGAGCTAAATGCAATATAAATTTAGCTAAATATTTTTAAATCTAAATGAAGATTATGCTTTAACTCACAATTAAAATTGCATTTATTGCTTTGTGGGTAAAGAACGGAAAGTTTGTGAAGCCAGTGTCAACTCTACTGGTGCTGATAATGGCAACATTTTACAGCTGATGTCGGTTACATTAGAAACAAAAAAGTAGAATACCAAGAATAAGTATAACAGAGGTTGCTGAATATAAAGCCTTTCCACAGCTCTACACTAAAACTAAATACAGTGGGGAGGCTGGTTTCTGCCACAACATAAGTAAAAGACTAGAATAAAAGAAGTGCCTGTAGTTCTGCTGGAGTCGAAACACATTAGATACTGCTTCTAGGGTGCAAAATGTGTTACTGCTTGTGTGTAAATCAGTGTTTTCATCCATTGTCTCCTTGTTTCTGTGACAAATGTAGGAAAGGGCAACTTTATTTTAGCTCATACTGAGATAATATTGCTGCCAGGAGTTGTAGTGCAGTGAATCAGAAACTGGAGTATGTTCTGTCCATTTTCTCAAAATGGTTAAGACATGTTCATTTGTCTGCACATTACCAATGTCCCTGTGAAAAATACGTAGAACATTTTTCACAACTTGTTCTTTTATTTACAATAAATACAAACGGTAACGTTTAATTCCCAGTAAATAGCCAAAGTCTGTGAAAATCTAAATCCATCCATTTTAAACTTAAATAGTTGCCACTTTCACATCGCGACATTAACTGCATTGATGGTGTCCCACAAGCGTTTTATTTTGAAATCTGAGATATTGTTTTCTTTGAGCTCATCTTTTGAAACTGTGGAGTCTCATCAGGGGAAAAGACGAGCAGCGCAACAAAGATGAGAAACCAAGAAATGAGATCTCAAGTCAGGTGGAAACTATAAGACATGACTCTGGGGGGCAAATATCAAATCACCCCCATGGGGTTGCTCAAATGGAACTTGTTTACATCAAAGATAAATAGGCTGTTAGTATTAGCAGCTCATATTATCGCTCGCCACCAAAGAAATAAAAAGCAGCAGTAATATTTTATCTAATAAAAACAAATGCCATGAACCACTGGATGGATTTGAATGAAGCTGTTAGAAAGTTATCATTCGATATACGTTTAGAAATGAGTACCTTTTGGAGCCAATCTAGTTCAAGATGGCTGCCGCAGCTAATCAGGCTTAGCCAACTACAAAAGGACCAAACCTCAGTTGATTTTACAAATATTAACATAAATGGTAATGTGGTAGTAGCTGAGTGTCGGCCCCAACACATACTCGCATGAGATTGCACAGCATTATGTTTAAAGTTAGACTGACTTAGCTTTGACTCCAGAACTATTCCAATGGACCGCAAAACTAATGCTTAGTGAGCGCAAAACTATCAGGTTGAAACACTGTAACTATCACAAGGGAATGCAGAAGTATGAAAGATGGCAGACAATGCATCCTTTCAAGGAGTGCTAGGCTTTAATCAGTTTGGGAGTTTCAATGAGGGTTTTTACCTTGAGAGATACCGTATGTTCTCGACCAGTGGTCCTCAATCCTGGTCCTCGAGTGCCATCACCCTGCATGTTTTAAATGTTTCTCTGATTCAACACATCTGTTTTGAATAAATCAGTGGTTAACAGGCTTCTGCAGAAGTTGAAAACTTGATTGCAGTTAAACAACTAAAGTTTGCAGGACATTGGCTATCGAGGACCAGGATTTAAGCTCACTGTTGTAGACATTAGATATTCAACAGATTGGTGCGGTTAGAATCTTTATCCATGAGAAACACCTAATTATACTTATGTTTTCTCATTATTTCTAAGGCAGTAACATGGGTAAGTCATAAATACGCAGTTTCTCAGAAATTTTGAATATTGTGAATAGATTTAATATTGGAAAGTCATAGTGTCACACCCTAATCAGCTATGAACTCCTAGACGTGAGCTACAAATATCACATTCCTCAAGTCAAGCCACTCATGAACCAGAGATGACATCGGAAGTGTCTTACCTAGACTGAGGAGAAAAAGAATTGGACTGTTGCTTAGTGGTCCAATGTCCTGTAAATTCTGCACATTTTTTGGGAAAATAAGGTCCCAAAATCTGGAAGAAGAATGGAGAGGCCCAGAATCTACGTTGCTTGAAGTTTAGAGTGAAGTTTTCACACTCAGTGATGGTTTGGTGCTATATCCTCTGCTGGTGTTGGTCCACTGGGTTTTCTGAAGTCCTCAGCCCAGGTAAGATGCTTCTGACGTCTCTGGTTCAGCAGTGGCTTGACTTGACATCTATGCACAATGTGCATGAGTTTTCAATATGGAACTTTATCACAATATTCAGATATTCTGAGTAGAGTTGCATTCAGTCCGAAAAAATCTGACCCGACCCGGCCCCAGTCCTTAGCCGTCATTTTCTAACCCCACCCGACCCGACGAATTGACAGTAATTACAGATCCGAACCAGAAAACCCCCCTGATTTTTAAATTAAGCTTTGACTGCTTATATAGTTATTAACGGTCAGTGGACGCACGTGGCTGAATAGAAAGGGCAGAAGATCGGAGCTGAGGGGGTGTTTGTCCTTTCATGGCTGTCAAAGTACATTAAATCCCTGCTTCTGTCTGCATTCTGCATTATTCAGACATGGACCCTGCTCTGACATGTCGGATATTTTGGGATCTCACCTGTTTTTGTCGTCAGCCGTGTGCGTCCGCTGAGTACAGATGAACCTTTTTTTAAATTACACCACCGCCTTCTAAAGGAAAGAACAAAGATGTCTCATTTGTTTGAATGTCTTTCTTTACTTTAACTGAACGTTTGACCTCTTTCAAGGCTGGTCAGCACGTGGTCAAATGGCCGCGTGCAGCAGGTGATTGTATGGCAAGCCTTGTTGCCATATAATTGGATCGTCAGCCACGCTCTTCCGCTGATGCAATAAAAAGCCTGACAGTGGCCGGCCCGCACATTAAGCACATTATTATGTCCCGACCCAGCCCTGGTTCCGGGTTTAGGTTAGAAATGACAGCTCTAATGATGAGACACTAAATTTGGGGGGTTTATTATCTGTAAACCATAATTATCAAAATTGCAAGAACAAAAGACACAATATTTCACTCTGTAATGAATCTATATATGAATTTGACTTTCTGAAGTGACTGACAAAAAATATTGAACTTTTTCACGATATTCAAATTCAATTCAAAAATACTTTATTAAATATTCTTATATGTACCTGTAAGACACAACATTACACACAAAATAAGCAGTCTTCACTAAAAGGCATGTTTTTGTCACATCAGTGGACGTTCGGACCACAAGTGAGGTCTCTTTAGAACACTGGCATTGATCTAACCATCCCGTAGGTAGTTATTCAAACACTTCCATTTCACTGAGTTTCTAGATGTCCACAGTATCATGTTTCGGGCCTCAACTGGCTGTAGAGGTTATCAACGAGTTTAATTTAAAAGTGAATTCTTTTTTTTTAGATTCAGCTAAAACCTTGTCAGCCACTGAGCTGATCTTTTCTGAGCTTTTCATCTCCACAAATTTTAATTCTGAACCTAGATAATTTAAAAGGAATATATTAAATAAATATTGTTGACACCAAGCCCATCACCCTACAAAAAGTGCCTTCAAATGATCGAGACAGACAGATAATGGTTTGGAACTGCCTTGCTGCTCTGTGACAGACATTTCCAATTAAAAAGGGGTAAATAACTGGAGATTCATCTATTTCCTCCCGTCCTGAGATTTATCTGTGCATCCTGCTTTAAATCTATTCACTCCAGAAATGGTAATATCTCACATTTGGATTTACTTGACAAAGATAAATGTCATATAGTTCCCATGTCCTCCTATTGCTGCTGAAGTTTTTCTACCATCTCTAAAAGCTTCAAAGGAAACTAAAACACAGATAAGTCAGTGGCACCTCCATATTGACATAAATTTACACTGGGCAAAGTTGGCAAGCAGCAGCAATATGTCAGAGTTGTTTCCTGATATAATAACAATATACACTAGGGATGCACAATATTATCAGTATGGTATCGTATTGGCCAGTATTTGCGATGAAGTTAAATATCGGACATTGGCCGTTACATCAAAATAACTCACCGATACAAAAGACAGTTTTATATATATATATATATATTATATTTATACAGTGTTATATAATTTTCAGCCCCCTATTTGGCATCTGCATTTGGTAGCAGGCCAAATCGACAAAGACCATGTAGAATAATGTAATATTTTAATTTCACAGCAGAGTCTGTAAGTAGGTCTAGGAGCAAAATATCGTATTGGTATCAGTTATCGGCCAAATAAGTTTTAACATATCGGCATATCGAATATTGGCCAAAAACCCAATATCGTGCATCCGTAATATACACATTTATTTAGAGGTGGTAATTAAGATGTGGCCCATCTAAATGTGGGGTAGACTTTTGGTATTTTTGGTAATTTCAACAATTTCCTGCAGGATCAATAAAGTTCAATTTTATCTTATATTATCTTAATCTAGAACAGGGGTGTCCAATCCTGGTTCTTGAAGGCCACTATTTTACATGTTTTAGAGGTTTGTCTTCTCCAACACACCTGTTTTGAATGAACGGGTCATTAACAGGCTTCTGCAGAAGATGAAGAGGTGATTAAACCATTGAATCAGGTGTGTTGGAGCAGGGAAACAAATAAAACATGCAGGATAGTGTCCCTGGAGGACCAGGATTGTACACCCCCAATCTAGAATCTGTGGTCTGGTGCATCATGTTTGCTAATATGGTCAAACAAGTTTCATTTAATCTGTTTTATAGTAATTTGCTCTAAGCTTTAGCGTTCTTATTCTCAGTTTACTTCTCTTTTTAGTAAACTTCTGCCAGTTTTGATAACATACCACATCATAACAGTAAAGTACAGTAGGGGAGGTTAAGAGGCATCTTTTTTTTTTTTGTAAATAAAGTGACATGACTCATTATTGTGATGGATGACTATGCAATTCCCCAGGACCCCCAGCATCAATTCCATTCCTATCGCTTTTCAAGCATCCCTTATTTGGGCCAGATCGGGAGAAAGCCAAACATTTAAACTTAATGCTCGTAAGTGCTGAGGCAAGCAGGTGTGCTAGCCAAACTGTTGCTCCATTCAGCTGCGGAAGCTTCCAAAGACCTGTTTTACTGTGACCATCAAACCATTCGACTCACTACAAACTCACTTTGACGTGGAGAGAAATCAACAGAAAAACAACAGGAGGCAGTAAAATACGAGTCTCTTTTAAATGCTAGATGTCTTTAGACTGGAAAATGAATAAAAATGAACTGCAAGTTTCTGAGTGAAAACTTTCTGAGTGAAAACTTTGTAAGAAATGATAATGTCCTTTGAATGAAGGACAAAATGCCTAAAAAAAAAAAAAAAAAAATCCGTCCAAATGACCTGACTAAACTTTTTTGGATTTTCTACCTGGATTATTGAGCATGAACTTTGATTTTTTTTTTAACCCAGCCATGGCTGCCCCAGAAGAGTCAAAGGGGGAGAGGGTGGGCCCCAGAAACCATCTTATCAACAGCAAACTGGTTGGTCCACTATGTGAGTGTGCTGCTTTTGGGATGAGTTTGTTGTGGCTCCTCAGGCTGATGAATGGATGAAGGACGAAACGTCTCAACAAAAAAACTCAAAAGGAACCATCCAGATGACCTGATTGAAATTTGTTGTATATGTAACAGATGAGAAGGTTGAACTGTCAACTTCATAACTTTCACTTTGGGTTCTCCCCCCAACATCACACACATGGCAGCATCCATGACCCAGAGTCCTAATGGTTTAACTTCTCAAAGAATTAAATATGACATTTGGACTAAAATTCTTAACATCCATCCATTATCTTTTCCCACGTCTTCCTATTCGGATTGCAGGGGTCACTGGTGCCCATATCAAGCCATCACTGTGTGAGAGGTGGGGGACACCCTGGACAGGTCTCCATTCCATCAAAGGAACACATCAAGTCAAACGAGACAAACAACCATTAACTCTCTCACACACACCTAGAGCCAATTTAGAGTTACCAATCAGTCTAACATTCATTCAACCTTTATTTAAATAGGTAAATCCCATTGAGCCTCGAGGACTCATTTACAAGAGAGTTTCCTCATTTACTCATTTACAACATGCATGTATTTTGGTCTGTGGAAGGAAACCGCAGTACCCAGAGGAAACCCACGCATGTACGGAGAGAACATTCAAACTCCACACAGAAAGGTCCCAGACCGGAATTTGAACCAGCAACCTTCTCGCTGAGAGGCAACAGCTCTACCAATTGTGCCACTGTGCTGCTCTTCTTAATAAATGGTTGACCGTAATTCAGTTGGTTACATTTGGTGGCAGGAAGTTAAATGTCTCCAACACCAACTTGAAGAAAGTGTTTGTTGTTTATGTGTATTTCCTTTCAATAGGTCCCTTTGATGAACACATTTACAGAGCTGTTACTGTGAATCAAAGCCATCTCAAGTTATTACAGTCTTCAGCTGTTTCTTTCAGTACACTAAGTACATTTAGTGTTTTGAAGAGATTTCATGCATCTGAAGCACACACCGCAGGCTCCACAACTACATATTGTCCACAATTATGCAAGAAGATGGTTGGTACTTTATCTGTCAAAGCAAACACATACAGACGATCCCAAACACTAAATGTTTATGTACACTTGTGTCTAGTGAGTTGTTATTCACAAGTCCACAAAGATCCCTTGATAAAGAAGCGTGTAAACATACCATCTAAATATGGCAGGCCCCTTACTGCATGACACATAACATGCTAAGTACTGGTTACTTGCAATTATGTTCACAGACTGCTCGTGCAGCAGAACCCATTATAATCCATCCACTTAAAGACACTTACAGAGATGTTGTAGCCTCGCTGCTGTTTGGTGACTGGACTTAGTTTCTATGGGAACCGGAGAGCAAAGCAAACCATGAAAAATGTGGAAACGACAGCTACTGCTCCGATCAGCTACAGAAAGGAAGCCACATGTTAAGTGCCTAAGAGGAGGGAAAAAAAAGAGCAAATGCTTTGTTCAAAAAACAAGCAGAGCTTTGTTTCCCCAAAACTCAGCGTAAGCTCGCATCTTTTACAGGTGGAGAGAGTTAGAAACGTAGCAGTACGACACGTTTTACTATGAAAGTTCTCAAGCCGAGCAAAGAGTTGGGTTACATTAATAGATACTTAAAGCTGTAACACTTAAATAATAAAATAAATAATAAACCACCAGGATACACTAGTTTTGTTCTTGTATGCAATTTTTTTTTCTTCTTTCGGCTGCTCCCTTCTTCAGAGCTCACCTGAAGACTTGGCAATTGTTTTTACGCTGGATGTCCTTCCTTACACAACCACAGACCACCGAGCTACCTCAGCCCTCTGTGTGGAGCAGAGAGCTGCTATCTAGGGTGCCCAGGGGAGCAGATGGTGGGGGTTAAGGGCCTTGCTCAAGGGTCCGGACTGGGGCAAATGAGGGTGGAGGCAAATGTGGGTGTTTCACCATTTCCACCCACATTTTGATGTTTTCATAATAATAATAATAATAATAATAATAATAATAATAATAATGTGTTATGTATTGTCATCATTGTATGTTCCCATACAATGGTGAAATTGGCTCTCTGCATTTAACCCATCCACCACCAGATGGAGCAGTGGGCAGCTATTGAAAGTGCCCGGGGAGCAACTGGGGATAGGGTGTCCTGCTCAGAGACACCACGAGATGTGCAATGACTGGGGAATGAGCCCGGGACTTTCAGGTCCCGAGTCGGCTGCCCTGCCCCTACAGTCCGGAGAGTCGAACCTGCAACCTTCCAATCACAGGGCCACCTTTTCTAATCTCTGCGCCACCACTCCCCTCTTGTATAAATTAAAATAAATTCCTAAATCTACATTTAAATGACAAATTCCTCACAGGTTGTTTGAAGTTAAAATATTGTTTAGGATATAATTTAAGTTGGTGTGATAAAAGATGGTGGACTAGATTGGATAAATAATAAAATAAAGAGACAAGAAAAGAACAAAGAAAAAAATCAAGTACATTAAGCTTAAGCTAAAAATTGAATTAAACACAATGAGCTAAAAAACAAACAAACAAACAAACTTTTAAAATAATTCACAAGTATGTAGAAATATTACATTTTGGTCATTTTGATGAAGGACTGGTTTGTGAATCTTGTATTATTGACCATTAAAATGTGACGTTGCAAAAGCTGCTTGTTAGTGTGAAACTTTGACTATCTAGTCTTTCTGCTTGTCTGCTCTAATTCCCTATCAACAAACATATCATATTTTTATTTTTGTTAAATATGCAGTTATTTATGAAAGGTCATGTTGAGCATGTGTGCACACGCCAAGTCGGTGTCTAAAGCGAAGATACACAAAGAGAAATGTTGAAGCCTCAGTCAGATGCTTCTCTTGAAGGGCTGTCTGTTTCTGGCTAGAACCCCATTTTTTTGTGCATGTTGCATGAATTGACAGGAAAGCAAACATGTCCCTCCTTATCGTGCGTCTCCAAGATGCTTCAGACTTCTGCATTATTACAGATAAAACTAAAACTCTGGATTTTAGCACAGTGGCACATGAAGCCTCAGGGCCTGATTTGTGTTCTCTGGTGTTTTAACAATGAGACAGTCCAGTTCAGGCACACAGCCATGTTTAATGGTCCCTTGTGCTCAAACCGTTTTGTTTCATAACTGATTCATAACTAGTTGTAACTACCGCACTCATCACTGCACCCTTGACTTCATACATCTCCTCCTACATGTCTCTGCGTGAGTGCAGCTACAGCATGCGCTCTCAGGACATTATTACCTGCAGTGTTCCCTCATTGTGGACTGAACTTGGCAAAAGGGCCTTCTCCTACTCTGCTCCTGTTTCCTGGAATATCTTCCAAAAAGATCTGCAGCTTTCAACTTTGACCTCTCTAAGTGGATTCAAACAACTGCTAAGTTCCTGGGAAAAACCGATGGAGACATGTTCTTGTTTTTATTATTGTAGGATTCTACATCTCTTTACAATCTAGCTGGGTTTTTTTATGCCATCTTCTTTATTTTTTTCTTTCATTTGTTACTCTAAATTTACTTGATTTATTTTATGATTGTCTACTGTTGTCTACTCTCATCATCATTCTTCGTTAAAAAAAAAAAGTCTCTCATGTAAATGAGTCCCCGAGGCTCTTTGAGACTAACCTGTATAAATTAAGGTTGAATGAATGAATGTTCAGCAGAGTTGAAGGTACTGCTGAGTATGAGTGTGTGAGAACAGCTACTGTATATTTGCCTTAGAAACTATAACAAAAACTCAGTTAATGAAGATGTGTCAATTACAGCCTTTTTAGGCCGGTTCTCATTTCTGATTTGTGTAATGCTTTTTGACCTGCTGATTTTAATTGTCCACTGTCATTGTGTACAAAGGGGGTTTGGAAATACCCTCCATTCGTCCAATTCTTATTGTGAGATGGATAACATGATAAACAAGTGAGGTGCTGACTTCCATTTTGGTGTGTGACTGCAGCTAGGCGTTAGAAAGGTCACTATTGAAAACTGGGTTGCCACATCAAAATCCAAGATGGCCACCACCATAGAGTATATATGCGTATGTAAACCAGCTAACTCAATTATTTGAGAAAAATGAGCTTTGTAGTTTTTATATTGCTCAAAATTAGTTTCCTCAAATGACTGGGGTAGCTAAAGATTAATTGCCAAGGCCACTTGCCAAGGTTTTTTTCAAGATGGCGCCAGTGTTTGAGGCTCGCTGTCTGCTGCTCCTACTATTTTTTCTGTTGTCTATTTTTATCCTCAATGCAAGTGTAAACGCTCGGATTGTCTATGATCGCCAAAAATTGCTAGACATTGGAGCTTCGATTGGAGCCTCGACTGGTAATATGTTATCGTGGAATCCTACTAGTGGAAAAACCCCGCCCTTGTTGCTGGGCATTCCAGCTTACCTGTGTCGCTTCTGGCCTCTACCTTTTCGACGGAAGCGCCGTGGCAAACGTAGCGGCTGGTTGGTGCGTTTTGAAGGCTGCTTTGGGGCATCGATGTCCAGACCCATTCAATGTTCGTGGGCGGGTGCCGCGCCTCTACTTCCCGTTACGTGCGTTGGATCCTGTGGGTACCTGTTTAGTGCCTGTTGATGGAGGCCATGATGGACTGTTCCAGCCCCGTTTTCCCTGCACTCCTCGGCCCTATAGACGTGTGGTGAATCTTCACAACCTGCGACCTCTTCGCCGGGAATCTCGGACGTCAGATGGTGGCGGAGATCCGCCAATCTCTGCCAGGATCGGTCTGATAAATGCTAGGTCGCTAGCTAACAAAACCTTCGCCATTAAGGATTACTTTTCCTCTCAAAGCCTGGATTTCTTATTCATAACGGAATCTTGGACAACTGGTATGGGTGAGTCCAGCGTTTTTAATGAACTCTTGCCGCAAAACTGCTGCTATTTCAATTTTCCAAGGATGTCTGGACGAGGAGGAGGAATAGTAGCGGTTTTTAAAAGCTGTTTTACTTGTAAACAGTTGCATCCAGTCCGTTTTGGTAGCTTTGAGCTTGGTCTCTTTGAACTTCTTAGCTCCCACACAGTGTTGTGTGCGGTGGTCTATCGGCCCCCTAAATATAACAAAAATTTTATAAGTGATTTTTCTGATTTCTTGGCTGATATCATGCCACGATATGACAGAGTTTTATTGGTTGGTGATTTTAATATTCGTATCTGTTGTCCTACTTCACCTATGGCTCAGTCGTTTCTTAATGTTATTGAGTCTTTTAATCTTGTGCAGTCTGTAACTGGTGCTACCCATGAGCATGGACACACTCTTGACTTGGTTTTATCTTATGGTCTACCAGTTTTTAATTTAGTGATTGGTGACCCGTTATTTTCAGACCATATGCCTGTTTTATTTGAGATAAAGCAGTCTATTACTAAGGTTAAACCATGTGCACCAGTTCGGTTCTGTCGTGTTCTTAACCCTTCTACTGCTGTTCAGTTTTCTTCTGTTTTTAATAAGAACTGTACAATCCCAGAGACTGTCAGAAATAAAACCGAGGATATCAGCAACTGGTTCTATTCTACTAGCAAAGCAGCTCTGGATTCGGTGGCACCGTTAAAAACTAGACTTGCAAAATCCAAACATGAACCCTGGTTAAATGACGACACTCGGGCTGCCAGGAGGAACTGTCGTAAAGCTGAACGAAAATGGCAAAAGGATAATTTGCAGGTGTCGCTGCAAATATTGAAGGAATGCTGGCGCTGTTATCAAAGGATTGTAAAAGACGCTAAAAGAAGATACCTGACAAATATAATTGTATCAAACAGTTGCAATCCAGCTATTTTATTTAAAACTATTAACTCTGTTCTAAATGCCCCACATGGTGCTTTTGTGGAGACTTCCCCTGCTGTTTGTGAAAGCTTTTTAAACTTTTTTGTTGAGAAAGTCACTTCTATTAGGGCACAGATCATACCCATTGTGTATGACCCTATTGATACTGTGTCTTGCCCTGCTGTTTTTAATAGCTTTGAATGTGTGACTTTGCAATCCCTGCAGGAGGTCGTTAGTCACTTGAAGCCAACTGGTTCTCCAGATGATGCTATTCCACCTCGACTGTTCAATGAGGTTTTTAATACTATAGGTCTGTCGATCCTTGCTCTTGTTAATAGTAGCTTGTCCTCAGGTGTTGTTCCTGAAAATCTGAAACATGCAGTTGTCCAGCCTCTAATTAAGAAATCAAATTTGGATCCTGCTGTCCTAGCGAACTACAGACCAATTTCAAAATTGCCTTTCATCTCGAAAATTCTTGAGAAGGTAGTTTATAAGCAACTAATGTCTTATCTCATTGAACATAATATTTTAGAGATTTTCCAATCTGGTTTTAGATCACTTCATAGCACAGAGTCAGCTCTCTTAAAAGTTTTTAACGATATATTTTGGGCAACTGATTCTGGTGACTGTGTTGTTTTGGTGTTGTTGGATTTATCAGCTGCTTTTGACACAGTTGATCACAGGATTTTAATTGCTCGTCTGGAACAATATGTGGGCCTTGGTCAAACAGCTCTAGACTGGTTTAAGTCTTATTTGACAAAACGCACTTTTTGTGTCTGTCTTGATGGCAATAGATCATCCTCTGCTCCTCTATCATGTGGTGTTCCGCAGGGCTCAGTCTTGGGTCCTCTTTTGTTCTTACTGTATCTCCTTCCTCTTGGCTCTGTTTTTAGGAAATACGGGATTGCTTTTCATTGTTATGCTGATGACACACAGATTTATTTACCTTTAAAGAAAGCAGATTCCACTTCTCTTCGGTCTCTGTTTCTATGTTTGGAGGATTTGAAGGCATGGATGGCCCAAAATTTCTTGAAATTAAATGAAGACAAGACAGAGGTAGTGATTTTTGGCAGCTCGAATGAAGACTCTCTGCCTGTTGATTGCTCTTTGGCTCAGTATGTCAGGCCAGTTGTTACAAATTTAGGGGTCAAGATGGATGCTGGTCTTAGGATGGAGTCTCAAATTAAAACAGTTGTAAAGTCAGGCTTTTTTCATTTGAGGCAGCTGGCTAAAGTAAAACCAATTCTTCCCAGACAGCATTTTGAAACAGCAATCCATGCATTTGTGACCACACGGCTAGATTACTGCAATGCACTTTACATAGGTATTAGTGATTCATGTATTTCCCAGCTTCAGAGGGTTCAGAATGCAGCTGCACGACTTTTAACAGGTACACGGAAATTTGACAGTATTTCTCCTGTTTTGGCCTCTTTACATTGGTTGCCGGTGCATTACCGGATTCATTTTAAAATACTTTTATTTGTTTTTAAAGCTTTAAATGGCCATGCCCCTCCATACCTGTCTGAGCTGCTACATTCTTACACACCCTCTCGTTCACTCAGGTCAGCTGACCAGTTGTTTCTGAAGGTCCCGAAGACAAAGCGTAAGCTTAGAGGGGACCGAGCTTTTTCTGTGATAGCTCCCAGGCTCTGGAATGACCTTCCATTGAACATAAGACAGGCCTCTTCAATTGAGGTTTTTAAGTCCCTTCTTAAAACTCATCTTTTTTCTTTGGCCTTTTAGCACAATCTGAGATGTTTTACCTTGTTTTATTGTGTTTGTATTTTATTTTATTATTTTATTCCTGTTTTAAATTTTACCCTTCCATTTTATCATTGTATTGTATTATATAATTGTGTAAAGCACTTTGGTCCTGTTGGGTGCATAAAGTGCTCTATAAATAAAGTTGGTATGGTATGGTATGGTATGGTACTATTAGCCACCCCCTGCCTTTGCACCCAGTCGTGGGAAAAATTGCTCCCTCCACTTGCCATGATCCGTCACTCTGCACTGCCTCAGACAAGAAAAGTTAAATCCTACCTCTGTTCTTATAAACAGTTTTTAACTCCGATCCACTTGAATGTCTTGAACCCAAAACATTATAGTTTAGCTGCATCCCTGTTCAATTTCAGACCAGAAAAACACTCGCCTTGAAAACTACAAACATTCACTATTCAAATCCCTGAGTGATGGGGGACATTAACATACCACTTGTTTTAGCCAATTTCAGTTTATCTCCATGACCAAAGGTCCCATTTTTAGTCGCAACTGTCTAAAGAACAATGCTCTAGCGGTTCATCCATTTACAGTCCTCCTAAGTGATGCAGCCATATTGTTTTATTGACAAAAGGCTTTCTCCTTGCATCCATTCCAAGCAAGCCAAACTTTTTTTAAGGACCTTTAACTCTTCCCAGATCGATTCCCAGCAACAGTTTCTTGTCATAAGTAATTTCTGATGTTTTGCCTTCTTGACAATAGGATTAACACACATCTGAATTATCCAAAGGAGCAAATTGCCAAAACTCCTTTCATATAGATGATTAACGTTCCTCAATGGATCTGAAGCATCTGGTTGCTACTCACCTAAGCTCTTATGGCGATATTAAGGGTAGGCTTAGTTTTCCACACGTAGCTTGCCTATCTAGACTTGGTCTACTAATGTAGAGATGATGGATTGTTGCGGTTGGATTTGAAGTATTTGTAAAAACCAGATCATTTTTACATAAAACCCTATAATTGAAGGTGGGTGTTCTTTTTCTTTTTTTATCTAAAAGCACTAACTCGTAGCAGCCGTGGTAAACCCTTACCCTGACAGCAGACCCTTTTTTGTGGCTCCAGCAGCTTTTCTTTTGAGCTGTTAATGACACTGACACTTTTCAGGTGGTAGACTGGTCCATTAAACTGCTCCAGCACTCTCCATTTGCCACCTCTCAGCTGTAAATTTTAGTTCCTCTCATTGATGTTCAATTGGATTAAGATTAGGACAGAGAGCAGGTCACTTCCAAATGGTCTGTTTTCTTCTTATCCTTTCCTCAGTGCTTTCAGATTTATATTTGGGGTCATTATCTTGTTGGTAGAAGCCTGAGATTGAAGAGCTCTTTGGCACTGAGCAATATGTTTTACTCTTGAATGTCTTAATAATCTCTTGATTTCATAGTGCTCTGCACAGATTCAAACCACCCAGGGCCAGATGTAGCAAAACAACTCCTTTTCACAGCTAAATCTTGACGTTTCACTGTGAGACGGGAGGTGTTTTCATTGAAAGCTTAAATCTTTGCAACTTTTAACACTAGACTGAGACTTAGTTCCCCTAACTCAATTCATCTGCTGCCAATAACTCTTTTTCTTTCTTTTCTGGCGCAGATACCACTTTTCTTTTCAGAGGAATATATGGCTCATTCAGACACTTCACTTACTGCATCTATTCAGTTTGTCACAGCTCACATTGTTTATGTTCAGTCCAGACAGGATTTTAAAATGCATTCCCATGGTTTTTTTTGTGTAAACTTATAATTGTAACATGTCTTTAATATTATATTTTCCCTTTGATGAAATATTATACCACTTGAACCTTATTTTATTGTATTGTTTTACATTTTGTCATGTTAGAACCTCAAACTTTCAAGTTTCAATATACTTTTTCTGGAATGTTAACGTGATAGACCAACTCAAAAATGTGTGTTATTGTGAAGTGTGAGGAAAATGATATAGTTTTCAAAGTTGTCAGTTTTTTTCCTTTTTATAAATGAAAATTCCTGCCATGTCAGGTGTGTTCCTTGGTCTTCATGATGCTGTTTGATTACTAATGTAATTTGTTTGTAGCTGGTTGCACTTGATTTTAGGTTGAGGTATCGTAAACACAGTTTATTTTTTGTTGTTGTAAAAATACAGAATGTAGAAAAGTTTAAGAGGTCTAAATATTCTTTCTAGGTACTAGATATACAGTAGACCCCAAAATTTACAAGGGAATTTTACCAAATTCTGTCTTCATCAATTCCAACATCCGTTTCACATCTTTACCCAAACAAAAAAATGTGGTGTCAACTGCAAAAATGACACATTTGAGGAGTCCTGATACATTCACTAAGTCATTCACATATAAAATAAATAACTTTGTCTATAAATTCATTAAAAATGAGAAGGAAAATGAGTACTTTCAAAACCACTATTCAAGCAGTTTTCTTTTTTTACCTTATGTGTTTGTTTGTTTTTTAAGTTGCTTAAAAGTTTACTAAAGAATCATGACCAAAATGTGTTTTCATGATGAAAAAAAAAACATCACCTAACTTTTAATAGCCTAGCAAGTATTTTATTAGATTTTTTTTTTTTCCACCTGTAGTCCATCACCTGTGCATACTGTATTTCTATCAGTCTGCTGCAGACAGGATGATCCTCTTAGTGCTTCAGCAATCTGGGACACTATTCTCCACCTTTTACTTTTGCCAATTTGTCCGTGGTAGACCCAGAGTCCTTGTCTTCATTAAAGGAGTTCCTCATTGATCAATCACTGTCAGAGGAGTTGCTCTGTAATTGCACTGTGGCCTAATCATGACTGACGTCTCATCCTCTTTCTCTGTCACAGGTCTCAGGAGGGAGAATGTTCCATGACTTTCACACCTTCGACCTCAAGGTAGGCCTCTTTACTCTCATTTGTTTGGTTTATCTTTAAAAGTGTATGGCTTTTTAATGGACACTGGGACTCTAATTCACTGGTGGTGATGAGAAGTAAATAAAGATAAAAAATTTGGTCTTGCAAGCCAAAAATCAAACTATAGAATTAATTTGTTTACAGGTACAAGTTTGAGTTTGTATAACTGATTTGATGTGTTTTCTTTGTGGAATGATTTGTGATCAGCCATTCAGCTCTTTGCTTTAACAACTTTGGTGAGAAACCATCAGTCAGTATAATCCATGTTCAGTCTTTACATTTTTGGCGTTGTACATTCATAAATGAAAGTCAATGTGGAGAAAAACTAGAGAAAATAAGGAGAACTTAAAAATGCATGTCACATTTGTGGATGGTGAGTTGTAGCAGGACTAAACTCAGGCATGAAGGAGAAAGATGTTATGATCTTAGTAGTAATTGTAGAAACATAATGCTGGATTCCTTAGATAGAAAACTTTACTAATTGGCTTTTATGTATGTGAATGTTTCTGTAAAGTGCCCTGAGACAACTTTGTTGTGATTTGGCGCTATATAAATAAACTGAATTGAATTGAAATAACTAAAACCATAACAAAACAAAAAAAAAAAGCAAATGGCAGACGTGGTTGAGTTTGAACAGATAATCTGACAAACAACTGAAGGAAACCTGGGAGTTTGTGTATCAGGAAAGATGATTACTGAGTTCCACCACATGTGTTGGTTAGTAGTGAAATATGAGTAAGGAACTGGAAACAAAGACCATAGATGACATCCAGTCATGTGACCATAAAAGCAGAACAAACCTCAGCTGAACATCCAGGAGTGCCAAAACTCACAACAGAACACTAAAAACCCAAAGATCAAAGCAAAACCTCAAACCAGAACAAATACCCAAAGAGTGACAACAGGTGGGCTGATTACTAACATAATACAGGTGGTAGCTCAAAAGCTTGAAACAAGGACACTATGAGCATATGACCATAAGAAGCAAAGGTAACCGTGGTACAAAAAAACAAACCTAAAACCAGAACAAAGACCCAAACCATAGCAACATGTATGTAAAATGTGCTTTACTGGAACTGTCATCAGAGTTTAGGCATGATGAAGCATGGCAGTGTTTCCCTTACTATTATGCAAGGGGGGGTGCCCCGCCCCATTAACAGAACCGAGCACCCTGACTACCAAACCCCATCGACAACTGTCGGTATCAATGTAGCATAGGGCGCAACACAAACATGCTAGCAAAATAGCTACTGACATAATGCTCCGCTACTCCTCCCCCCCACACACACACTTTGACGACTATTACTGGCAGCAATGTAGCGCTGAACACAGATGTGAATCCCTGTCAAAAAAACTAACAAACAAAAAAAAAAAACAGCAGCAACATAGCGCTAAGCTAGTGGGCAGCAACACAGATGGGACTTCGTAACCAACCCGACCACACCCAAAAAATATATATATGCCAAGCGCCCTGCCAAGGGAGCTGATCTAGGGGAAACGCTGAATGGTCTTTGTTAGTTCAACATTTTTCAGTCAGGTCATCTGGACAGTCTATTTTTTTTTTTTTTCTTTTTTTGCGCTGAAACGTTTCGCCTTCAATCCGGAAGGCTTCATCAGTCAAGGAAACACACAACAAAACTGATTCTTCCCCCAACAGCTTACTCCAAAGTGGAACAAACCAGTTTTGTTGGTGCTAAGATGGTCTCTGTGGCACGCCCCCTCCTCCATGTCTATGTGCCACAGAGACCATCTTTGCACCAACAAAACTGGTTTGTTCCACTTTGGAGTAAGCTGTGGGAGGAAGAATCAGTTTTGTGTTGTGTGTTTCCTTGACTGATGAAGCCTTCTGGATCGAAGGCAAAACGTTTCAGCACAAAAAAAAAAAGACTGTCCAGATGACCTGACTGAAAAATGTTGAATTGTATACCTGGATTATTGAGCATGAACTTTGTTGGTCTTTGTTAGTGTTTGAGAGCACTGAGAGTAGTTTTGATTTTTCACGACCCAAGCTCCACACAGAGAAAAACATTTTCTTGCAACATTTTCCACTTTTGAACATATGCAGCACACAGACAGAGAAGAGACACTTGTATTTTTGGCAAAAAAATCTACAAATGTTTTTCTTCCTAAATAAAATGCAGAAAGATTCAACTTGCATCAAAGAAAAAAAGATTGAGCAATTTTTCCCGACTAAAATTGATGCTTTAACCAGTATATAAAATGCACCAGGATACTTAAACACAGAAAGCCTGACAAGATTTTCTAAAATGGTTTGCAAGTTTACAATTTTGGCTACTGAAATGGGTTTTGCACTGGTTTGATAGCACAGATGAGTCTCAGCCCTGTTAAGATTGTACATCAACACTCAAGCTTATTCTCAGTGGTTTCTCTGAATGCCCACTCGGCCTGCATCCAGTTCAGTGTTTAAGTAAACGGGAAGATTTAACACCTCAAAGAACTGGACATTTTCAAGCATTTTTCCTCTTCTCATTTGAAAATCTCACGAATGCAGATGACATGATTGGTCGTCCTAAATGGAAGGCATTGAGACAAACCAACACCTCTTCCTTGTATGCAAACACAGCACACAATGATATATTTAATACAAATGTTTGTGTAGTATTCTGTCTAATGCAATTCATACATTTTTAGTACAACCATCTAAAATGCTCCAACTGCAAGAGAAAGTGGGGTAATGACAAATCACCATTACTGTGAATTCAGGCTGCAGTCAGTAAAAATACTGGAGGGTCAAAAATGCTAAACACTGCTAAAAACAGTGTTGTTTTGTTAAACTTTTAAAACATGCTGATGATTAATGCTGTTCTGGCAAACAATTTAAAAATGTTTTTTTTAGTCCTATACATTTCAGCATTTTCATGTTGTGAATTTGTTTGGGATAAATACGTGAAAATTGACGAGACTTTTCTGCAACGTGGGTAAAAAAGCAAAAAAAGTCAAACGTACCTATAAAAAAAATTTTAAGAATAAAGATGTTTTTAAGGTTTTATAGGATTGGAAGATGTTGACACTTCCTAAACTTATTACGTCATTGCGTCTGTAACTCTTCAGGACGGTGCTCTGGGGGGGAAAAAAAAAGTTTTAAATTTAAAATGTAATCAGCACAATCACCACAAGCAATCAGTTCCTCTTCATTTCCCCCAATCGAGCCCCCCGCTAAAGACGAGCCTGTTAAATGGAGCATCTTATCAGGCCTGGATTAAGTTTTGACTTTGATTAACACATGTAGTCTGAGTTTAGAATGTCACAGTTCAAGTTTTGGAAAAATAGAGTTTTTTGAAATGCAAATAAGCTTTGGGTCATTATAAAATTAGGTTCCTTTTCAGGAGAAAAGCTAAAATGCTACAAGCTTTTGGTTTATACGTGTTCATATGTTCGATTTATAACCGTTGAGGTTTCTGTTTGTCGTTTTTCCTCTGGTTTCATGTTCTTAGAAATGTCTTATGGTTTCCTGTTAACTCTTACTCCATGTCTTGTATTCTTAGTTCTTAATGTCTTGTATTTCAATTAATAATTGCTCATTGTTATTACCAGTGATGGTATTTATTGAAAACTCATAATGAACACAGTTCCAATGTTTCCTTTCTTAAAGAACAGATGAACTGTGATGACGAGCACTACTAACCAAGACGGTAACTAGAATAATGCAGAAAAGGTCACTTTTGTCAAAGACTGACAGCTAAGAGATGTTGTTGAACAATCCTATGGTTTCACGATGTTTGGAAAATCTTGTAATCTTGATCTCCTCATGAGAGAAACACCAAAAATACAGATATTTATCTACCAGTAATTATCTATGGCGGGATTGCGGTAACTCAGTGGTTGATGCTGCACTCTTGTAATTTGGAGGTTGCAATTTAGAGCCCATGTTGCATCAGGATGGTCATCCGGCGTAAAACAATTTCCAAATCTTTCACATGAGTTTGCTCGCTGTGGTGATACCTACAAGAATTGATGAGCCAAACAAACAAAAAAAGCAAGAACCTAGTTATCTCTGGCAAAAGTAGGTTACAAGATTTCCCTCCAAAGGACATACTATTCACGTTTACATACCAGTGGGAGATATTCTGACCCAAAACAAGATTTCTCGGGCACACTGTGGCATTGACTAACCATACCATTGATAATCATTATGCCTCAGTTTTATTTTCTATTTTCCAGCCTTACACGTTCAGTGGAGCGCTGTATCAATGTTAACCAAGTAAACCATCACAACAATGACTGACCCACTAAGAACAGTTTGAATTTTTGGTGTCTCTTTAGGGATTTGTGTGCAATTCAAGTGTACACACAAAGCAATAGGCTTTGTCCCTTTTCGCAGAGGGATAAAGAGGTGAGCACCTCCCCAAGACATCCTCAGACACATCTGTGGCCATAAATGTTGTCTTACACAGTGGAAACAGGTCAGCTGTGAACACTTTGCATCTTCTGTTTCAAAAATATATTTTCACATGTTCAGCTGAAAGTTTTAAATCAAGCTTTTTGCATTGGACAATTATACATATTGTCTGGATTTTTAAATGTTGCATGTGTTTTATTTTTATATTATTTTTTTTTTTTAAATGCTATGCGAACAGGATGCTCAAGAAATGTGTCAGAATCAGCTTTGACAGAGACTCAGAGACTGCAAAGGCACAAATATGTTAATTTGGTCCACAGACACTGAATCATCCAGATTGCACCACTGTGCTTGCTTAATTAAATGCTCCACTGTGTAATGACTTTGCTTGAAAGGAAGTTAAATGTCTAAATGCTGCAGAATCTGTGTTGAGCTGAGCAGAAATCAATGGGACATAGTGCAAGAACTGAAGGTGTTTTCCGACTTGTTTAGGGTGAACGTTTTATATTGATGTCATCCCTCACTCAGAGAGTGAAAAGCTCATTCCTCTTGGTCCAAATCATTGATTGCTGGTGTACAAAACAGTGTGCTTACTTTGTGCTTTCTAGAGAGGTATAGAAAGGCTGCTCTTTACAGTACACGTGAGCAGGGAGGTGATTGGAAGGCTGCATTTACATGTAAGAATGGCAGAATAATGACAACAACTATTAATGGGATGGATGGGTGGAGATATATATATATATATATATATATATATATATATATATATATATATATCCCAATAGCCAGCTTCTGTAGCCGAGGATCAGACCGCCAGGGTCCCCGCCCTCGGCCACCACCCATCCCACATTGCACCCGACCCCTTTGGCCCCT
>NC_056498.1:25614511-25653539 GCF_014905685.2 Nematolebias whitei | reverse complement strand
TGTGGTTATTTAGTTATCAAGAAGCCTCTGTCTTTTTATAAATTTAGTAAAAAAGTTCATATCATGCTTCTGTTCATTTCCCCCACCATCACGGGAAGTGCCACTCTGCTCTGTGCTTTGTAGTACAACAGTGTCTGGCCATGATTGCATATTAACGTCATGCAATGTGTATTTTTATCTCTATCTACGTAGTTTTCATTTTCCCAGAATGCACTGGAGTGCGTCATACCATTAATGCCATTGTCAACGTCACAGGGGACATTCTATGTTTAAATTTGCAGAGTAGAGGTTAAATATTTCATTGCAACATGGATTATTCATTCAAGAAGTTGATGTAATATCACTTGTCACCAATTCATTTTACTTAGACAAGACACCCACATACTGTATATGGCAGGTAAAACTACAAAGCCTGCAGGCTTTGCATACCAATGTTTTTATTCTTGTTAGGGAAAAATGGCAACAATACTAAAAGTAAAACATTTGAATGCCCTAAACTATGCTCTATAGATTGAACAATTAAAGTAAAATATTGTTGAAGACTTGTTTTTGATGTTTAATAAAGAGAAATGACGAGGACAGTAATTGGACAACATTGGAATGCATCAAATTAAACATTACAATGGTGTTTGTGCTCTGAATTTTTTTTTTAACAAAATGCTCATTTCCCTTCATCTGTAGGGTACACTTCCCTTAGCTTCACATCACAAAAATAAACAGGACAGTCTTCCCCTGTTGTGAACATGCATAATGTAGGGAACAGTAAGCATTGTAAGCAGTAAAATGCAGTTTGACTCTAGCTTTTGTTGCCTGTTTTACTACATTTTGCTTTAATTACTGTTAATACATTTTATTTAAAAAAATTCCCTACCAAAATCTCCCATTTTAGAGGCACAAGGATGGAAGCAAACGCGTTACAGCTGGTTTGGTCAGTATTGTGAAATTCTCCAATTGCTCCTGTGGCCCTCTTCATAAGTTCTTCAAATGATAGTCAGCTATCCTCCAAAGTAAATTAATTAAATTGGTGTATCGCCATACTTGCAAAGCAAAATCAGATGCTCACGTCTGAAGTATTTGAAGTGTCACCCGAGATAATAGATGTAGAAGAGGTTTCTTATTCTCAAAGCCCAGCCCTTAATAGCACCAGAAGCCATCTGTATTCTCATTTCTGCAGCAGTCACTAAATCAACACCCTCGACACAAGCCCGAGGATGTCTTCACACAATCATGCATGACAACATCAAAGCTTTTCTTTATTGCCTTTCTTCTTCTCAGCCACCGTTAACTGCTCTCTGAAGCAGTGCAACCATCGCAAATGTTATCTTGGGATTTGCGCAAACACTGACAGTCGTGCTTGTTACTTGTCAATAGTTTCAGTCACGGCTAACGTTTGTGTTCGAGGATTATTTCATCATTGTGCAGGTATGAATTTAGCCAGTAAATCTGTTTGCAAAGGACAACATTTCACCTCATTTGGTTGTTTTAAATACAGCGTGTCTTTAAAGTGTCTAGTTCTTCAGGCTTGATTGTACGTCTCTCCAGCCATAAATATGTACAGTGTTGGGTGAATCAAATCCCTAGATTTCCATGTTTCAATGATGAGCTGGATCTGTCACTGGGGAGTATCCACATACAGTCTGAGCAGGCACCAAAGATGGATCTGTTGACACTCCATTTTACATGCCTCTGTTTAATGATATTATATTTCATTTCCAGAGCAAAGAAAACACCATTACGCAAAGCAGTGAGTCGTAACAAGCCATTCTGCAGCAGATTTCAAACCTCCTTGGTGGTATTGTAATTGAATTACAATGGCACAAAGTTTGAAAGAGATTACATTTGTTACAATTTGTTTCATCCCAAGATCAACTTTATACACTGTAAAATAAAAATGTAAACTGATTTAGTAGCAGTGTTCATCCAAAAAACGATTTTGTTTATATCCTTATGTTCCAACATCTTATCTGACCACGTTAGCCCATATGCAAGCCTTACTGAATGGAAAAATAATGGGGGTTTGGGAAAATCTAAATAGAAAAACAAATGCATGTTATGAATCAATTCAATTCAATTCAAAAATACTTTATTAATCCCAAGGAAAATTATATGTTGTGGTAACTCATCCTGGTTTCATTAAAGAATTGTTCTAGATGCTGATGGCTGTGGGCAGGAAGGATCTCTTGCAGCGGTCTGTCCTACAACGGATCTGAAGAAGCCTCTGACTGAAGACACTCTGTTGTTGTATGACAGTCTGATGAAGATGATGCTGAGTGTTGTCTATAATGTTCTTCATTTTATGAAGAATCCTTCTTTGTACAATCATTTCCAAAGGTTGTAGAGGTGTCCCCAGAACTGAGCCAGCCTTCTTTATGAACTTGATCTTTTTTAAGTCACTTGCTCTGGTGCTGCTCCCCCAGCAGATGATGGCAGAAGAGATGGCACTCTACAACAGACTTATAGAAGATATGCAGCATCTTGCTGCAAACACTGAATGACTTCAGCTTCCTCAAGAAGTACAGTCTGCTCTGTCCCTTCTTGTAGACGGCTTCACTGTTGCATTTCCAATCCAGTCTGTTGTCCAGGTGAACCCCAAGGTATTTATACTTCTCCACCACTTCCACTTCTTCTCCCATGATGGAAATAGAGTTGGACCTGTTCCTGTTTCTCTTGAAATCTACAATCATCTCCTTTGTTTTGTTCACATTCAAGATAAAATGATTGTTTCCACACCGTGCCACAAAGCGGTCCACCAGTTCCCTGTACTCAGCTTCTTGTCCATCACTGATACACCCGACCACTGCAGAGTCATCAGAATATTTCTGCAGATGACAGGAGTCTGTTTTATACTGGAAATCTGAGGTGTACAGAGTGAAAAGGAATGGTGAGAGTACAGTCCCCTGTGGTGCTCCTGAGCTACTGACCACCTGGTCAGACACACAACCCTTCAGTCTCACAAACTGTGGTCTGTTCGTCAGGTAGTCTTTGATCCAGGTGATTGTTGAGGCCTCCACCTGAGTTTTCTGGAGTTTCTGCCAAAGCAAATCAGGCTGGATTGTGTTAAATGCACTGGAGAAATCAAAGAACATGACTCTCACAGTGCTGTCTGTCTTTTCTACATGACAGTGAGTTTGCTGAAGCAGGTGTATGATGACATCTTCAACTCCAAGTCCACGCTGATAAGCAAACTGCAGTGGGTCCTGATATGTGCTTGCTTTTTTAGTCAGGTGGGTCAACAGAAGTATCTCTAGGACCCTCATGATGTGGGATGTCAGGGCAACAGGTCTATAGTCATTGAGGACTGATGGGTGAGTTTTCTTTGGCACTGGAACAAGGCAGGAGGTTTTCCACAACACTGGAACTTTCTCCTGGGTCAGGCTAAGGTTGAAGAGGTGCTGCAGAACCCCACAGAGCTGCTCTGCACAGACCTTCAGGACACTGGGACTGACACCATCTGGACCTGCAGCCTTATTCCGGTTCGGTCTCTCCAGCTGCTTGCTCACCTGACTTCTGGAGACGCAGAGGGGGGAGGCAAAGGAGGTATCATCATCTTCTGATTTGGTTGAAGACCAATATGTAGAAGAAGGGGTCCATGACTGAGGTGGTAGAACCTTTTTAGGTTCATCTACCTGGATTATTGAGTATGCATCAGGGCACTGATAAAAAAAAGGGTTAAATCATGTCATCTGGACCAGTTTCTTTAAGTGAGGAATGTTTAATCCCCCATCCGGAGGACTTCATCAGGCTACGGCCTGCCAACCTTTTATACATTGATACAATGATACAGGACACTGATACACACTTGTTCTACCATCAGACAGTGTGTTGTGTAATATTTTCATCACTCTAGCTCTGAGGCTGATGTCACAAATCAAGTTCAATGTTATACAAGGTCTTTACATGTTCAAGCCATTGCTATCCACCTTATTCTTGGGGACTCTACTGTATAAATGATTATAGGCACAACTTCCTGACAGACACCGGAAGTAACAGTAAGCATTGGTTAAACATGGTAGCAGAGCACGAACTGGAGTTTATTTGAAATGAATTTGCATTCAGTTTAGCTGATAAAATTGTGCTTTTGTTTTGTTCACATTTATTTAACAACCATAAAGTTTACTAAAATGCCCTCGCAGAATTCAGGTATTTGTTGTGTTCGCAACTGCATGAACATCCAGCCCAAACTAAATCAGTGGCTACAACGGAATTTTAAATACGGACCCAAAACAAAAACAGTGTGTTCCTTTGAAAAGCAGTATAGTTTCTATCACCTACCTACAGATGAGGAATTTTTGAAGAATGTGGCTGATTTTGTTTTAACTTGAAGAGACCACCCAAAACAATGTATGTGTGTTCATTTCACTTTGTTGACAAACGGCCAACGGAGGAAAACCTGCATCCTACTTTGTGGCTGGGCTACAATAAGCCACCGGAGAAGAGACGCCACATCCTCAGAAGGATTGAAAACAATGTGACAAGAATATCAGGTATGATTTCAAGTGTATGAAGGGCACAGCATTATAGTATTTGTTCAGCTTCGGTATTACAATTTTGTCTGCAATTAACCCAAGCTCGGTGATGGAGGACTTTAAGACTTTGGCTGGACTCTGTGTCTGCTTTAAGGTAACTAAGCTTGTGTCCCACCTCCTTTTTTAACAAAATGCGACCAATCTAAAAAAGTTAAGTCTGATTTTTCTACCTGGATTATTGAGCATGCATCAGGATAAAATGTGACCAACCTCATTACTGTGTAGATACTAATACACCTCAGAGCTTTTCAGGTTGTTCATCGCTTCACCGCCGGAAGCAACCGAGTCAATGAAGTAGATAAATATGCTAGTAGATGTAATCTGCAGCCATTTCTTCAGGTCGTCTTCCCATCCCGCTCTGCAGTAGGCAGCAGTATGATTATATAGTGCTGTAGTACTCGAGACCGGTCTTGGTCTTGAGACCGGTCTCAAGACCACTTTTTGATGGTCTTGGTCTTGTCTCAGTCTCGACCACATTTGGTCTCGGTTTTGTCTCGGACATTGAGGGCTCGAGATTTTATTTAAAGACCAGTTATGACCACAGCTGTGGAAATTTTATTAAATTGCCAGAATATTGTCCAGTTTATTTGTTAACATCTTTGTTTTTATTGGATACAAAACGTACTGGCTAAAATCCAAGCGATAAAGTGACTCATTGCTAAATACATGCTTTTGTTACCGCTGTCACACCCACCCCCCTTCATTCGCATGTGTCACTCCCAGTGTTGCCAGATTGGGCGGTTTTCATTCTGATTTTACTGGGAACTCTGGCTGAAGATTTTTGTTGGATTGTTTCATTTTGCCACATACTATTAAATTAGCTTGGCTTGTACTGATGTATGTTCATGTTCAAACAGTAAATATACTGTAAGAATATATTGATTAGGCAGATTTTTGTGTGATGTGGTGGTTTTTAACAGATTTCTGGGCTGGAAAACCTCAACTCTTTACTGGTCACTCCAAGAAACTGAGAAGTGATTGTCTGGACACAGGAAGAGATATCTGCCAAATCATCAGTTATAAAATTCGGCTATTTAACTCACAATTAATATACTTGTAACTAATATCCATTTATGTGACTTTTTTAGACGTATATGTACAACTTTACTGAAACCACTGTGCAACTATATGATTATCCTTGGTCTTGAGTTCGGACTTATGCAGAGTGTTTTGCCACTGCAGTTTTTTAAGGCTTGGCATGTGATGAAACTGCTTCCAATTTAACAGTTGTGTAATTTTATTGTGCAAACACATGAAGTTAGGCCACTGAATGTCTGATTTCTGTTATGTAGCTTTGAAAATTTATGAAAGTTTATACATTCATTCAAAAGCAAACTTAAAGTTGCAGTATATAACTTTTATTTAAAAAATATTTTATAATATATATATTTTTATTTTATTTTATTTTATTTGAGGTCTTGGTCTTGACTTGGTCTTGCCCTCCCTCAGTCTTGGTCTCAACTCGGTCTCGTACCCTAAAAGACTTGGTCTTGTCTCGGTACACTCTGGTCTTGGTCTTGACTTGGTCTCGGGTTAGGGGGTCTTGAACACAACACTATGATTATATTGTCCTGTTTGTGCTCTGACCGGTGGTGTTCCCACATGTTTAAATTAAATCCACAATGCTTGGAGAAATTACATTAGCTTCTACTGTTCGCACATAAATAAATGCTGGTTCTGGTCCATGCCGGAAGTCGCGCCCATAATTCACGCAAGGCACCATGGGGGTTAGGAATAAGGTGGATAGATTGCTGTATCACTGTTTGTTGATGAATGTGTAATGTGCCTTGGGCAGTACTATTGTTTTAATCTTGAAGACATTTAGTTTCTGCTTAGAAAGGAGTTCTCAAATCAAACTGACTTATGTGGTATTCAAGCTTAAAAACTGTGTTGGGCTGTTTCTTTATGGGAGTTATAGTATTTGCATGCAAATCACTCTACCTCCCATCATTAATGATGGTTGCTGAGGTCTTTGTTAATCTAAATGTAGTATTTCGCTGGTCCGGTGACGTGTTGGTAAATAGCATTCCAAAATGTCTTGAAATGTTAATGGGGGTTATCAAATTCCTTGTCTGAAGCTCTCAACCTTGTTGCCAAGATTTTAAACATGTTCAGAATATTTCTGCAATGCATTTTCTCTCAACATAGTCAGAGTTGACTCGAACCCTTCTCGATTTAGTTTCCGTAAAGTGTTCTCCAGTAGATTACATTTTAAATATGGGAGCAGTTGACGTTGTAGATACACGGTGAGCTAAGATGAGTACAATGTGGGTAGAGTTGGGCATCAAAATAATGTGCAGGATTTAATTTACAGTTTTGCTGGTTTCTAGGTCATGAGCATTCATAATTCATCAACAACTCAATGGGAAATTTACCAATTTTAAGGTAGCTTTTAATCACCAGCTAGTCTCAAATAGTCACAACCCAGTGAGATACTATTCTCCACAATCAACCTTAATGCTCCTCAGCTAGACTTAAAAGCAAAATGCCTTCACTAATCAGGAAGTTCATCTGTCCATTTTAACTTGGTAGACCTACCATGGCTACTGGTAGAACTACCACTGGCTGAGAATCTTCACCAGCATTTAGCTTTAGAAATCAGCACAGGAAAACCTAATGATTGGTCAGCTGGTCACCAGAATTTGTACTCGGGCAACACTTGATTTCTGCCAATCTACAATGTCCAGGCCAAATGGATAACTAACCTAAAATTGATTTTTCCAGTAACTTGTGTTAAGTGCTTTGAGAGCTGTTGTTTTTTTTTTAAAGTCTGACTTGTTGTTTTGAACACACATTGGACAGCAGTTGTTATTTCAATGGGAGCAATATGCTCACGGTGGAAAGCACAAAAATGGCAGCAGAGGTGGAGAGAGTGCTCCCTTGGGCACAAACAGAGGGCCATTCAAAAGGTCCCAAAAGAAAACAATAGAAATTGATTTCAACTTTATTCCAGATCAAACACATCACTGTTCTGATTGATGCCCCGATGGTGGACGATTTGGCACATGTGAACGGTCAGTCACACCCTATAAATACTGAGCTACAGTAGCATTTAATACACAGAGGTTCTAATGTTTCGAGAGTGGCAATGTTTTGGTTGGGGCAACAACTTGTTTTACTAAAGTTGTTTGCAAAAGGTGCACTCTCTAGCCCTTTTGGCAAAACTGAACAAAAAAGCAGTCTGACGTGTTTTTGTGGTAGTGTCATGGGCTCAAATGACATAACGACATAAAAGCTTTTACTACCAGCAACATGAATTCCAATAAAAAATATTGGCTGCAGCAAATATTTAGCACTATCGATCGTGGAAACTGCTTTCAGCTATACTGTCATCCTCATACCAAATAATTAATAGATTTTAAAATTAGATGTCAAATATTAAAAATAATAAAACTGGAGTTTGCATAGTCCACAAAAAGCTGTTGTTAACTCTTGACTGCATAGTGTTTCACTGTCAACATAGTAGCTAGAGTTGAACATTGTATGTTTGTAGAAACTATGAATTATTGGATAATCTTTATATTTCTCACCCTTCATTCTTCAAATTAAATGATTTTGACAGCTTATACAAGAATTAGATGTATCGACCAATAGTCCAGTAGTTATTTGGAGGTTTGAGGACACATAGAAGTTAGTGGACAATTGGCCAAGAGAACTTTTGTTTAGCTACAAGAAATTGCCTCAATAGGGTCTTTCTTTCTTTCTTTTAAATTTTTTCCCTGTTTGACATAAATCTAATGACATTTTGGCACCAAAACGACTTGTCAAAAGAACCTGTAGTTCATTAACCAAAGCTTAGAATTGGTTCTCAGAAAATCCTCACAAAGCCTCTCTATGTTTTGTGTCAACATCGACGACCTTTTTTGCCTCTGGGATGTTCAAATCTATATTTTTGGCTGAGAAGCCTTGTTTATTCATGCTCATAGCCATAGTTATGCACTATATCACAAAATACAAAGTAGGACAAGAGCACTGGTACAGAAAGGAGCGTATTACAAACCATTTGTGTGTTGCTTCAACACCACAAACCTTGAGGCTTTGCTGGCTGCCAAGCTGCACTCACCCACAGAGCTGTGTGCTTATTTTCCTGCACTCTTCTTGACCATATGGAGCAGAAGGGTCACAGGGACAGTGTGTTTCACAGATTTGTCTCCGTATGTGACCAGTGTGTGTGTGCATATATGTGTGCATATGCATTGTTGACCAAGAGAATAGGCAAAATCTGCTGTTAGTGTTGGTGTGTTTGGCAGAAGAAGGTGTTGATTTTGTCAGCTATTGCATTTTCATATAAGCTTGAGAATATTACATAGTGCATTTTATGGATAGGCAATGGTTTTCAAATATCCAAGAGGTCGTTAAGGTATATGCATTTGGATAGTGTTTTGAAAAACGATGGTCTTTTATATCAATGGCATCAAGTGATGATACGTCATACTAACACCAGCACCAGCTGACAAAGTTTTTGGTTGCTAAATTGCTATAGTATTCCTCAGGGCAGAGGTGTTTAATTAAAGTTTTGTAAGTTCTTCTGTATCTCTAGTTGAACCAATGTTCACATCAGTGATGCTCGTTCTGCTATGTTCTGATATGCAAAAATGCAGTGTGAATGCTGAGTGCTAATTGACATTGACATGACAAATAAAATATGCTGAAGCAGAAATTACGTGGTTAAAGGAAGAAAATAACAAAGTGCTCTCTAAAAGATAAGAATGGTAAATGTACTTATATAGTCTTTCCATCTTAAGATACTCAAAGCTCTTTACAACACAATCTGTGTCCTAATTTACTCATTCATACAGCACTCTACTAGATATATACAAAGACTAATCAGACTTTAGATCACATTCATACACCGATGGGACACACATCGGAGGCAATGAGGGGTTCAGTGTCTCACTCAGGAACACTTCAGCATGTGACTGCTGGTGGAATCAAACCCCCAACTCTCCCATTGGAGGACGACTGCTCTAACCACTCATCCACAGCTTCCCCCTAAAAAATGAAAAAGTATAAGGTTAGTTAAAATCCAAATCTATCAAAAGGCTAGCTAAAAACTAATAGTAACAGAAGGGCAAACTAGAAGTTAAATTAGCAGAATGCCAGCTAAAAGCTAAAAGTGGCAGAATGGTAGCTGAGTTATAAAATAGCAAAATACAAAATTAAAGCAATGATGCTGAAGATTTTTAACAAAATATTTTTGAAGAAATCTTCATGTGTTTGTATATGGGAAAATGTATAAATAGGTAAAAATTATATTTAAACGTTTAAAAGTTATAAAACGCAAACAATATAGCTCTCTTCTCCTGGATGGCATGAAGATTTTGATATAAAAGTGGCTAAAATATGTAGTAGTATGCAAAGTATGCAGAAGTATGTAAAGAAGATTCCAAAAATCATATAGGATACTTATAGGAGAATAATAAGAAAACAGAAGTGCAAGTGCTGAATCAGTATTCACATAATGGCCAGTGATTTTCAAAAGAAGTTTGCCACAAATGCCCATCTCTAGTACCAGTATCAACAATAAAATGATACATAATCATTTTTCAGCTTACAAAGGGGTTCCTTTATTTTATTGTTGCAGTTTTTAAGCTTACCAAGGCAGTATACTCTGGTTTTATTCTTGTCATTGATGGTGTGCTCCATCATGCAAGTGTATGTACCTCTGCCGGTAGATAAAAATGTTAATAGCAAAGGTCAAAGACATTGTATAGGTGCAAGATGATAAAGTGTTTTTATCCATCAGCTCAGGGGTCAGCTTGTCAGGCCTGACATAGTAACATAGTAGCAACCTCTCGTTTAATCGGGACATTAATTCACCCATCACAAAACCCTAATGACACCATTGCCGGCCAATTAATCTTAGAATTTGATTTAGCCCGTCTCCATTCATCATATCTGACTCTTTCAGTATGCAATCAATATGGCCCTTGTAGCACGCTGGGCACCTAGACCTTAAGAGGTACACAGTCATGGTGCGGTGTATTATGAGAAAGTAAATGCTTGGCCAGGCCAAAGGGGGAAAGCATCAATCATGTTCCAGTGCATTCATCAACATGACTTTTTTTCCCTTCCTCTGGTTCTTGTGAGAAACCTCTTCAGGCAAAAAAGCAAAGGCTCATCAAAATTCTCAGGAACGCCAAATGTATAGGTGTGTTGTCCCATCTTCATCCAAATCTGTCCTGTTTGACCACTGTGACATCAAGAGCAAATACATATTTTGTGTTCATAGTTGGGGAATCTTGTAGTGGAGCATCGCTGTTGCTTACAGCCTTAGATTTACTTGAATACAGTTGTTTATATTCTTACGTCTTGAAATGAGCTGCACCTTGTCAGTATCCCTTCAAGCTTGCACTTGGACAGACACACACGAATATACACACAGCGTCAAGCCGCAGGGCGAAGGCAGCTCTGCTCACTCAAGGGGAAAGTGAACAGCTGTGCCCATGACAGCTGGAGCAGTCATGACATCCCTTCACCAAATATCAGGGACGACTCTGGACACAATGGCAAATCAGCCGAGAGGGGTCCATTTACAACCTGGACGAGGCGCCAAGGCTTCATCCCGCAACCAGGCTGAGCTCATTGTTTCCGAAAACGCATTTCCAGTGATAATGTGAGAAGTAATGAGTTTCTCCTTGCTCTGTATCCCATATAATAGTCCCCCATTCGCTACAAAACAAGCCAACGGAGGAAATTAGATAATGCTGTGGCTGTGAAAAATCAGTCGAATGCTGATGTTTGTTTTTGGAGGTTGGGTTTAAATGATTTACTCGTCAGATGCTGACTGGAATCTTTTACTGCAGACATTTCTAATCATATCATCTAACAACGTGACAGTAATTCAATCGGTGTGTATGTGAAGAAATTAGTGTATTTTGCCAACTAACATGGGTGGCATGCCAATCACTGTCCTTACTGTGGAAAAAAAACAATTAGAATGGAAATCCTGTGTCACGTGTACTGGAATAAGGGAGAAATAAAGTCCACGTTCCTTAAACTTTAATTTTTTTTACACATCAGGACATAATAAAAATGTTTTAATAGGTTGTTGTTAGTATCAAGGCTACATAAACACAAGACAGATTCCGCCATATCATTATTTATTAAACAGAAACAGGCCAAAATGGAAAAGCTGTGTGGGGAAAAGCAAAGTCCCCCTGTTGCTGCTTGGATAGGATTTAAAAGCAATAATTTAGCAGTTTACTGGTCCAGAGAATGCATGTGTGTTAACACAACCTATCGGCAAAAGACCCTCAACATAAACTGCTAAACATGGTGGCAGAGGGGTGATGATTTGTGTGAATTTTTACAGCCACATGATGTTGGCACCTTGTATTCATTGACCAACAAGTCCCATATAGGATTTTCTGGTCTTGACCATACAGTAGTGGGATTCAAACAATGCCAGGACAGAATACCTTGATAAATGAATAGTTGATGCCCATCAATATAAGAAGTTTATAAGGCCATTTATAAACAATTTTGAGTCTATTTTTATACAGTATGAAAGATTATTCACCGTTTGTCTACATTTAAGGAGGTTAAGTAAAGTGCTATGTGTTATCATTGTATGTTCCCATACAATGGTGAAATTAGTTATCTGCATTTAACCCATCGCACCTGGGATACACCCAGTACCACTCGTACTAGGAGTGGATGTTCCAGATAATTCACAGCCAAACTAACTGTCAAGCACAAGTGATGATTTGTGTTTGTTTTACAGCCACAGGACATAGGCATCAAGTAAATCCATAAATCCTGCTGAATCCCAAAGTATTCTACAGTCAAAACATGACGCTATCTGTTAGCTTGGGTCAAACTACGACACAAAACAAGCGGTCGTCTTAAACAACAAATCTACAACAGGAAGGTTGAATAAAGAAAATAAAGTGCTGCATCGTTTCAAAGTCTAGTCCTCAGACTGACTGAAATGCTGTGTTGGGACATTAAAACCTGTGCATTAATGTATGACTGCAGACCTTAATGGACTAAAACAACGCTGTACAAAAGAGTGGGACAAAGTTCCTCAACGGTAGACTGATAAATAGAAACAGAAAACCATTACAAGTTGTTGCTGCTAATGACGGTTGTACAAGCAACTGAATCAAGAAGTAGGCGTTTCCATTTTACGTTCATTGTTTTATAAATAACGACACGGAGGAATGTGTATGGTTTTAAGTTTGATATGAATAATTTTAGAGCTGGGGAAAAACCAGATCGTGTTTATTGCTGGTGCGTAACACTATAAATCTGAACGAGGGAAGACTTTTATTTCCCCATGACTGGGATCGCACCCACAGGTTTTGTTTTGTTTCAAATATCACATATGATGGATGCCTGAGCTGAGCTAGAGCCAGTTATAATTGTGGAGGACTCGTAAAAAAAAAAACAAATCAGTGTGCTATGTAAATGAGCATAATCAGCTTCAGGCCCCTTTAGCACCAGACCGATTTTAATTACACCTTAATTTCATGTATAAATACTTCCAATTCAGACGAGCAACCACAGTAAGCCCCAGCAGAATAGAGTGTGTGGGAAGACTGTATAGATACAGATAATTACAACTCACTGTTATGGACTCCTGATTATATGAGGTGGTGGCCAGCATTCAGTGGGATTTTCTCCAAATGAATGAACTTCATCAGGGTGATTGATTAAATACAACACTGTTATGGCCGTGGTGCCATGTGTAGCCAAAAAAAATGTCCTTTAATCTTATCGGTTCATTCAAAGCAGTTTGTGTTGGACTGTTCATACAAATCCATACGGTATATGTCTGTGTGTGTCTTTAGACCGAGTTTAGTCAAATGGTGGACATATGGTATCAACTTGATACATAATATCTTGGAAAAGTAAGAGGGAGCTTAATTTTCCCTAGTTTCAAAAACTGTTTAGTAAGGGCATTTCTGTTGAGAATGTTGACTTATTAAATGAAGCTTTAAAAGGTTCCCATCTGTTTTTTTTTTCCTTCTTCCTGGGTGGCGTTATAAGTAAACCAATATATTGTGTTTGTGGTACACATTTTTGGTTTAAGTGGCTCGACTGAGAAGTTTCCTAGTTTGAGTTAAGTTCATAACATTAGGTGGTTTTTGAAAATGAATCCATTTGATTGTGTTCAGGGATTTTTTTCTACAACCATTTTGTTTTCTAAAATCAGACTTTTGGCAAAGATGGGTTCTGTATGAACGTTTTAAAAGTTTATTCTAATACCTTTTGTAAATAGTGCTCCGAGTGCAGCTAGTTTGGAGAAACGTTAGCTAGCTAGCTAAAGCTAATCAAAGCAATGGCAAGAACATAATGAAAGGATGTCTGGAAACAGCTCTAATCTAAAAGAAATCTCAGTGGTTTTTGCAAATGCTATTTTATAGATATGTACACCAACTTCTGTTGCTTATTTCACAGTTACTCTGGCATAAACATTGTTCTGCATCAAAAGGTGCTAAAGCTAGCTCCTGTTGTTATTATTTGTGCTTGCAAATACAAAATACTTTGGTACAAACCATTTAAAGAGAAAATATGAAAGATATATCAAAGTTCTCGCTCAGTAATCAAAATCAGGTCATCTGGATGGTTTCTTTTTTTGTTGAGGGGAGTGGTGGCGCAGAGGTTAGAAGATGGGCCTGTGATCGGAAAGTTGCAGGTTCAACTCCCGCTACTGTCAACATCAAAATGTGCGTGGAAAAGGTGGAACACCCACACCTCCCTCCACCCTCATTCGCCCCTCTCTAGGCCCTTGAGCAAGGCCCTTAACCCCCACCATGTGCTCCCTAAACAGGTCTCTCTTGAAAATGAGTTTTCGTGGCTCAATGAGACTACCTGGATAAATAAAGGGTAAATGAAAAAATGAGACGTTTCGTCCTTCATCCAAAGGACTTCATCAGTCCAAGGAGTCACAACAAACTCAGTTCCACAAGCACCAACTCACATAGTGGACCAACCAGTTTCCAGGTGATAAGATGGGTTTCTTACGGTGGCCCTGAGGTGTAAATAAACAACATTTGAAAAAAACAGAATTACATTTTTTTAAACACACAACAACATTTGAAAAAACCGAATTACATTTGATAAAAATAGAATTACGTTAAGCCAAAGTGGAAGTGGCCGAAGCAGAAGTGGCCAAAACAGAAGTGGCCGGAATCACATTTGAAAAAAACAGAATTACATTAAACCAAACCAGAAGTGGTGTTTTTTTATTTTTTATTTATTTATTTATTTATTAATTAATTAATTAATTTATTTATTTTTTGCATGTGTATATATATTTTTTTACTTTAATAACAACATAAAACAGAACAATGTACAGTACACACACAACAGAGTTACAGATAGCAGGCTAGGTATTACTAAAGCAGTGCCAGTAAAACTAAAATGTAAAACTAAAATGTAAAACTAAAATTCATGTCAACAAAACTTAATTACCTTGAAGATCCTGCTGAGTTTTTCCCGTGTCATATATTCTTTAAGCTTGAACAAACTGTAGCTCTCCATGTCTACAAGCTAAAGACTAGCCTGCTAACTGTACCTCTGTTGTGTGTGTACTGTGCATTGTTCTGTTATTCTGTTTTATGCTGTTAATAAAGTTTAAAAAAACTAACACCACTTCCGGTTTGGCCTAATGTAATTCCGTTTTTTCAAATGTGATTCCGGCCACTTCCGCTTCAGCCACTTCCGCTTCAGCCACTTCCGCTTTGGCTTAATGTAATTCCATTTTTTTCAAATGTGATTTTTTTTTTTCTAATGTTGTTGTGTTATTGTTGTTTTTGTTGCATTTTTGGAAATGTTGTTCATTTACACCTCAGGGTCACAGTAGTTTCTGGGAGTAGCAACACTGGGGTATCAACTTTATAAATATTGATAAAAACAACTTTCACACGAATCTCTATAATTTTATATTTAAAAATGGGGATTGGAGTTTATTTAGGATGACAGCAAATCATTTTGGACTTAGCCCTGCTCAGATTAGCCATTAGCTCGTCATCCAGGTGGCTGTGGCTGAGTGGTTAGAGCAGTCGTCCTCCAATGCAAGAGTTGGGGGTTTGAATCCACCAGCAGTCACATGCTTAAGTGTCCCTGGGCAAGGCACTGAACCCCTCATAACCTTTGATGTCCCATCAGTGTATGAATGTGATCTAAAGCACTAATTAGTCTCATTAGAATGATTTGTTCAATTAGCTTTGTAGAGATCTAGTAGAGTGCTGTGTGAATGGGTAAATGAGGACATAGATTGTAGTGTAAAGTGCTTTGTGTATCTTGATAAGATAGAAAGGTGCTATATAAGTACAGTCCATTTACCATCCTGATCAGAACTAAACTCTTCAAACTGAGGTCATTCAAAAAACTAACTAGAACAAATAAAATGTTAATTGTTCATACACTTTCCACAGAATGTCATTTTATAAGATCTGAACTAGCATTTCAACACGCTGAACCTCAGAACGATGAACCCTGTGAAAAGAAACAGCAGCACTCCATCTTGGGGAACCATTAAAGTTGAACGACTGGATTTACTCTAAAAATAGAAGATTTACTCCTGCAGGGACTGCAGATTGAACTTTGTTGGAGGGAGAAAAAAAAAACAAACGAGGAGCATATGCTCACGCACAGCTTTGTTTCAGCCTCAGATGTTCCTTAACACTTGATTTCCTCAAGTTGCATTCCCTTTTTTACCAAGTTATTGTGCTAATTATTTTTCGGCACGTTCCACTTGGGTGGTTCACTTCTCGAGCCGAACAAAATACAGAATATCTGCTCAGCCGTGTGACACATTGGTTTCTGAATACCATGGGCTGTTTTGAAATGCTTCGGAGCTGATGGAGCTTTTTATTTGTTTTTGTTTTTTACTGCTGCCTAATGCAGCCAATTAAGAAGGAGGCACTCCTTCAGTGTTGATGTTCAGATCATTTTACAAATCATGACTCGAAAAAATCTGGCTAGCTCGATTTTTGTATTTAACTGTACTCTCCCTCGTGCCTTGCTTTAAAGGGTTCTGAAAATACCAACCAAGCACTTCCATTATTCTCACGGTGCACAGGGATGTAAGTGGCGTAGACAACAGAAAGCATGAACTCACAGGCTGAACGTCAACGTAGTCGAAATGAAACGGTTCGCCTGAAGCGTTCACATTCATCTCAAATGATCAGATTTGCTGCCTGCAGCTTTAGCGTATCGGCTGTGATGAGAAACACCTTTATGTCGATGTTACACTTAGTCCCGAATGGTGTTCGTTTTACGGTAACAGTAACTTTTGCAGGTTGACCTGATGGTAAAATTTTACGAATCCAGCATACCAGATATGATCTTTTCTGAACTGACAGCATGGGAATCCATGTTTTGTTCTGTCGTATCTGACAGGTTTTGGTTTGTTTTTTATACTTGTACAACAGCTAGATGTGCACCACCATACACAGTGAGCAGTCACAGCAAAATATCTTTTGAACCACCAACGTGTAGAGTTTGATAAACCTCTGAGAAAGGAATCATCATGCATTTTTAACTGATTAACTTTAGGAGTCAACTTGATTTGAGCTGGCTGGCTACTAATCGGCGTAAGAAACAAGAAACAGCTAAAGTTCAGTCAGTCTTACAGATATTGAGCTAAAATTTGGTGTGGTTGTAGGATAGAGTCATCCTAAACATATATTCTAAGTGCCAACAAATCAAGTAGGATGTTTTAAATGTTGGTTTGCAAGACATCAGGCAATATGCATTTCTTTTAGGCATGCTGGTTTCATTGTGAGGATGTTTATGAAGCATCCACACTATTGTGATCCATTTTTCTTCAGTACGTTTTTCGGCATCTTTCTTGTTCCATAATTTTTGTGCTATTTCAACAAATCATATCAAAACGTTCAGCTATGTCAGGACAATCCTTGTATGACTTTTGGTTTTGGTGTAACTTTAGCTTTTTGAAATATTTAGCTTTTTCTGCCACTTTTTTTTTCCTCACAGAAAATGTCCCTCCTTCATATCTTTAGACCTGTTTACAACCTTTCAATGCTCCTTTCACATTTTGTTCTGGTTCAGCTTCTTTCAGCTTCCTTGAGCAAATTTAAATATTTTTTGAAAAATAATTTTGCACGTAAATTAATTAAAAATTAATTTCAGCTGTTTTTTCAGCTGTTTTGTGATCCTTTCAGATTCTTTCTGCTAACTACAACATTGTTTGTGCTTCTTCTAACTTCTTTCTGCTAATTTCAGCTTGTTATGCTCCTTTCAGCAGATTTCTGCAAGTTTGAGCTTTTTCTGCAATTTCAGCTACTATTTAGCTGTATTTATGCTAATTTTAGCTTTTTCAGCTAACTCCACATTTTTTGCACTCATTTCAACTGTTTTTAGACTAATTTAGCAAAAATGTGCTCTTTCAACTTCCTTCTGGCAATTTAAGCTTTTTTCTGCTTTTTAAGCTACATTTCAGCAGTTCTTTTTTGTGCTAATTTCTGTTGGCTTATTTTTTCACATAATGTCCTCTTTTTGTGCTCAATTCTCCTTCTTCAGCCTAACTGGGCAAATCTGTTCTTTCTGACTTTTTCTGTTATTTTAAGCTTTTTTACATTTTCAGCTATTTTTTTTAGCATTTTTTCAGCTAATTTCAGCTGTTTTAGGATATATTCAAGTTTTTTGTGGTGACTACTGCTACTTTCAGCCTAATTCATGTTTTTCTACTAATTTCAGCTTGTTACACTCCTTTCATATTATTTCTGCTAGTTTCAGTTATTTTAGCTACTCTGTTTTATGCTTCTTTTTTAGCTTTTTCAGCTAATTCCACATTTTTAGTTGATTTCAGCTTTTTCAACTTCCTTCTTGTAGCGTAAGCTTCTTTCTGCCATTTCAGCATATTTTAAAACAAATTTCAGCCTTTTTTTTTAGCTAATTTCATAATTTTTGTGCTTATTTCTTATTTAAATGAAATTCAGCAAATATGTGTTCTTGCTGCTTTTTTCTGCTAATTTAGGCTTGTTCTTCTTTTTCAGCTAATTTCAGCTGTTTTTCAGCAAGTTCTTCAGCATTAAGCATTCACACTGCATTTTCGCAAGAATTGCACTTTTTCTAGTTTGTTGTTTTTTTAGGAAAAAGAGGTAAAATAACTGAGAAATGAGGGAAAGCAGAAGCAATTCATCCAGGTTTAAATGTTTCAGGTTGCACTTGTGAGGTGAGAAGTCCTTTTCATTTTTGTATCTTTGAATCCCAGCAAGGAAAAAAGATCTGCCACGTTTCCAACAAATGTACAATTTATGTGCTCCACAAATCCCAGCATGACTTGGTTTCACCATGGCAGTGATGCCTTTTTGCTCAAAAACTAGACATGTGCGCAAGCAACATAAAAATGAATCTAACCTTTAATGTGAATGACGGCAACGAGACGTGATGGGGAAACACAGTCACGCAAACATCCTCTGCCTGATAGCTCGCTATGCTTTTTGTACACTTTAATCTTTTCTTTTCAATTCAGACATTTAGAATGAAAACGTAGACAAACGTGAATAAAAACATATATGACCATGACCAAACAAACTCTCAAAATCTAAAAGAACTACATCAAATACAGTACAATCTGGAAAATGGTAAAAACTGAAGCAAAACACTTCACAATTATCTTTTTTTCTCATAATGTTTTTATAGTTTCACCTTTTCACACACAAGTTTACTTTTTAATGACACTGTTTTACTGTGTTTTACTTTCTTTTAACTCATCACTAATTATAGTCACGCTCTCACTAAAACTCAACATTGACATTTGTCCTCAGTGAAGATTTTTTTTAACAAAAACTTTCCTCTAACATCATGAATGCATCTTATCCTTTCAAACAATAATTAGATATTCACAGAGAATAGATGTTCCATCCATCCATCCATCCATCCATCATCTATTCTGAAGTTGGGTCACAGGGGCAGCAGATTGAGCAGGGAGGCCCAGACATCTCTTTCCACAGCCACCTCTTCCAGCTCTTCTGGGAGGACTCCAAAGCATTCCTAGTCCAGTCCAGAGACGTAGTCTCTCTAGCGTGTCCTGAATCTTTCCAGGGTCTCCTCCCAGTCAGACATGCCTGAAGCACCTCCCTATATAGAGGATGTTTTGCTGTCAAAAACTACTAAGTTCTGAAACTTGAAAACATTTTGTTTGACCAAAAGTGCATTGGTTGGCTCCATGCAAATGATTTTTGTCACCACTTTTATGACTTTTTTCCATAGTTTAACAAGAGTACAGCGTACAGCAAATTATATACCCATCAACAAACTACTATACAGTAATGTAGAGCAATGGCCCAGACAAATAAACTCATTGTGTAATATTTAAACTTGATTTGTGACTTTGGGTCGAGGATGAGGTTCTGCCTCAAGTATCCCAGAGTTTTGTTCACGAGATAGGGTGCGAAGTTCAGTTATCAGGGCAAGACTCAGAGTAGAACCGCTGCTCCTCCACATCGAAAGGAGCCAGTTGAGGTGGTTCGGGCATCTGGTAAGGATGCTCCCTGGGTGCCTCCCTAGGGAGGTGGTTTGGACATGTCCAACTCAGAGGAGATCCCAGGGAAGACCCCGGACACGCTGAAGAGACCATGTCTCTCGGTTGGCCTGGGAACACCTCGGAGTCCTCCAAGAAGAGCTGGAAGAGGTGGCTGTGGAGAGGGTTGTCTGGACCTCCCTGCTCAAGCTACTGCCCCCACCACCCGACTTGGGAATAAGCAGAAGATGATGGATGAATGGATGGATGGATGGATGGATGGTTAATGACTTTGACCTTGAAGCAGGGGTGATGAAAAATTTGTAACACTCTCTCTAGTGATGATGCATATGTGTATGTAGTTTCATTAACTTATCTTATGCGGATCAGAAGTTATGGGCGGTACAAGAGAAAAATTACGGACGGACAAAGACTATACCATAATATGTCTCGCCTTCGACTGACATATAAAAATGAATTAACTTTGGTTTTATACATATGTTCTCATGCTTATGTAAAGGAGGACAATGCAGTGCTTTGCAATTTTCTCAGCAGTATTTTATCATCAACCTTGTCACCTTTTGTCATTTTACATTTCGCACTAAAGGGTCCCAACAATACTACAACTGAGAATACCTGGAGAGCGAACCTTGTTTTTCATTCCCAAGGCTACTATAATTTGTCGGTGTAGTCAAGGTGAAATCTGCATCAGTTTTTCATATTTACATATGAACTAAGGATTTCCCCGTGGCTACTTTATGACCTTCTAAATACACTACAGCATGCAGCCAGAGGTGATGTGTGGTACTAATGAGCAACTAAAGGTGGTGACTAACTTAGTATGACACAAAACATAATTGCAGCTCCCAGGTGAATACGCCTACAGAGACCTACTGACCTTGGGAAAAGTTAAAATGGACTCCATGCTTTTACATGACCCAGTGTTTGCTACACGTTTAACAACCTGGGATTCTGATAATGACCAGTTGCTACACAGATTGGGGATTTCAGAAATGCGCCGCTGATAAAGAAGTTAGCATCTGTTACATACAATACCTTGGAGAAAACACTGTAAAGTCATACACTATTTCCTGTCACACACATATGGTTTACTCAGACCTTATTGCTAAGAATTTGGGTTTAAAAAGACAGCAAAAACTTTATTTCTGAATCTCAGTGTATTTTGGTCTACTTTAATATTAAACTTTGGGGATAAAAGCAGACTTGTTTGCATAGTTTACTGGAACTAATGTATGATGCTGTGGCCAACTGTTTCATCCACACCGAGGAGATATGCTTTGGTGACGCTATGTCACTCAAACATACTGATATAAAATAACAAGTCATTTCTCAAAGAGCCAGATGCTTCCTGCTTTGTTTCCAATCACTCATTTTCCTCCTCCATCGAAGCCAGCAGCTGTTCCCCAACAGGAAGGCAAAGACAGGAAAGACGGCTGAAAATACCAGTCTCAGTACTCATCAGGATGAAATGGTTTTCAGAGAAGTAATTCAGATCTCAGTGAGTAAGATGTGTTTCCAATCAATGCAACAAAGTCATTACTGTAATTTAATGCCCCAATAAAAGTGACCCAATAAAAGAGATTTTTTTTTTACAGTAGCAACTCTAAATCAAATCTCTAATTTTCATTAAAGTCTTAGACAAAATGCTCCAAGGGATGAGCGTTCAGAGACGTTCAAGAGGAAGAAACCGAAGGGTGACGGTGTATTTGTTCGATTGGTTGTGGTTTTTAAAATATTTTCTGTTTGTCATCATCATGATCAGTTCAGTGGTGTAGTCTACATTTTTGTAGTGCGTATACTGTGCTTAGAAACCAAAGTACACTGGCTAGTACAATGTAATCATCTTTTTTTTAAGCATATTGAACATTTCCAAATTTCTCTGATGCTTATATTTGAGTAAATGTACAACAAATTGTACAACAGTTGGCTTTGTATTAAAAACCTGTTACAGAATTTATTAAACAGTATCAAAGCAAAGCATGTTCAAGTATTAAGTAGTAAGTACAGAAGTATTAATTATGCAATAATTTGCTGGATAAGCAAATGTAATAAACAAGTGCTGCATATAGATTGTTACAGAAGCGTTTAACTGCCGTTTAACGTATCAATGACACGTGCCCAAATGGTATGTCAGGTATTATTGGGCACTTTTAAGTGGGTATACTGACATTTTCGAGTTTTTCTAGTGGGTATACTCCATATGTCAGCATATCACATGGACTACATCACTGCCTTAGCCCCTTTTTCATTCTTTATTTGATTAGTGTATGTTCACATTGCAGGCAAATGTGGCCCAAGTCTGTTTTTTGGCCCGAGCAACGAAGCGCTGCGAAGGCCCATTGTAATCGCTCTGTTCAGGCCTGAGCTGCAATTTTTTTGGCAAATGAATTGGCCTTTTGGGGGCCTTAACATTCCCCAAAACTCACCAAATTTGGCGGACGCATCAGGACTGCTGAAAAATTATGTATTTAAAAGGCGTGGAAAAAATTGCAACAGAAACGGCTCAAGAGCGCCACCTGGAAATTTTCACTATACCCTCCGCATTAACTTTAGTTTGTTGTAGAAGCATGACATTTGGTACACTTGTCCAATTCCCCAAGATGCACAGAAAACCCTCTGGCACCAACATTGTACGATAAATAGGAAGGCGGCCATTTTGGAATGCCATTCCACCTTTTTGGCGGTTTACAGCCTCCGCATTTGAACAAATTCCTCCTAGGGATTTCCCTCAATTGGTTTCAAACTTGGCCTTTTTGTTCAAAAGGCATGGGGGACGAAAAGTTATTTAAATGGTGCGTTTCGGAGCATGCTGAAGGGGCGGGGCCAGACCTCAAAATTTGACATCTCGCAATGAAAAACGAAACGTTAATAGCTCCTACACGAAAACTGTCTGAGATATCAAACCTTCATTGATTGATCCACATTCAGTCCCCTGCAAGACTGAATAGTCAAATCATGACATCACTTAAGCCATGCCCCCTGACAACAGGAAGTGCAAAGTTTTACATTGAATGGCCCCTATCTGACCCCTGTTATGTAATCAGCATGATAGTGTGTCCAGTGACTGAAGACATGTTGGTGTAACTTGCTTTCCAACACTGACAGATTTGGGTGGAGCAGGTGGGCGTTGTGACGTGGCAAAGTAAGACGTAACGCCGTCACCATACGTTTGGCTCTAAATTCCACAGATTTGAACCGAGGAGCGCCAAAATCAGTATGATCGATCATTATCCACCCCTTGAACAGGAATCCATGATAATTGGTCAATAGCTTCCACAGCACCCCCTACATTATTTTAAAACCTCATCCCCAAGCCATTTTTGGACCAATCATTTTGAAACTCTGTGAACATCTGTATCTTGTCAGGACCTATGAAAAAGTATCTTGGAGCCCTGGTCCAAAACCAACAGGAAGTCAGCGTTTTTGAGTCAAAGGGTCATTTTTGGGCATTTCTAATTGCAAATTTTAACAAACTCCTCCTAGGTATTTTGAAGGATTGCCTTCAAACTTGGTTAATATGCCCTTAACACTTTGAGGAGTAAAACTTATCAAAAGCTTGCATTTTGTATATGTTAAAGGGGCATGGCCAGGCCTCAAAGTTGCGCTTCACGCCATACATTTCCAAACGTTATAACTTTCACATTGAAAGACTGAAATGCATCAAACTTGGCATGAGTCATCCCTGTTGGATGCCCGATGATCCTCTATGGTCATATTCTGACATCATCAAAGCCCCGCCCCCTCTAAACAGGAAGTCACTTTTTTTACTTGGAATGCTCTCTCTCTGACACCCTTGACCTAATCAGGATGATCTTGTGTTAGAAGACATATAACAAATTGGTCTGATTTGATTTAAATTACAAACAGTTTTAGCTGGATGATGTGGGCGTGATGGCGTGACGAATTAAGAAGTGACGCCATTGCAATACATTTGCCTCTAAATTGCACAGATTTGAGCAGAGGTGAACCAAAATCACTATGATAGATCATTATCTACCCCTTGAACAGGAATCCATAATAAGTGGCCAATAGCCTCCACAACGGCCCCTACATTATTCCTACAGTTATATCTCAGTGATACATCATTCGATCTGCACCAGATTTATTTTAAGTCATCAGTGAGAGCACTTGTATACACATTGGTAATTATCTTTAACATTTGACTCCAGTGCACCCCCAAAATAATTCAAACAGTTATATCTCAGTAATACATAATCCGATCTGAACCATATTTTTTGTGCTTAATCAGTGAGCACTTCTAGACACATTGGTATTCTTGTTTAACTTTTTATTCGAGTGCACCCCCTAGATTATTCCAACAGTTATATCTCAATGACACATCATCTGATCTGCACCTGATTTTTTTGTGCTTCATCGGTGAGCACTTGTACACACATTGGTGTTGTTGATTCATGCCATCACTTAAGCCCCACCTACTCAGAGAAAAAACTGTCTATTATTGGATGACTCTTCCAGCTTTGCACTGTGTAAGATATTAGACTGAAACTTTGTTTGCTAACTGTTGATTACCACACATGACATGTTGAAAAACATAAAGGAACTGCTCGTAAAACATTTGCCACAAAACAGCAAGTCACAATAACTCCTGTCTGGAAGGTTGGATTTCGCCTATACTTGTAAGACCTGAAGCTGGACAAGTACTGACATGGACGGAAGGCAATGTCATAGATTCGGGAAATGCCCCCCGTGGTGAACGCGTGCAGGATTGGCACGAGAGCATTCGCGATGGCGACTGGGCGGACTAGCTGGACCTCCAGCGGTCGCTGTAAGGCTGGAGCGGTGCTTTGCTGCGAGGGCCTCCATTGCTGCGAGGGCCTCCATTGCTGCGAGGGCCTCCATTGCTGCGAGGGCCTCCATTGCTGCTTGCAGCTTTAATTCTTTTTGACCCCTATTTGACCCATATCAGATGTTTTTAATGATAGTCTGAATGTTACAAATCTAATGATTTTTTTTTTATAATCCAACTCTGGTCTTTTTCATATGTGGTACTAAATCTGATCCATATGAAATGTTTTTCAAAGCGACCTCAGTCTGAATGGTCGTTTCTTTTGACTTTTACGTCAGTGAGGTAGGGGTCAGTGGATCAATCAAAGTATTAATAATAACTATATCAATCTCGAGCTGTGTAAATCTTGGAACTCTGCACGTCTTCAACTATAGCACAGATGTACCGTTGCTTCGCCTTTTTTCTTTGAATTTGTCATGTCCCCGTTAACTGAGAACTTACAGTAACATATACAGTGGTTCCCAACCCTTTTCCTAAAGGAACATGTTCATGCATTTTTTGTTTGTTTTGTTTTGTTTTGTTTGTTTTCTTGCTCCAACACACCTGATTTAGTGATTTAATTACTTCCTTAAATTCTGCAGAAACCTGTTAATCACCCATCCACTGAAATCAGGTGTGTCAAAGCACGGAAATAAACAAAACGAGCAGGATGGTGTCCCTCAACGACCTGCGTTGGGAACCACTGACATATGAGACTAAAGCTATTGTTGGATTGTATCAATACTAACATGATGGAATTGATACTTGAGTTAGTTTCACCTTCATTATGTTGCTTCCGTTCAAAAAATTCAACTCTGCATCTGAGGAGCTGCTAAAAGGTAACATTAAATAAAAAAAATGGACCAAAGAAATATGTCAGTTGATAATGTAATTGGTTCTGACTGTACAACTTCAGAATCACACAAGCTAACATGTGTAGCATCCATATTTACTTCCTTAAACACAACATGCTGTGTGCGACGTCATGTTTTCTTCTGCGGGTCACTTCAGAACAGTAAACAGTTTGCATTTTAACGATAATGTGAATGACTACACAAAAAAATCAGATCAGAGCAAAACATTTGGAATTGAGCATCAAGACTTATAGTGTGAATGTAGCCTATGTCTGACACCCAGCAGAAGAGAACAGAAAGAGGTGTCTCTTATGAGTCATGTTAAAAACATTGTGACTCACACCACGGCAGCAAAAAGTTGCAGAGTAGATACAGAATTCAAAGTTATTGTTTTTATATGTGTGTGTTGGACAACTTTCAATTTTCACTGACATACAAATTTATATTCAAAATTGAACACAAATACATTGAAAGTGTCACAAGAACGGAATACCTAGAGCGAAAGGACTGATGATGAACAACTCAAACACAGGTATCAATTCAGTGCTTTTATTTACAGTAAATAATATTTCAGAATGAAACAGGAACCCTGTGAAGCAAGAAGAAGGGTCAACTCCAGAATCCAGCAAAGGGGTTTTACTCAGAACGTGCAGGTTCCTTACTGGTAGAAGGTTGGTGTGATGTTGGATTCCCAAATCCTGTACAATCATGAGAAGATCCAAAGTGCTCAGGAGGGCGTATGGTTGGAGGGTGAGGTGAGCAGCTGAAGGTGCACAGGTAAGGTCTCCAGGGCTTCACGAGGAGATACAAATACTCAGGTATGTCTCAGGAGGTTCACTGGAAAGATCAGAGGAGAAAGGTAAGCAATCACAAGGCTTTAAAGATACACAAAGGGCTAAGAGCATGAACCATAAGCAGGGTAATGCTCCAGCGTCAAAGGAGATTCATTAACTGCCTGGAACCTCATCAGGACACATTGTCTGCAAGTGTGGAAGTATGACACCCTCCAGTGACCAAAGACAGGCATGGAACAGGAACTCCCACAGAAAGTATCTTTCCTTGAAGGAATACTTATTGTCCGGCACCTTGGACACCAATGTTTGAAGCAAAAATGTTAGCATTTTGGGTTTTTTGCCTGCTGGGATGGCATTCTTATGTGGGTGCCGAGATGGGTAGAGATAGGGTAGCCATCTTGGGACCAGAAAGTGGTGGTTCAACTCCCCACCATTCCCGCATGTCGTGGTGTCCCTGAGCAAGACACCTAATCCCTAATTGATCCTCAGGCACTTGCATAGCTGCCCACTGTTCCATCTGGGTGTAGCTCACGTGTGATGGGTTAAATGCAGAGAACTAATTCCGCCATTGTATGGGAACATACAATAATGACAAAACATAGCACTTTACTTGAATCTAATAAAAGTGACTCTAAAGCCCCTAGTATACTCCCGCATACGTCCATACGTGGAGGTACGCGCGTAACCCCGCAGGGCATGTCCGTGCAAAGCTCAATTTTTACGACCGCGTACGCGGTGTCGCACTATAAACTGCCCGGCGACGGACTGTTTGGTATGCGACACCAATGTATTAAATTCCATCTCTTCATCCCTGATCTGGCCTTTTCTTTTGTTTGTTTTTTGCCAAGATGCAGTGATCTCTTCCTCTTGTGTTGATGCCATGACTGAAATTGTGAGAAATGAAGGAATTTGTAAGGAATTTGTCATGAGCAAATTAAAATCAGTCTCAGTGTGGCTGTGGGAGGGCCTGGAGATTTCCTGTTGGGCTGGTCTGATGTGTTGGCTGCAGGGCCAGCGCTCCCTGTTTTTGTTTTATTTTTTAGAACTTTTCATTAACAACACAGAACACCGCTGCGGCTGGGGCTGCCAGCTCTCGTTTTTTTTTTTTTTTTTTACCTGTCAATCAATCCAGTAGGGGTCAGCAAATGACCATTCGGCGACCTCAATTTGTCCCGAAGGTAAACACCCCTTGTCTGCGAAGCTGCTCTGCAGCCGCTCAGTGTGTACGCTCGAGAATGAGGTCTGAAGCCTCCGCATACGTGCGAACGGACGTACGCGGGAGTAAACTGGGGCTTAAAAGTTGATTAGTTGTAGATGTGTATTTCATTGAAAGGCTCATTAAAATCCATTCATTGATTCATGAGATATTGTGTTAACAAACACATGCACAGATACTCCAGGTACATGATTGCAATGATAATTCAGTGATTACTGTATTTGTAGAACTGCTTCATACTTTTAGATGTTGCACAAGTGCGCAACTTCTGCTACTAGTACTTTGCTCTACTTTAAGCATAGTAACATGACTTTTTTTTGGGGGGGGGGGACATTTCTTGTTGTTAAAACTTTTTTCGTACTCCATATGTGCCATACTGAGCCCTCCTGTCATGATGTAACCATTCAAAGAAATTTTGTGACTAAACAGTGCAGATTACAGTATCTTGCAAGGAAGATTAAAAGCTTTCTCCCCTGGTCCATTTAGAGCGGTGCCAGCAACTCTTGTACCTGTAACTTATACTACAACTCCTAATTGATTTTACAAGGCAGCTTAGGCTCTAATTGCTGATTTGTCAAGGGATATTCATGATCCAAATGGCTTAACAACTCTTTTTTGTGATGTGCTTTTATGGGAGATTTTCCTTCATGGGAGAGTGAGCAGGACAGAGATGGAATGCATGTATCAGGAAACAAAATGTGCTGAATTTAGATTAAACAGATTCTCTCCCTGCACTCTGTGCAGATGGTATATGTAGTTTAAGGGGCAAAACCAAGGTTAGTAATGATGACGGTAACCAATTATGATTCTAAGCATCAGCTAAAGACAGTGGGACTCCCTTTCAATGTGGAAACAGTGTTTTCATTGGTAAAGGATTAAAATGTAATCTCCAAGACAGACTTAGTAGAATCAAGTAAAAAAACTAATTAAATGATGTGATTTAGTGTAAACTACCATATTTAAATTATTTTAACCAAGATTAAGGACAGATGAAATGATCAAAGTGTCCAACACACATTAGTTTGTAATATTCACAACAATGCATTCCAAATTTTCCATGTCAGTTTGCTTTTGATTTGTAATGATGCCTCATTTCTCATCAGTAGATTGCACTAATGGTTATCAGAACAGAGCCAGTAAATGCATCAAACAGCATTAATCAGTGTAATAGGAAATCTCAGTCAAATTCACACTACTGAGTGGTCATTAAGCTAATCACTTAATTTGAATGGCAACCACCAAACTGTGGCAGTGACCAAGAACAGTCGTTTGTTCTCATGTGGCTTCAAATATGGGGACTGCTTCAGAGATAATTAATGGAAAACTGACTTTTGTGAGCAGATTCATATACTTTTTCAGTTGCTCAGTTGAGCCTTGTACAAAAATTAATTATGTTAATGTCATATGAAGGAACATATATTATTAAAGTCTTAGCAATCCTTGATGAGATGGGATACGTTTCATCATATGTTGAGAAATGGCAGCCCTTGAAAATGTTTGGTGTAATTTCATGCCAGATTACGAGACATCACACTTAGATTGTCTTGCTTGTCTTACAACCACATATAATTTTGGGCTAATACTGGTAAAACTAACTGACTTATTACCTTTTTTGTGTGGTTTTTTTTAAGGTTTTTTAGATGTAGGAGTTCTCTTGAATGGGCTTAACCACAAAAGTTATTGGTGTACTGTACATCAAATAGGTACTTTCAGAGCTTGAATAAAAAGGGTCTATAATGCCACGAGATATTTTGCAAACATATCAAGATTGACTCCAAATGTTAATGTTAATATTTTAAACAAGTAACCTGCACAATGCGTAGCTCTTGGAATATCTGTTGTCATTTGACAACATGCCTTGCCAGCGCGGCTGTGGCTGAGTTTGTTTGCTCCATTCACCCGCTGTTAAAATATCTGGACGACATTAAGGCCTGGATGGCTTCAAATTTCTTAAGTTTTAATGATGAGAAGACTGAAGTCATTGTCTTTAGCCCTAGCTCAACTGCCGCCACTGATCCTGTCAACCTGGACTCTCTTCAGCCATATCTTAAGCAGTCTGGTAAAAATCTCGGGATGGTTTTTGACTCTGACTTCAAGTTTGACAAACAAATTAACTCTGTTCTGCAGAAAAGCTTCTTCCAACTAAGACAGGTAGCTAAGCTCAAGCCAGTGTTGTCCAGACCTGACCTTGAGAAACTAGTCCACGCCTATGTCACTAACCCGATTGGACTATTGCAATGCACTCAATGTTGGGGTCAGCCAGGCCTCCATCTCACGTATTCAGCTCGTCCAGAATGCTGCTGCTCGGCTTTTAACCGGAACTCGTAGGTCTGAACATATTACACCAGTTCTGTCCTCCTTTCAATGGCTCCCTGTTCGTACTAGGAGAGTCTTTAAAATTCTTCTGTTGACCTTCAAATGCTTAAATGGCCTCGCACCGCTTTACCTCTCTGAGCTACTGGAACCTTACGTTCCCTCTCGGGCCCTGAGATCATCCGATCAGTTGCTTTTGGCTGTTCCAAAAACAAGACTGAAGCTCAGAGGAGATCCGGCTTTTTCAGTCATGGGCCCCAAACTCTGGAACAACCTGCCCCCCAACATCAGGCGGGCCACCTCCCTTCCTCACTTCAAATCCCTGCTAAAAACACATCTGTTCTCACAGGCATTTCACACAGTATAAATTGATCTAGTGTTTTTTTTGTGTGTGTTCTGTGATCCTGTTTTAAATGTTTTTATTAATTCTTTAGTTATTATTATTAGTGTATTGTATTTTTTTCTCTTTAATTTTACTCCCATATATTGTTGTTGTTGTTGTTGAGCACTTTGATAACAGGTTCTGTTTTAAATGTGCTCTATAAATAAAGTTGACTTGACTTGAGTGGCTAGAGCAGTCGTCCTCTAATGCAAAAGTTGGCGGTTCGATTCCACCAGCAGTCACATGCCGAAGTATCCCTGGGCAAGACAATGAAACCCTTATTTCCTCCCATGTGTGTCCCATCTGTTTGAATGTGATAAGGCACTGATTATTCTTTGTATAGATATACAGTAGTAGAGTGCTGTATGAATGGGTAAATGAGGACATAGATTGTGTTGTAAAGCACTTTGAGTATCTTCATAAAATAGAAAGGCACTATACAGTGAGTAAAATAAGTATTTGAACACCCTGCGACTTTGCAAGTTTTCCCACTTAGAAATCATGGAGGAGTCTGAAATTTTAGTCTTAGTTGCATGTCCACTGTGAGAGACATAATCTAAAAAACATTTTTAAAAATCCGGAAATCACAATGTATGATTTTGTTTAAATAATTTATTTGTGTGTTACTGCTGCAAATAAGTATTTGAACACATGTAGCCTTTGTTTGCAGTTACAGAGGTCAAACGTTTCCTGTAGTTGTTCACCAGGTGTGCACACACTGCAGCAGAGATTTTGGCCCATTCCTCCACAGATCTTCTCTAGATCAGCCAGGTTTCTGGGCTGTCTCTGAGAAACACGGAGTTTGAACTCCCTCCAAAGATTCTCTATAGGATTTAGGTCTGGAAACTGGCTAGGCCACTCCAGAACCTTGATATATTTCTTATGGAGCCACTCCTTGGTTCTCCTGGCTGTGTGCTTCAGGTCATTGTCATGTTGGAAGACTCAGCCAGGACCCAGTCCTCAGTCTGAGGAAGTCTCTCGGATGAGAGACGAAACGTTTCTACATTTTTTTGTTGTTTTGCTTTGTTTTGTTTTTTTGAATGTCCAGAGGACCAGATTTAACTTTTTTGGAGGTTTCTTTCAGTAGTTCTTGGTGCAGCGCCCCCACAGGCGAGCGGGGGAATAGGTTGGTTCAACAGGTTGACGACTGCACAGTGCAGTGTGAATACAAACGGACCAGCTCAAATGTAAACAAAATGTCATGAATATTGGTCCCGAACTGAGTCTACCGGACTATCTGGTGTGAAAACGACCTAAGTGTATTACCCACAGTAACCATGGAAACAGTGGTGCCAGCTCTCTTCAGGTCATTGACCAGCTCCTCCCGTGCAGTTCTGGGCTGATTCCTCACCTTTCTTAGGATCACTGATACACCACGAGGTGAGATCTTGCATGGAGCCCCAGTCCGAGGGAGATTGACAGTCATGTTTAGCTTCTTCCATTTTCTAATAATTGCTCCAACAGTTGATCTTTTTTTTTTCACCAAGCTGCTTGGCAATTGCCCAGTAGCCCTTTCCAGCCTTGTGGAGGTCTACAATGTTGTCTCTGGTGTCTTTGGACAGCTCTTTGGTCTTAGCCATGTTAGTAGTTGGAGTGTTACTGATGGTGTGGGGTGGACAGGTGTCTTTATGCAGCTAACAACCTCAAACAGGTGCTTCTAATTTAGAATAATCAGTGGAGTGGAGGTGGACTTTTTAGAGGCAGCCTAACAGGTCTTTGAGGGACAGAATTGTTAATGATCGGCAGGTGTTCAAATACTTATTTTCAGCAGTAACACACAAATAAATTATTTAAAAAATCTTGCATTGTTCCAGATTTTTTTTTAAGATTATGTCTCTCACAGTGGACATGCACCTAAGATGAAAATTTCAGACTCCTCCATGACTTCTAAGTGGGAGAACTTGCAACTTGAAACTCAAAAGTTGTGTTCGGCTGTGAACCATCCCAGCGCACGCTAAAGGACATGGCCTGTAGACAAGAAACTGAACCTCATTTCCATAAAACACACAATGACTCGATGCTCCCAAGCCAGACACCCTCCTTTCCATGACTGCACCTTGAGATCCGGTTCACAAACACTACATACAGGTTTGGAGATGGGAGACAGACTCCAACCTACTCTGGAAACAAGCTTGAATTTGTACCAGGGACACGGCTCTTACTTTAGTTTATACAGGGACCGGATAACCCCCCATCACCTCTGCACCCCTACAGAACGCCTCTGGAAACACAGTTATAGTCCTCTTTCTAATTGCCAAAATAAACATAGACAGACTCATGACCCCCTCAGAAAACCTGCAAGGGTGAAGATCTTGCCCTTAAAAGAGGTATATAATCATAAAAAAACATCTGTTAGAGTACAAGTGTGAAATGAAAATGACTAAAATGAAACAATGTTCCCTGAGACCTCTGACATTTATTTTACCAATAACATTCACCACATCAAAGGTCAGAAAACGACAACTTTTAAACCTTAAATGTTCATCTTTAAGTCTCTGAGGTGAATGTAAATTTCTGATTAGCTCCTACCTTCTTTGTTTTGTTTTGTTTTTATTCTGATTTTCAAATATCCCACATCTGAACAGCATGGGGAATACGATTGGAGTGATCTGACAGAATGTATTGAGTTTCAGATGGTTTAGTCAGGCAGAAAATGGATTGGGGTTGTGATTTGGTAGATGAAGAATTGGGGGTAAAGAGAAATGTTACTCAGCGTGCAGAAACTATACCGCCTCTGGAAACCAGGCTGAGGGATGACCTACAAACCTTTTCCCCCCATGTGATAAAAGTAAAGCATTTGTAACATTCACCTTCTGTTGCCAGAAATCCTCACACTGAAGAGATTTAAGATAAAAAGGGTCTGTGATAGTTATGTATGTGCTTCAACAGAAGTGCAGGGTAATTATTGAAACATATGGATGGATCGCCCCGTTCTTAACCCTCTCACTAATGATGCTCGTCTGTTACAGAAGGGCAAGGGAAGGACACTTCTACCAATAAATGATGTGATTAGCCCACTGGAGATCAAAGATGTCTGCAGTACTGGGGTGTGGGGGGCTCAAAAATTTATTAAATGGGACAAATGCAAACATAAAACATACTGTTAAACACATTCATTAGAGCAGTAGAGTTAATACACATGATTAAAATTCCAAATGCCAAAAATATTATTTCTTGTTTCCAAATCATTTTTTTAGTAGGATTTTCCCATTTCTGCCCGTTTGTTATTTTTTAATGTTGTGTGCCCCGTTCTGGAGCAAAAAGGAAGGCTTGGAAACACCATCCATCCAGTCTATCTTGTGAAATGATTAACTTGAAAAATATGCGTGCTGCTGACTTCCATTTTGGTGTTTGGCGGTATCTTGGAGTAAGAAATGTCACTATGGAAAATCATGTTGCCATATCCAAATCCAAGATGACCACCCCTATACTGTACATACAGAGAGCGAGAGGGAGAGAGGGAGAATACAGTCGTCCCTCGCTATGTTGCAGTCCCCTTCTTGCGTTTTCACTTTATCGCAGGGGTTTTAAACCTGTTTTTTAAATATATTGTGTGTACTGTACATGCTGTGCTGTAATGTATATTTCATGTCATTGACATAATCTTCATTGCCATCGCCAAAGTGTTTAAGAGCATATGAAGTGTTTATAAGTGAGGGGGAAAGGTTTGTAGGAGTGTGGGAATGGTTTATAAAGCCTTAAACCTATATAAATAATAAAATAAATATAACATGCTACTTCGCAGATTTTCACATACAGCCAGGGTCTCTGGAACATAACTCCCATGATAGGTGAGGTACTACTGTATATACCTTATTTTTCAGCTTATAAGTTGCTTTTTTTTGCATATTTTGCATGCCCTGCAACTTATACGCTGAAGCGACATATTTATGGATTTATTTTTCCCATATTTATAAACCAATTTTTGATTGAGATATGATCGTTTTCATTCATTCTGACTGAAAACATTGAACACTACCATTTTCAGCCACTAGATGGCACTCGAGTAGTATGGCATGCTGTTGTGTCATGTAATAAGTAAAAGTGGATATTAATGACACAGTCGGCTTGCCAAAGATGCCACATTCGTCCATCTCGCCAGGAGCAAAATCAGCTTCATTTCGCTGCGCCGCCCCAGTGAAATGCAGCTAATTTGACCATTGAACTGCATTTATTAAGTAAAAGTTCCACTGAGACACACCTTTGCTATAATGTCGAGCAAACAAATAATTGTTTTAGGTGCTTATCTTGTTAAGTTAGAAAGAAATGCGCAGTGTTCCTCCTTCTTGATTTCCTCCCTCAGAGCACGCTCCCGAAGCATCGAGGCAGAGTACAGAGTATCTGCTTTTGAAATACAGCTGATTTGACCATCAAAGGGTATTTATTAAGGGAAAGTTAGACTGAGACACACAGTTGCTATAATTTCGAGCAACAGTTTTAAACTGTCCAGATGACTTGATTGACCATTATTGGATTTTGTACCTGGATGATTGAGCATGAACTTTGATGTCTTGAACCACTTTGGCTGTGGCTCCCTACCTGGGAGGAGTTGACTGGGGACAGGACAGCCCCTTGAAACAATCTTATCACCAGCAAACTGGTTGGTCCACTAAAGGAGTGTACTGCTTAGTGGGGAAAACAGTTTACTTGGGACTCCTCAGACTGATGAAGCCCTCCGGATAGAGGGCGAAACATCTTTTTACAAAAAAGAAACTGTCCCGATGACCTGATTGACCATTATTGGATTTTGTACCTGGATGATTGAGCATGAACTTTGATGTCCCAGTTGTAATCTTTGAATGTACATCCACAACGGTAACTTTTCAGTCAACCTATTCCAAGATGTCTGCCATAGCTAACACAACAATAGTGAAAAGAAATATGTCCATTTCAAACATGTTGACCCAAGTTCCGTGTGGTAGTAACCAAGACTTATTCCCAACATTAAGTTAGAACACTAGTAGTTCTAACAAAGTTTGACTTGCAAGCTATCAGGTGATATGCATCCCTTTAAGGAACGCTAGTTTCATTCTTTAACCTGTTGAGATCTCTGGGTTTTTAATGATGGATACAGCCAATCTTCATATGTAAAGAGAAACTCTCCTTTTTAACTAAAACATGTGCACCCAACATATTGACAACTGTTGTGTTACTGATTCACTAAAACGTGCCATTATTCACAACATATTGACAACTGTTGTGTTACTGATTCACTCAGAAAAGTTGCTCTTTCTGGTTAATGCCACTCTGAGTTTGAATACAAAATTACAACCTAAGCTTCATTTTTTGTTACATCAAAGCCTTTCCACTGACAGCAAATTCAATTTAACTCCAGACGACCCACTTCAACTCCATTAATTTTCTTTGTGAATGGGATCGTGGAAAGATGCCTGCCTGTAATGCTAGTTGGCTTAGGGCTTTTTATCCCCCCAGCTTCAAAACTGTAGCACTCTCCCTTGTTAATGGACCCAACAATTACCATCCACAGCCCGTGCAAAACATGCATGTATGCCTCAGGTACATCTGAGAGTGACCTGGCCAACTCTGAGCTTTTGTTCGTGCAGCGTTGGGGCTACAGGCAGAAGTGATGCTGCTGCACAATGGACTTAAAGCTCTGGCAAACAAAAAGGAGAGCCAAACACAATGGCTGCAATCTGCCTTGAAGCAGCAATTCAAAATAGCTTCACGTCTGCTGCAGACCAAAAAAAAAAAAAGAGCTGAAATTATGTTTCCTTTCCTGCATCAGCACTACTTCATACAAAAGGCTGTGGTTAATTTTATTAGCCATTATCAATATTTTACCATTGTCACTTCACAGCAAGTGAGTAGAATGATGGTTCTGTGGGTCTAAGTGTATTTTTCCTGCTTGTGCCTGTTTTGTTCAGGCTACTTCCAACATTTCAAAGTAGGGCTGCACAAAATCAAAACATTGAATATCACCCACCATCTTTTATGACAGCCATGTAAACTAAGACGATCATATGAGCTGTTGCAAGAAAATCTGGCTCAGACACTGATTGGTTGAATTTTCGACAGCCTCAAAATAAATGCACAACTTTTATCAAAACCGCAAAACTTAACTATTTCTTATCTCAGACCTTTAAAAATCTAAATGAGCCTAAAAGATTCTGGAAAACCATTAAATCTTTCTCAGGCAGCCCCCAATCATCTGACCTCCCATCACAACTTTTGTTAACTCTGTTCTTGTGTCAAATAAGCACAAGATCCTGAACTGTTTCAACAAACATTTTGTCGCTTATAGTTCTTTATTTGACACAGTTACTAATGGAAAATCAGCCACTTCTCCTAAAAGTCAAACTTCTACAAACCAAATCTCTCCTACATGTCAATCTTCAGTAAATCACACCTTTTCTCTTTCACCGTTCTCAGTGAGGTAAATAAACTGCTAAAAGGTCTAGATCCTAAAAAATCTGCAGGACCAGATGAACTTCCTCCTTATTTCCTAAGGCTGCTGCTCATATCATCACAGTCCTTGTGACCCACATCTTTAACCTGTCCATAAGCCAAAACTCCATTCCTGACGCTTGGAAAACAGCCTTTGTTCTTCCTTTGCTGAAGGGAGGTGACCCCACCTCACTGAACAACTATCGAACAATCTCTAAACTCTGCATTTTAGCCAAGGTTCTAGAAAAACTGACAAACTCACAAATCAAAAAGTATTTGGACTCATTTAACATCTTATCTTTCCATCAATCTGGTTTCAGGAAACAACACAGCACAACAACTGCTTCGCTGAAGGTTTTTAATGATGTTGTTGAAGCACTGGATGCTAAGGATTATATTGCTGCACTTTACTTAGACCTGTCTAAAGCTTTTGACACTGCAGACCATAACATCTTGTGTCATAAGCTCTCAGAAATTGGTTTCTCATAACACACCATTGGTTGGTTTTCTAACTATCTCTCAGATGCAATGTGTTCAACATAATGGTACTTCTTCTAGTTATCTAACTGTTAACAATGGTGTACCACAAGGCTCAGTCTTAGGACCCACCCTCTTTACAATCTACATTTATAATGTAGGTCAGAGCATCCCTGATGCATCCTTACATTTCTATGCTGATGATACATTTGTTTATTGTCAAGCTAAAACAGTCGCTAAGGCTTTCCAGCTTTTGAGATCTGCTTTCAACATCATCCAGTCAAATTTGTTCCATCTCAAACTTGTCCTAAATGCTGAGAAAACCAAAGGGATGCTTTTTTTTCAAACTGCAAGTCGGTCCCAGCAGTCCTATCTTTGATTTTATCCTCAGTTTGTGCCCCTGTTGAGTTTGTCGATTCCTACAAATATTTGGGTATCTTGGTCGATTCACATCTCTCTTTTAAGCTCTACGTGGAAAACTTAGAAAGGAAACTGAAAGTTAAACTGGGTTTCTTTTTCAGAAATAGATCCTGTCTAACTATGAATGCTAGGAAATACCTTGTGACTGCGACTTTCCTTTGTTCCATTGACTGTAATGACATTTACATGAACGCTCCTACAAGCACCCTGCAGATGTTTGATGCTGCCTATCATACCATACCATACCACTTTATTTATAGAGCATTTAAAACAGCACAAGGCCAACCAAAGTGCTGTACAGCAGAAACAAACAAGCAAAGTACACAGCAAAACATAAAAGAAAGTAAAATAAAAATATAGATACGAATAGCAGAAGATAACTAAATGGCTAGCACTGTAGAATACAAACAGGTTCAAAACAAATCGCACAGTGTCAAAAGCCAGGGAATAAAAGTGGGTTTTTACGTGAGACTTAAAAACGGTGAGAGAAGGGGCCTGCAGTGGTAACATTCCACAGTCTTGTTCCTTGTGGCATTCTGTAGGTGGTACTACTGAAGCATGTTATACCAGAGTCACTTCTATATGCCATCTAGTCTCTGTGTAACCAAAAATCTGTGTTTGCACCTTTGGCACAATGTCTTCTTTGTTTCCAGTGCAAGTTGGACTCCACCAAGGCTGTTTCTTGTCTCTGATTACGTTTGTGTTGTTCATGGATATGCACTTAATGCATAGTTATGGAAAGGAGGGTGTCTAGTTTGGAAACCTCAGGTTCTCATTTCTGCTTTTTGCAGACAATGTGATGCTGCTGGCATCTTTAGACACTGACATTTGCCATATACTTGGACACTTTGTATTAGTGTGAATCAGCTGGGACGAGATGGTTTTCAACCAGGAAAAAGTTGGACATCTCCCACCAAGCTGGAGATGAGTTACTACCTCAAGCGAGAGAGTTCAGGTATCCTGGTGTTCTCTTTACAAATCATGGTAGCATGGACTGGTACATGGATTATGGTCACATCCACAGTAAAGATGCCATTGTTCCAAGCTGTTGTGGTGAAGACCGAGCTAAGCCGAAAAGTAAAGCTTTCTATTTATTGGGACATCTACATTCCAACCCTGATTAATGGACACAAGGTATGCAGGTCCTTCTAAAAAAATTGGCATATTGTGACAAAGGTCATTATTTTCCATAATGTAATGATAAAAATTAAACTTTCATATATTTCAGATTCATTGCACACCAACTGAAATATTTTAGGTCTTAAATTGTTTTAATACTGATGATTATGGCATACAGCTCATGAAAACCCAAAATGCCTGTCCCAAAAAATTAGCATATCATGAAAAGGTTCTCTAAACAAGCTATTAACCTAACCATCTGAATCAACAACG
>NC_056498.1:25605454-25614411 GCF_014905685.2 Nematolebias whitei | reverse complement strand
GGATTGTGAAACCATTCATTTGTGAAAGGTTTATGTTCATCTGGAGATCTCTAGTTTTTCATTGATTCCTCATTTGTGTAGGTGCTTACACAGCACACAGCATACAAAACCAAGCCCCAGGTGTTTAATGGTAGAAGAAAGTTCATGATCACTTGACCATTCTTTGTCCATAATTTCATGTGGACACCAACCAAAGCTTGGTCCTGGACTTTTCAGGCAACTTGTCACATTAAGAAAATCACATTTTTTTTGGCTTGCTCTCCCTATGTCTTTGGTATACATCCAACCAAAGCTTCTTGTTAACCAACAATGTGACATCATGGAGGTTAAGTATCACCCACCACCCACTTTCCCTGTTAAAGAGCTATGGATTAGATGTAGGGACATGTGTAAAGTTGTGGGAATTTAGTCTTAGTGATTAAAAAAAACAACAACTTTGGATTCATCTACATGATGTTAATCAACCACAGTATATGGTCAAACCAAAGGCAAGAGAAGAAAAAAACAAATAAGTAAATTTCCCTTTGGCTGTTCCCTCTTCAGGGGATGCCACAGTCATTTTCCACTGTCTCACTCTGTCCTTTGTGTCCTCTGTCCTTACTCCAACTGTCTCCATGGCCTCTCTAACTGCATCCATATATCTCCTCTTCAAACTTTTTCCTGGTAGTTGTGATTCTGACATCCTTCTACCAATATCCCCATTGTCTCTCCTCTGGACATGTCCAAACCATCTCATTCTGGCCTCTCTAACTTTATCTCCCAGTTGTTCAACCTGTGCTGTACCTCTGATGATCTCATTCCTAATCGTATCCATCCTTGTCACTCCTAAGGAGAACCTCAACATTTTTAGGTCTTTGTTCTGTCTTTTTGTTGTTGCAACTGTCTCCAAACCATACAACATACCAGTAGTTGATGTCGAGTTGTTAGGGAGCTGAGATGGGGTAGAGTTAGGGCAGCCAACTTGGGATCAGAAAGTCACGGTTCGACTCCCAGCCATTCCCACATGTCGTGGTGTCTCTGAGCAAGAAACCTAATCCCCAACTGCTCCCCAGGCGCCCACAAAGCTGCACACTGCTCCACCTGGGTGTATCTCAGGTGTGATGGGTAAAATGCAAAGAACTAATTTCATCTTCGTATGGGAACATACAATGATGACAATCTCAGACTTCCCTTCACTACACTCTTGTAAATTTTTCCTTTGACCTTTGCTGCCACTCTTTTGTCACAAATCACTCTTGAAACTTTTTTTCCATCCACTCCATCAAGCTTGGACTCTCTTCTTTACATCTTTCCCATACACCCCGTTTTCCAGGACAGTCTACCTTAAATACTTGGTCCTGCACTGTAATTTTGGTCGTTTTCACACCTGATAGTCCAGTAGACTCGGCTCGTTTGGGGACCAAAATTCGGAACATTTGTTTACATTTCAGCTGGTGCAGTTCACATTCACTGAGTCAATGGAGCTAACCTGTCCCCCCCCTCAGCTGTGGTGGCGCTGCACCAAGAACTACTGAAGGACACGACATGAAAAACTCTGAAGAAGACATTTCTTCTTCTTCTTTTTCTGGAAATATAAACAAAAATGGAGTGGCATCAAGCAGCACGGTGGCGCAACTGGTAGAGCTGCTGCCTCTCAGTGAGAAGGTTGCCGCTTCAAATCCCAGCTCGGGACCTTTCTGGGTGGAGTTTGCATGTTCTCTCCGTGCATGTGTAGGTTTTCTCCGGGTACTCTGGTTTCCTCCCAGACACCAAAAACCTGCATGTTAGGCTAATTGGTAACTCTAAATTGTCCCTAGTTGTGAGTGAGAGTGTGAATGTTTGTCTCGTTTGTCTCTATGTGGCCCTGTGATGGACTTGCGACCTGTCCAGGGTGTACCCCGCCCCTTGCATAGTGATTGCTGGACATGGGCACCGGCGACCCCCTTGACCCAAATTGGAAGAAGCAGGTAAAAGATAATGGATGGATGGAGTGGCATTAAATTTTAACGGTTTTAGGATTTCTGTTTTGTCATTTTTCAACAATAGACTCAGCATGAGCGAAAGATGAGGCAGAAAACTGTGGAGAATGTTATTTTTCACACATGGCGGCTGAGATTGCTCCGTATGAGGTATGAGAAAAGCGCATTTGTTTTGGTCGTATTTACCCAGAATGCCCTGCGCTGTCGTCCACTTCCTGCTTTTGGAGCAGTCTCTGGTCCACTTTCATTGACAATGCATTCGAACCGCGCTAGAGTTCACTTCAACCCAACCGAGACCTAGGTTTTTAATTGGACCAGAGTTCGTATTTTTGATCCACATCAGTATTCAATTGTGCATTCACACCTCCCCAAACAAACCGGACTTTCTAGGTAAACAGACTACAGTTTGATTAAAGCTGACTACACAGGGCTGTTGTGAATGCACCCTCAAGCATAAGAAATCCAGTTTCATGTAAACGAACATCAGCACTTTAACACCCTGAGCTTGGCAATATTTCCCAATTCTGGTGGCTCCTATGAGGTCTCCAGGTGTTGTGTCTAACAGCAGGGCTTTCCAAATATCTAACAGGATTTTGCACCTGAGCTTGAGTCTATGGAGCCAAGCAGTGTGGATGCATTTGATTCTTATACCCTCTACATTTTGTTTGTAAAAAGAAGGAAGTGTTTTGTTTGTTTGTTTGTTTTTTAATAAAAATATGTGCATTTAAAGTAAATAAGAAAATATATGACAAGAATTTAAGGATAATTTTACAAATATTTTGATTATTAGTGATTGGTTAGGTGAAAAAAAGATACATTTTATCTATCCCTTACATAAAAAGACATGTCAGCATACATCTAGAATCAAAGTGCAACGAGTTAATCATTTTATTTGATATTACAAAATTAATATTCTCTATTAGATGACAAAATTAAATAGTTCACCAGTACCCTAAGAAACTAATTTAAAATGCAAAACATTCAAATAGCTTGATTCCAAGAATGAAAACACTATAATCTAGGAACTTTGAGTACTTTACAGAGAACTTTCTGTCTCCCTGTTTTAACAAAGCCAAAACCCAAGCAGATTTTTAATTTCCAGTGAATTAGTGTGATGAACGTGGATAAAATGTTATGCCTTATTTCCTCCTTTTCCGCTCTTAATAGGACTGAGCAGCAGCAGTCTATTGTGCTTTTTTACCTCACAGTTCATGCACATTTGGCTAAACACACCTCAGAGGCATAATGCAATCAAGGGAGCCATACTCTAGTTGCACAGAATACCCAATATTTTGGGAAATTGGTTTCAGTGCGCTCTCATCAAACTCCCAGAATGAAATATGAAACATTTTATAGCTGTGGTATTTGCAAGAGTAATGTGCTAGGCAGGTGAATAATCACACAGGCTGGAAAGGACAAACCAGTGCCATAAATAAAACGGGAAATGGACAGAGGAATTAGTATTATTTACTTAGGATGGTGTGCTGCTGTTTCTATTCTAAATTATTTGCTTGGTGCTTATACATTTAAAATCAAACTGGTTGGCACAATGCCTGTACGCTCAAAGCGCTTTGAGTATAAAACAACTGGGATGGGGAATGTTTAAAAGCAGTAAGCTGAAGCTGGAATCAGCTGGAAAATATGTAAATTCAAGTTCATTCCATCTAGAAATCATGAGCCACTGTTTCAGTTACATACAGTCCTGTACTAAATAATTACAAGGCTGAATAATCTGCATACAAGTAGACTCTCAGACAAAGGTCACGGTTATCACAAGTGCTCAGAGAAAAAGACGTTTCTGGTTTCTGAGTCATATTTCAACTTTCATCCAACACGATTCAGATTAGATAGCTTTTAAATGCGACACTGCCATCTATAACAGGATTTCTGGAAATATAATCAACAGTATTCAGTCTGAACCCAAGAGGCCAGTTTAGTCATCAAAATAAATGAATTGCTTTTGTAAAACTTGATAATAGTGGACATCATGTGTCCTTGCTTGAAATCAGCATCCAAAACCACAATTAAGACTGTACAAATAAATCTCCCTGGTGTCAGTTCTAAAGTTTTTTTTTCTTATCTCCCAATTATGAAATACTTACACCACTATTTGTAAGACTATACAGTTAACGTGTTACCTGAGCAACTTTAACTGATAATTTAATTCACGAAATCTCAGTTTAACAGTGAACATGTGCTTTAGACTGGCCCAAGGTACACGTCATGATCTGTGAACTGTGATTTTGGATGTTTTGTTACCTAGCTCTGTGCAAAATGAGTTTTATTCTGATATTTAAGTTTGTTGTTCAAGTTCATGGTACTTCTTGTTAGTATTGTGTTGCCATTTATACCGTTATATTGGTTATACTTGCTTTATTTAGTCCAGTTGTTCACACTCAACATTGGCTATGTTCATTAACTGTGTGACTATTTAACCTCCATACACTCTTAACCAATCATGGATTATGGGGCTTTGTTGTTTGCGTTTGGTAGCTCCTTATGGCTTCTTTAGCATATTTGTTTGTTTCTTGGAATTTCTGCCTTGTAGCATCTTTTAGGAAAGGCTTGGACAATTATTGACCAAATGATCAATTAAGTTATTTCAAAGGACCAAATTCTCCAACATGTTGTCAAATAAATGAATAAATAAAGTTGAGCAATTTTGGTAATTAAAAAAAGGTCACTTGATATCACTCTGAATTGATATTTACATATGTAATGTGCTTATTAGCATGTTCACATTAATGCGAATGACATGGAACTTTGTGTAAATTCAATCGCAAAGTGCCATAAACATTCCTCAATCATGTTTTAATATCTTATTCTAATTTGTTCTCTTTTGTCTCCATTCAGTTAAACTTTAGTGCCATAGGTCATCAAACCTCTAGGCTCACATTTGACACACCTTTTAACTAAACTAAATGGAGATGGGTTTTAAATAACCACATTTTTGTGACTATTTTCAGAGGAAATTTGCTATTTTTTGTACATTTTCAAAATCCCTGCAATATGAGCGTGAGGTCCTCATGCAAAATAATTGAGAACCCTTCATGAACATTTCGAGACATTTTGGAATCTTCCTTGCAAAACGTTTCACGATTGCTTGCCTACAGTTTCAGCCGAGTGAGACCTTCTAATAATAACTTATTTTTTTTAATTTTTTATGTTTGCATTTTTCTTTCCTGGCTTTGGATCCTATAACCTTAAACTGCAATAATTATCTTATTTAAAATTTACAGTTATTCCCCATAAACAACTTGGAGATCACTATAGACTGTTTTTGACCATTCTCAAAACTTATTTCTTGATACTGTTTTTATGACGGCTGTATGATGCTCATAGCTGTATGATGATGCTGTATGGTTTTACAGATATTTCCCTGCTCAGTAACTGAAACCTCAACCTTCAAACTTAAGAGTTGATATAAACATATTTTCATCTTCCCTTGCAAATCTGATAAGGCCAGCTTTATAAAGATAGTGATCTGATTGACGTTGACTATTCCCAGATATCTTCTGCCAGTCATACTTAGAGGCACGGCATTAAGCGTAACTATTATTAAATTGGAAAGGAACCAGTTGGTCTTAAAGGCAAATCACATACAAAGGTTGAATAATGCTCAACCACTCTGGTGTTTTGTCCAAACAACAGACTGATCGAAAACCCTATATCAGTTCAAGCCTTTGAAATGCCACAAAGAGGCAACTTGAACAGGGGATGGATTATGTCCTCTTTGAAACTTGTGATTCCTCATCACTGACCTGAGTTTTAAAGCGGTGGATGATTTTCTAATATCTCCCACCAACATAAAAAAGGGGAGCTCTGTCACACTAAGGAGGTCAAAGAAATCAAGTGAATCCAAAGGAGAGGTAATGCTTTCGGTGAGGTCCATTTCCTAAACTAGATAAAGTGTATCGTAGCCTTGTTTCACCTTTTCCAAAGGCTTTCATTCAACTATGTGTTCCTTATCTTACATCCGCAGCCAACTGTATGGTCCGACGCTGCCTCGATAGGACGTGTAAGATAAACTTGACATATCAACTTTTTCGATAGTCTCAGAGTCCATAAACAACTGGGGCCTCTAATCTGATAATCCAGCAATGAAAGATTAGATGTAGGGGAGTATTATTGTGTTGTCACTCTTGCTTACAGGGTCACATGGGCTTTAACTGCTGGGGTTAGACACCCCTGGCCAAATCCTGAGAAACTGTCACATCTCAGCAGGTGACGTGTGGTGATAAGACTGACTGGGGAATATTAACTGGACAAGAAGCAATTACCAAGACTTTTAATAAGAAATCAACAGAAACTACAGGGGGATGGATACATAATTAGAGTTGGTGTGTAGCAGAAGGGACATAAAGTGGATTAGAGAAAATAGGAAATGTTTGTATCAAAAGCTGTCTCCAGCAAACAAAAAAGTATTTTCAACCAACTTGTATACTTGCATTTTTTATTGCCCTTAGCTGAATGACAAAAGGAAGACAATAGTGTTTTTTACTGTCTTAGTGGATACTTAAGTATTAATTGGATGTACTATTACAAATGATTAACATTTGGAATCACCCTAATCTAACATGGTCATAACAGTTAATTGATCTTAGAAAGAACAAAAATAGCTAAAAGTCAGTAAATTTTAGATACTGAGCTAAAATTTGATGCGGTAGGAACAGAGTCATCCTTGACACATACAGAGCTATACAAAATGTGAAACGCATGTGCTTAAAACGGTCATTAACTACTGAAGTCAAAAGAGTTTGTCTTTTAGCAAAATTTGTCTTGAGCCACAAGAAACAGCTTAACGTAAATAAAGAAATTATTGATTCTACAACTCATTATCTTTTGAAGTCAACCTCGCTAAAAATGGCCACTGTAGCTAATCAAATTTAGTCAATACTAAAATTAGCCTACCTCAGTTCATTTTACAAATACTGACCAAACATTTGATGTGGTAGTGGCTGAGAGTCATTCCCAACACATATGTTGAGCTGTAATAGATTGCACAAGGCGATACAATGTGGAATATTTTGAACTAAAACGACTATAACACAATTTCTTAACGCAAGGTCAGTATAAAAATTTGGCATTTTCTTTTAGAAACGTAAGGTATTAAATGTAGGGTTTTTACTTATCTTGATAAAACCGATTGCAGACCATTTCAGATCAATTTATAGAATGAATTCAACACCAACAAAGGTTACTTATCCTATAAATAAAATTACCTCAGCGAACTTCCTCTTGCTTCTTGGTACATTTCTAAAACATCAACTATCCAAACAGCTCCGGCATATGCTCGCTGCTATCTCACGAGGAGAGCCACAGAGTTGAAGTAATTCAAACATTCTTCAAACTGCAATTTATTTTCCCTGAGTTGTAATTATGGTCTATTAAAATGCAAATGATGTCAATGGCAGAGCAGTGCTAATCACTCAATGTCTGTTTATGGGCAGTGCAGCCACATTAGAGAGAGACTAGAACTGTGGAGACGGAGATGAACAGAGATCCTCTATCTGGAAAGTAGATGGCATGCATTTTCTCAATTTAAACATACTCTTTCCATGCGAGTCAAGGTAAACAGTTGAAACAGTTCATGAGTTCAGATGGTAAGGACATGTATGGAAAGCTGCAATGATCTCAGCATTTTATGACAAATCGTCTCTAAATGCTTTTATAAGAATATAAACATGCAGTATGGTCTGTCTACCAACTGATATTCTTCTTCTTTTGTGTATAAGTGCCATATCTTGTCATCATTGTATGTTCCCATACAATGACGACACTGGTTCTCTGCATTTAACTCATCGCACCTGGGATACACCCAGGTGGAGCAGTGGGCAGCTATTGAGCACCGGGGGAGCAACTAGGGATTAGGTGTCTTGCTCAGAGACAATATGACGTAATAATAGCTGGGAGTTGAACCACAAATTTCTGGTCCCAAGTCAGCTGCCCTTCCTCTACGCCATCTTGGCCCCCGTCTTGGCTGTTCCCTTTTTCAGGGGTCACCACAGTAAACTTAGCTCGCATGAAGACTTGGCAATTGTTTTTATGACTAATCCCCTTCCTGACGCAACCACAGACCATCGAGCTACTACAGCCCTCTGTGTGGAGCAGGGAGCTGCCATACAGGCTTTTGCAGAACATGAGGAGGTAGCTCAACCCTTGAATCAGGTGTGTTGGAACAGAGTAACAAGTAAAACATGAAGGGCAGTGGTCTTTGAGGATCAGGATTGGGCACCCCCTGATCCAGACTGCATGGAATTCTAAAACCATTTACAAGTTTTGTCTTTTTTTTTTATTATTAATTTTATCATTTTGTTAGTCAAATATTTGTATACTGTGTTTTAATGACCACACTGTTGCTGTCTTAACCTGTATCAGAGAGTCAGAGATTCTTTATTGTCATTCGCACCTCATGTGGTACATGTGGTGGAGCAAAATTATGTACACAGGGTGCCAGTTACATCAAATAATAGCATGTAAAAGAAAAACGATAACATCTAAGATATGAACTAAGAAAAACATCAACTAAATAGATACTAAGCACTAATAGCATAAAAAACATTATGTTGAACATCAGCACAAACATGAACATGAGTCTGTGTAAGAAGATGAGCACGTATGAACACATCAACATTGACACAGATCAGCAGCAACACTGAAACAGATCAGCAGCAACATGATGCGATTTTTTCACAGTGATTATCCTGATTAGAGATTCATGAGTCTAACAGCCTCAGGGTAGAAGCTGTTCCTCAGTCTAGTGGTTCTACACTTAATGCTCCTCAACCTCATTCCTGAGGAGAGCGGGGCAAAAAGTGTGTGTCCTGGGTGAGTGAGGTCCTTCATGATACCATACCATACCATACCATACCATACCACTTTATTTATAAAGCACTTAAAACAGCTACAAAGCCAACCAAAGTGCTGTACAGACAAAACAACAGGTAACACACAAAGCAAAATACAAAATGAAGTAAATCAGAATATAGACAAAAAAAA
>NC_056498.1:25602236-25605354 GCF_014905685.2 Nematolebias whitei | reverse complement strand
AACTGGTGTAATGTGCTCTCTATTGCCTGTACTGGTTAAAAATCGGGTTGCTGCATTCTGGACCAATTGTAGTCATGCAATGGAGGTCTGCAGGTGGACCTCTTCTTGCATCTGGAGGTGTAAATGTCTGTGATGGTGGGGAGGTTGACTCCAACAGACTTCATTGCAACCTTCACCACTCTCTGCATGCTAATTCAAGAGGTGTTATACTATGAATGCATGTGTCTTGAGCACAGACCGATGTGTGGTGATGGCCCTGAGAGGCTGTTGACTGCATCAGTCCGTTGGGAGCCGAGTAAACCTTTGGACTGGCTGGACGCGCTCAACAGGTGAACTGATACGTTCACAGCCTCAGCACCATGGGCAAATGATGGCCTTTGCTCAGCACACACACATTTCTGTACCAACACGAGTAATGTTCTGTTAGGGAAAAATGTCAAGGACCTAAACTGTGTCCTGCAAAAGTGCAGAGGTTTCAGGTAGTCAAGTTTTGGAGGCAATAGGTCCAGAACAGAAACACAGACATCCCTCTCACCAGTGACACTCCCGCTCCTCCTGAGGGACCCTGAGGTGTTCCCAGGCCAGAGAGGATTTTATATTCTCTACAGTGTGTTCTGGGTTTGTCCCAGGGCCTCTTCCCAGTGGTATGTGCCTGAAATACCTCTAAAGGTAGGCGTCCAAGAGGCATCGTTATCAGATGTCAAAAACATCCTCAATCGACTCCTTTTGATGTGAAGGAGAAGTGGGTCTGCTCCTGGCTCCCTCCAGATGATTGAACTTGTCACCTTATCTTTAAGGCTGAGCCTAGCCACCATACTAAGGAAGCTCATTTCAGCCACTTGTATACAGGATCTTGTTCTTTCGATAATGGTCCAAACCTCATGACCATGGGTGGGGATTGGAAAGTAGACAGACCAGTAAATTGAGAGCTTTGTCTTTGGACTCAACTCTTTCTTCACCACGGCCAGGTGAGGCAAAGTCCTCATTACTGAGGATGAGGAATCCAAAACGTCAATCCATTTCTCGTTCTGTCCTACCATCACTCGTGAACAACACACCCAGCTTACATAAACTCCTCCACCTGAGGAAAAGACTACGCCCTGATATAAAAGCCAAACTGGAAATCTAAAGGTTCTGAATCAAATATGTGTAAAAAAAAAAAAGTCTAAAACAAATTTTGGCATAATTGTATCAAGGTAATGCAGTACAAAGGGCTTGCTATAATAATACTGCATATATTATGCTCCAAACAAGCTCACCCTTTGCACTTAACAATTAGAGATTGGGCTGGATGCAACATCGGAGTGCTTTTATAATCACTAGTTGCCAAATTTGTGAGAATATAAATAGCACTTTCATTCGCTCATAGAGCAATGCCTCCTCTGCCAGTTCATATTCAAAACACAAGCTGTGTAATCATGGAGGACTGACCAGACACACTGCAGTATTTTTTGATCACGAGGGGGAGGTGTCCCCCTGGGCTCTTTCTCCAGCCTGTTGATAAATTCATCTTTCTCGACTGTCCCCGTAGGAACTAAACGGAGGGAGAGAGGGACATTGACTTTTCATTAGGGAGATCACTGCATTTGGAAATTGAATTTATTTGGGACTTAAGAACATAACAGCAGTTTGTGAGGAAGCCTGAAGGCCAGAAAAGAATGCCAATACACAGAAAACTGAGTTTTTTGCTTGACTAATAACACTCATTGTTCCCTCCAGTCACAAACACAAAGGTGTCAAACTGTAACACGTGCAAACTGAAGACACTGTTAATGTTATAGTTGTTTCTTACAGGGTTTCTGATGCTTTAGCCTAGATTAAAGTGATGATTGCTGCCTTGGGCTCAGAGCCACATATAAGAAAAGTACTGTGTATGAATATATTAATATATTAAGACTTGTTGACTTGCATGTAATCATTAATGCATATCACCATTAGTGTTTAAGAAATCATTGTCATTTAGATTAAAAAACTGACTAATATGAAATATTTGAAACTTCACTTTTATTCTTCGTACAGTTCGGTATGTAACAAGAATTTTTGGAAAGGATAGGTATAATAAGCGTACCGTACGTATATGGCACATTATACACAAGTCAAACCGTTATATAGCAATACATAGCAAGGGTCTGGACAAGCAAAGACCTCATATCACATTTGACCTTGATTCGTGACTTTGACCTTAAAGTTGTGGTGATTATGACATGCTGTCTAGTGGTGGTACAAATTCTTAGAAAGTTTTGTCATATTTTCTTGAGAAAATCAGGTTATGGTTTGAAACAGCAAATACCTTATTTTAAATTTGACCTTGATTTGTGACCTTGACCTTGGATCTGGGTGGACAAGTAGTGTACATGGCACTCCGTCTGTTGATGGCGCATAGGTGTACGGAGTTTTATTAAATTATCTTCAGCAGATCAGAAGTTATGACCAGGAAAATAACAGTTTATGGACATTTGCACTTATGTATGTGCGTCTTTGAATGAACGAATAAAAGTGAAAATGTCTTGCATTCTATATTCTGGGTATTTTGTCAAAAGATGGCAAGTTTTAGAATAAAATTAATACACCAATCATACTTTTCTAGATTAATGCTTTAACGTCAAAGTCAGGAAAATGGAACGAGCCATGACTTGTTTTACGACTCTTTAGTTTGATTGGTCATTTTCGTAAGACACGTCCAGGTAAACTTCAATAACTAAGTTGACTGATTTAAATTTCATTGCAAGTTTTATTGTTATCACCTGACACCTTAGGAGGGAAACGAAAAACTAAGACACGTGACATGTCTACAATTGTGGGAGTCAACACAATTCAAGATGGCTGCCACAGCTAATTGACTGTAGTCAACATAACATTATTTTTAGTTTGATTTGACCACAACAAGCCACAACTTAGGTTTTTTTTTTCATCTTAGAAAGATGATTTTTGTTTAAAACATTGACATGAAAAGAGTGGACGATGGACTGTTCAGCCCTTTATTTATTTGTTTATATTTATTTATTTATAGCAAAAAGCAGCACAAATTCAGATCTTCAGCTCAATAAACCAATTATGTTAATATATATATATATACACATGTATATATATACACATGTATATATATATATACACACAT
>NC_056498.1:25599980-25602136 GCF_014905685.2 Nematolebias whitei | reverse complement strand
TTCAGTCATTATAATAATCTGTATTCCTTTTAATTGACCAGAAATGACTACATCAAACCTGTTTCAGGGTCTTACCACCAGGATTACCACCACCAGCTGGTGGGGCGCGTGACATCAATTTAAACCCTGCCCACTGCAACCTGTACTGAAAGCATAATGGAAAAACAATGTGTACCGTACCTAGCCAAACCGTGCTGTACTAATGAAAAGGGGCATAAGTCCACCACCCTGACCAAGCTGATGTGTACATGGATAATTGAGCTTCAGGATTATTTGCAACTTTCCTGCTAGTTCCTTGAGCTTAAAAGAGAGCGTAAATTTGCGTTGCAAAATTTTCCCTCCATTTGGAAGAAAGCAGCGCCTGGAAGCACTGTTGGCTTCTGGGAAGTGTAGTTCTTTTGACTGTCATTACAGTATAGGCTTATTGAAAGAAAACTACAAAATGGCGGCACCTGTCCGAAGTTTTTTTTAATAACTTTTTATCTCGTATCGTCCCAATCACATGAGTAATACTAAAGTTGACAATCACTGAAAAAACGTGAAAAAGCAAATCCAAGAAAGTCAAACTGTGAAGTAGCGAGGGACTACTGTATATCCCACACCTTGGATTTTGACTGTGGGAACTCGGTGATCTGTCGTTGCATCAGGAAGGGCATTTAGTATAAAATAATTGACAAATCCTCATGTGATCTTGGTCATTGTAATGACCCCTGAAGAAGGGAGCAGATGAAAGGAGAAAAAAAAAAATCCACCATCTTTCATTTTGACATGGCAACTCAATTTTGGATGGGTACCTTTCACATGCACCTCCCTTCCTTTTTTTTTTTTAAAGATGGACGAAGAGAGCATTTCTAAGTATTCGCTCCGCGATGGGCGGACAAAAGAAGTACTTAAACACAACTGCCTCTTTCTTAGCTCCAAATCAACATTAGTGAGATCTTGTCAAGTGACTGCGGAAGTTGCATTTTTTAATTTTTTTTTTTTCCAAATACTGTTAAAGGCGCAAGTGCAAAGGTTTCAGAATTCTTATCATCCCTCGTGGCATCCATTGTCGGTTTGTGTGTGTGGGGGGGGGAGGTGGGGGTGAAATATTAACTGGAAAATATAGCTCGGAGAGATAGAAAATAAATTACTACAGTGAGGCAATGAAAGGAAGATTGTGAGATTTATCAAGTCAAGATGAAAACGCCTGCTATGTCTGTGCCCCTGCCTTGAAAAATTAAAAAGGAATTAAATGCCTCGGAGTACACAGAAGCTGTAATGTAAAGGAGCGTGCATGTGCATGTGTGTGTGTGTACATGCTTGTGTTCTCATTGATTTGTTGCCTCGGCTTTTTTTGCTTCATCAGATATTTCTCGTGATTTATGTCTCTAAAAGACCTCGATATTGTACACGAGCGCATGAACATACTGTAAAACCATCCAGAAACTTTAAACTGACACACACGCTTCACAATTAGCCCCTCTCGTCTTTGAACACCCTACAAGGTTTTGTGTGAAACGGCATGAGTGGCAAAATCTATAATTGTACAGATAAGTGAACATGTTGGTTAGATAAAGGTTAAACTATCACGGATATGTTCTCCATCCGTCTGAAGCCAATTTTCCACATTCAGCTCGAGCAGTGGCGGACTGGAAAAAGGAAAGGGGAGAAGGGGGGAAGAGAGAAAAAAAGAGTGGGCAAGTCAATATTGATTGATCTGAAGCCTTAGCAATTACCTCCATGTGCAGAAGACCATGTTAAGGTCAGTATTATCTTAGCTCATTTTATGGGTCAGCGCTCTGGCTTCAGCAGAAATAAATTAATGGGGTAAACACTTTAGCTCACCTTGATGAAATTTACGGCAAGTAGAAGAGCTTAAGTGGAAGGTACAGTGCTTAGAGAGTGACCTTTGATATTTGCTGAACCCTCGTGAATTTACGCGTCTATAAATAAGAAAGAATTCACTTAAATGAAAGTGCAACAGGACAATAATGCACTGTAAAATATTAATGGTGATATTTTAAGATGGAGAGGAAGAAGCTGAGAGGAGAAACTCTTTTTTTTTTTTTCATCAACATTTTCTAGAAAGTTAAATGAAACAAAAATATCCTTTACAAAAAGTCCAATACAGTAATCCCTCATTTAACGCGGGGGATCCGTACCCTGAAGCCCCA
>NC_056498.1:25596023-25599880 GCF_014905685.2 Nematolebias whitei | reverse complement strand
ATTAGGGGTGGGCGATATGGTTAAATAGAATATCATGATATTTCAGAGCATTCTGACGATAACGATAAATTCTGTGATATGACAAAAAAAAAAACAACAACCTGAAATTACTTTATTTAGTAAAGTATTCAGTCTCAATGTATTAAAAAAAATCCTTCTGTTATTTAGATTGCAAAAGTCTGCACAAAATATAGGTCAACAAAATCTACCACAAAAACTAAAGTGCAGGTGAAGTTTCCCAAAATAACTGAATAAAATGAAGCTTAAGATCTGTTGAGCATAAATGTAACATACAACAAAAATGTGTCGCCTTTAAATGAGCTATACCTTCCAAAACTTGTAACAAGGTGATCAGCTGACCCTGAAGCTTGTGGTGTTTCAGCTTCCTCGCAGGAATGATTCCATTTCTCTGACAGTTCTGTTTTTGATCACCTGCCTCTTTTCTTGGTTCATGGACTGTGGAACTCAAGAGACAGACCTGTGTGTATTTGTACCATCAGTTTAGGGCGGGGGGACCCACTGCGTCCACACCGGCAGCCCAGAACAGGGTGCGGGGAGAGAAAAAAGCAGAGCTACATTGGTGGTGGTGGTGGGGGGACAGTTGAGCTGTCACTGTGTGTACTCGCAGTTTGGAGCTGGAAGGAGAAACGCAGCTGAGCCGTGCGTTGTTTGCTTTTAGCATTTTAGCTAGCTAGTATTATGCGCAGCTAATTAGCGTTACGTCAGTACCGACAGGTGGATGGGGAGGTGCGCAGTTCGGTTCGGTAGTTCAGCGCGCTCGGTTCTATTAATGGGGCGGGGCATACACTAATGTACTTCCGTCATGAAATTTGTATATCATGATATCATTTATTTTCCCAGGAAAGCTTTTTTATTTCAATTGGTATTATCGTGAATGATAAGATATGGCCCAGCCCTAACATATATATTGATATATATATATATATATACACATATTAGCTTTGCTTTAAAGTGCAATTCTTTGTTTTGTAATTTGCACATATGTGGGTTAGAATAAAGATGAACTAAAGGCCATATCTCTTCTTTAAACATAATTTAGGGAAAAGTTCCTGAGACATCCAATAATTTTGTGTCTTTTTATGATTTTTCAGCTGAGTTAACTTTAACAGGTTATTTAATAGTCATTAAAGTGAAAACAGGATTTTATGATAAAGCCGAGAGCTTTTTAAAAAAATCTTCACTGATAAAAAAAATATATATGTTTTTTAATACATAAAATGTTTTTAAAAATAATTTCCACCCTCCGTCCCAGACCCTTCCCTGTCTGCCCATTTACCGGGAATGGGGTTTGGCCTTCATGAGCAGGCAACTTCGGAGTCCGGGCAATGGCCTTCTGCGAGTCAGTAGCTTGTATGATCCTCCGTGGTGATCAGCGGCGCTTTGAGCTCACAGAGCATGCAAGGCCAGGATCCGGAGCCCAAGCCCCAAGACGGTAGCATGGAAGATCTTCCGAAGTGACTGGCAGAGCTCGGAGCTGGGGAGATGACGCCCTACACGGCATGAGGGGGCTCCGAAGCTCTGGTGGAGAGGACTGGGGAGACCGGCGGAGCTCCATCTAGCTCGCTCTGAATTTTGTCGTCGGCCACCAAGCATAAAAACACCTGGACTTTAGCAATAGATCACGGTGTTGTCATTATTGTTTTTAAAATCTTAAAAATAGATCCAATCACTCCTCGAGTTTGAACACCGGTAATTGCAAATGGCGGATCGAATGTTTAGAAAAACTCTCAAACCCCTGTGACTACTCCTCCTGACCAATCAGTGACCGACAATGTTCTGATGTCACATTTTGGTGCTGGCTCGGCTTGATTGGTACCCAAGAGAAGAAGGGACCAAAAACTGTGCCGGTTCCACGAAAAAGTGATAGTGCTCAGAAGCGTATTGAACCGCGTCGAGTCGTGCTGAAGAGGAGCTATGGAAAAGAGGCTTTAGTCTCTGCAGGGTAGGTCTGCAGAACTGGAACTGAGCCCGATGGGAACTGAGCTGCTGTTCTGCAGAGCTGTGGAGTAAAATGTTGCAGTACTGTACAGTACATATACATACAATTTTAAAATCATGTAGGTTTGAGATTAGGACATTGCAAGAGTGTAGAAAATGTTTATAAAGCTTTAGAATATATATAAATACTAAAATAACTATAGCGTTGCTATTTCACGGTTTTTCACCTACTGCGGGGGGAGTGGAACATAACTCCCACGATAATCGAGGGACTACTATAAACCACCATATGTACATACACCGGCCAACCCAACCATTTTAGGAAACTATATTTTCCAGTTTTTAAAAGTATAGTTTCCTAAAATGATTGGGGTTGCCAATTATTAATCTATGGTGGCCAAGGTCACCACTGGCCACCCTTTGGCTCCGCAGTTGAAACTGGTGGTGGATTAAATCGCTCCATTCATTCCTCTCCAGGATCACTCTGCGCTGCCTCGGGCAAGCAAGAAAAAGAAACATCTACCTCTCTTTGTCTACACAGTGAAACTCCTACCAACTTGAATATCTTGCACTGTAAATGTTAAGGTTTACTTGCATTGCCTATTCCATGTCAGAAAACACTAATCTCAAAAACTACAAACATTCACTCTTCAATTCCCTCACCAACGGGGAACACCGGCATACCGCTTGTTTATCACCATTTTATTCTTATATTGTTATTCTTTCTATTCTATTCATTTTATTCACAACATATTCATTTATAAACAAGGTTTGCCTTTGGATGTCCTACTCTTTTTGATTTTAGAGCGTACCAAATGTTGCATTTAATAAAAACAGCTGAAGTACACATGAGATGCAAATGAGAAAACCATAAACACGAAAACTGCTATTTTATAGTCTTGCTTTCGTCACTCTGGCTTGTTTCCATACCCACCAGAAAACATTCCTCATCTAATGAATCAAATGTACTTTGTTGTCAATCAGGATTATGAGGTACGTTAAAAGTGTTATTTTACCCAGACTATGACCTCATCGATTTACAAAGCCTGCTTGTATTACTTATTTCATTTTTTTTTCTTCACCAGATCCATTGTATGTTCTTTGACTGACTGAGAAGCTGTACACTTCTGGCTACTGAGCTCACCCCTTAATTTGAATTTGATAAGATTTATTTTAGAGACATTGTTAAGCTAATGTAAATTTTGGAGGCAGGACGAGCCCACCGCTGGCTTAAACTTTGATGAGGTGCTCATATCTAATATCAAAAGCAGATAAAACTCTTATTAGCCCCAGTGGTCTTGCTAGAGTGGAAACTTATTACAAAGAGGAGATGAGATGAAAGCAGATGAAGTAATAAGAGTGCCAGGGGCTTTGTTATATGTCCTTAAGATTTCTGATGGGGTCAATTTAATTTTGCGCCCTAAATGCTGCAGGTTTACAAACTCAGACAAGTCTGCATTGTTCGAGAGATCTAATTCAGACTAATATTTCCTAGACAAACATCTGGGGGATTACAGTGTCTGAAGCCAGAAGCACTTTGATAATCGGTTGTCATTTTTCGAGTTCCTTGCCCCTTCCAGCTTTGGGGGTTTCTTAAGGTCTTTAGTTTCATCAAATATTTGTCAGATTACTGAGGCACACTTTAAGAACAATTGCCATTTGCATTGGGTTCTGTTTGTCTTTTGTCTCAGTGTGAGAGAATTGAACTAAAAATAGAAAAATAACGTTGTTTAGGAAAAATGTACTTTAACCTAATGCTGTAAAGTAGTAAATGACAAATAATAGTAATCTGAAACCTAAAGTATCTGTAAAAAAAAAAAGAAACAAGGCAGGATCATCAGGGTTAGAGAAGACTAACATGATGAGGTAATGTAATGTATAAACTTCTAAACAGAAGC
>NC_056498.1:25595542-25595923 GCF_014905685.2 Nematolebias whitei | reverse complement strand
ACACTGTATATATGGGAGCAGATAACTTTTTAATGGGCTCCTCAGGTGAGTACCAGGAGATGGTGTTTGGTACTTACCTTATATACATCTTTGTCTTAAGTGCCACCTTCCTCACTGTTCTCCTCAATGTCACTCCCACTATCCTCTGCTTCAGCTTCCTGCATGGTAGATGATGCAGATGCTGCAAATGTACCTCCTTGTCCTTGGTATATTTTTCTCTTTCATTATTTTGGAAACACCCCTATTTTGTGAAATGTAGTTATGACAATCTTCACGAGTTTATTTGTATCTTGCTGCATTGTTCTGTTTTGTGTTGTTAATAAAGTTCTAGAAAAAAATACTGATGGGCTGCATATATTTGCAGAAAGGGTGTTTACCTTC
>NC_056498.1:25593914-25595442 GCF_014905685.2 Nematolebias whitei | reverse complement strand
CCTCGGCCACCACCCATCCCACATTGCACCCGACCCCTTTGGCCCCTCCCACAGGTGGTGAGCCCATGGGAAGGGGGACCCACGTCTCCTCTTCGGGCTGTGCCCGGCCGAGCTCCATGGGTAAAAGTCCGGCCACCAGGCGCTCGCCCGCGTGCCCCACCTCCAGGCCTGGCTCCAGAGTGGGGCCCCGGTGACCCACGTCCGGGCAAGGGAACATTAGGTCCGTTTATTTTTCTCATCATCAGGGTTTTTGGGCTGCACTTTGTCTGGTCCCTCACCTAGGACCTGTCTGCCATGGCTGACCCTACTAGGGGCGTAAAGCCCCTTACAGCATAGCTCCTAGGATCATTGGGACACTCAAACCCCTCCACCACGGTAAGGTGGCAGCCCAGGGAGGGCTGCAGAGTTTTCTTCACAGGGTGTCTGGGCTCTCCCTTAGAGATGGGGTGAGAAGCTCGATCATCCGGGAGAGACTCAGAGTAGAGCCGCTGCTTCTCCACGTTGAGAGGAGCCAGTTGATGTGGCTTGGGCATCTGTTTAGGATGCCTTCTGGACGCCTCCCTGGTGAGGTGTTCCGGACACGTCCCACCAGAAGGAGGCCCAGAGGAAGACCCAGGACATGCTGGAGGGACTATGTGCCTTCCTACTTAGGCTGCTACCCCCACGACCCGACCCCGGATAAGCGGAAGAAAATTGATGGATGGATGGATGGATGAAAGAATATAGGTATATATGGATATATATATATATATATATATATATATATATATATATATATACTACCTGGCCAAAAAAATGTTGCCACCTGGATTTAACTAAGCAAATAGGTACGAGCCTCCTATTGGATAATTACTGCATGGGCAATTATCTTTCAGCTGGCAACAAGTTATTTAGCCCCAACTGGTGCAATGAGTTGCTTCTCATTTCTTAAATAACCATGTCGAAAGACACATTGCGTGGTCGTGGAAAAGATGTAAGTCTGTTTGAGAAGGGTCAAATCATTGGCATGCATCAAGCAGATATAAGGAGATTGCAGAAACTACTAAAATTGGGTTGAGATCTGTCCAACACATTATTAGAAACTGGAAGGATAGTGGGGACCCATCGTTTTCCAGGAAGAAAAGTGTCCAGAAAAAAATCCTGAATGATCGTGATCGGCGATCACTTAAACGTTTGGTGAAATCAAATCAAAGAAAAACAACTGTAGCACTCAGGGCTATGTTTAATAGTGAAAGTAAGAGCATGTCCACATGCACAATGTGAAGGGAACTCAAGGGATTGGGACTGAACAGCTATGTAGCCTTAAGAAAACCACCAATCAGTGAGGCTAACTGGAAAAAAAGGCTTCAATTTGCTAGGGAGCATAAAGATTGGACTCTGGAGCAATGGAAGAAGGTCATGTGGTCTGATGAGTCCAGATTTACCCTGTTCCAGAGTGATGGGTGCATCAGGGTAAGAGAGGCAGGTGAAGTGATGCACCCATCATGCCTAGTGCCTAGTCATCAATGCAAGATCTTGGTGAAAAATT
>NC_056498.1:25592270-25593814 GCF_014905685.2 Nematolebias whitei | reverse complement strand
TCATGCTTCCATCTGCTGAAAAGCTTTATGGAGATGAAGATTTCATTTTTCAGCACGACCTGGCACCTGCTCACAGTGCCAAAACCACTGGTAAATGGTTTACTGACCATGGTATTACTGTGCTCAATTGGCCTGCCAACTCTCCTGACCTGAACCCCATAGAGAACCTGTGGGATATTGTGAAGAGAAAGTTGAGAGACGCAAGACCCAACACTCTGGATGAGCTTAAGGCCGCTATCGAAGCATCCTGGGCCTCCATAACACCTCAGCAGTGCCACAGGCTGATTGCCTCCATGCCACGCCGCATTGAAGCAGTCATTCATGCAAAAGGATTCCCGACCAAGTATTGAGTGCATAACTGAACATGATTATTTGAAGGTTGGCATTTTTTGTATTAAAAAACACTTGTCTTTCATTGGTGGGATGAAATATGCTAATTTTTTGGGACAGGCATTTTGGGTTTTCATGAGCTGTATGCCATAATCATCAGTATTAAAACAATTAAAGACCTGAAATATTTCAGTTGGTGTGCAGTGAATCTGAAATATATGAAAGTTTCATTTTTATCATTACATTATGGAAAATAATGACCTTTATCACAATATGCCAATTTTTTGAGAAGGACCTGTAGATCATGATCAAAGGAACGAGATCCTGGATACGAGCAGCTAAAAGAAGTTTCCTCCATAGGTTGGTTGAACTCGGATTTTGAGACCGTGTGATGAGATGAGGAGCTCTGTCATCAAAGGCAGCTCAGAGTAGAGCCACTGTTCTTTTGCGTTTAAATGAGTCAGCTGAGGAGGTTTGGGCTCCTGATTAGGGTGCCTCCTGGGTAACTTCCTCTGGAGGTTTTCCTGACATGGCCCACTGGGAAGAGTCCCTGGGACAGACCCAGGACTTCCTGAAGGAATTTTATATTTTTTCTGGCTTGTAAGCAGCTTGGGAAAGTAGTTCTGGTGATAGGAATATCTCTTTTGTTTCCCCCCTGGACCAGTCACACTCGTGATCCATTCATGAATAAGCCTAAAATGATGGATGGGTGTATGCATGTCCTGACCTAAATGTCATTAGTGGAATCTGTCATTCGCCAATCGTAATTGGTGGACTTTCATGAGCCACTCACATTTTCCAGTTTTCCCATACATACATCTTTTACTGTTGCAGAACACCAGAGCACTTCGATCAATCTATCTAATTTAGTTGCTTATAGACTTCTGGAGCTTAGAGCTTCTGGAACCTTACGTTCCCTCTCGGGCCCTGAGATCATCCGATCAGCTGCTTTTGGCTGTTCCAAAAACAAGACTGAAGCTCAGAGGAGATTGGACTTTTTCAGTCATGGGCCCCAAACTGTGGAACAAGCTGCCCCCCAACATCAGGCAGGCCACCTCCCTTCCTCACTTCAAATCCTTGCTAAAAACACATCTGTTCTCTCAGGCATTTCATACAGTGTGAATTGATCTAGTGTTTTTTTAATCTGTGACCTTATGTTTTAAATGCTTTTTATTAATTCTTCAGTTATTATCATTATTAGTGTATTGTATATA
>NC_056498.1:25579810-25592170 GCF_014905685.2 Nematolebias whitei | reverse complement strand
TATTTCATGAACCATTAAACATATTTTAATGGAAGTTTCAGAAAATAATGATTGGGTTTACATCTACAAGTGATTATCTTTTGGAGTAAACCAAGTTCAAGATGGTCACTGCAGCTAATCAGCATTAGCTTACACCAAAATAACTTCAGAACTTTACAGGTAAGGAACATGGTGTGGGTATATTAATAACTGACCATCATCCTCTTCATATACTTCAAGTTCACACACAAGCTTGCACTATTGCATGAGATTGTGTATAATTTGTACTTTCAAGCTTTGACAAAATGGCTCCAACTTTTCCCAATATATGGAGATCTTGGTTTTAAATTCTGACATGAAAGGTGGTGGGTGAATTACAATATTCAAGGAATGCTATTTTTTTTATTTTAGTATTTCATAAATATCAGCATGCATGAAGTCAAAGTGTTTATCCTAACACTCAGGTCCTGCACGCCTTTTGCTTACTGTAGCATATCAGGAAGTGATGCCTTAGAATTCCACCTCTTCAGCTGAATTGGTCTTTGAGAAGTCCTATCTTTCACCTTCAGTCCATTTGGACTTGGGGTGTGAGGGGTGGAGGGGTGAGGTTGGGACCAAACTGATGTTCAAAGTTCCTTCCTGAGAAAAACGCTGTCTGGGCTCTGGCAGGTGGACTGATAGCCAGCCCTGTGGAATGGCAGCTGTTGAAGGGCTTTTTAAATTGCACCCTGGTTGATGGGTGGCTGTCAGGAGGGCATTGGACAGAGAATTTCAAAAGGGAGGGGAAAGGACTGAAGAAAAAAAAGAAGACTCATGGAGACAGATCAGTGAGGAAAGAGTGAAGCTGGAAGGGACTGTAACCCTGATACCAAGATGTCGAAGAAGAAAAAAAATCAAATTATGTAAAAATGAAAGTGTGATGACAGGAAAAAGTGGTGATGAGGTGGAGGGATGGGAACAGGGTGAACTGGTAAAGGTATAATAGTGAAGTGCTAAGGCTTAACATCGCAAAAGTTTAGGTTGAACACACATTGCGACCGTTCACAGGCTTCAAATCAGGAAACGATAAAAGGGCTTGGTCTTTACCAGATTCTAAATAGAGTCAGATGTAACCTCAACAGTACAAAAACACTGGAGCTTTGGACAATGGAAGAGCTGTGTGGAAAAAACCAAGTGCATCCTATGATTCAACAGTTGGCAGAATTGTTTATATCATCAATAACCTGAAATACTCATTTTATATAGGACTTTTTTTAGTATACAGCTGTATGATATGGTTGCAGAGGACTTTTTGCTCCACTAATTTTAACAGTGTTTCTTCGGGTTTTCACAGGTTTGTCTCTGGACAGCACTCTTAAGGTCCCACTGCTGTATTTCAGTCGGGTTGAGGTCAGGACTTTGACTGGACCACTGCAACAACTCTGTTCTTTTGTTTTTAGTTATTCTGTTGTAGATTAGTTGCTGTGTTTGGGATCATTGACCTGGTTCATGACCCACTTTGGTCCAAATATTCTAGAGTTCTAGAATATTAGAACTAGAACTAGGTATGAATTGAATTGATATAGGCTTGGACCAATGGCCTCACATGTAACTCTAGAATACTTTGGTTTACAGAGAAGTTCAGGGTCAACTCAATAATTGCAAGGAGCCCAGGTCTTATGACTGCCAAACAAGTCCAAATCATCACTCCTCTACCACTGTGATTGATGGTTGCTATGTGGTGTTGGTGTTGATCTGCAGTTGGTTTTGACCAGAAATGGCCATGTGCATTAAGCTCAAACGTATCTACTGTGGTATGTTTATATACAAAGCTCATCAGTCTAGAAGTTTTGTTGTTGCTTATATTGCTATGTTCTTTTGAAAGAGTAGGGGCTTTTTCCTTTCAGCCTTTCCAAAAAAACATTTAATTCTTTTTCCAATTCTACTGTCACAAAATTTTACTCAAACATTAAAAAAAATAAAATAAAAAAACACACATTTCCATTAAAACAAAACCAAATAAAGCACAAAAAGTACACGTTAATCAAGTCAACAATTAGTTTAACTCTTTTGGAACACTTTAATTCTTGTCAACTATCGTCTTTTGACAAATTCTGGTATTTCCCTGTTAGTGGGTTAACTTTTGACCTGTTAAATGAGACCTGAGTCTGAGATGAAGGGTTCGGGCTTTTGTAATTTATTGGAAGATTGTATGGTCTGATTTTGGGGTGAATTTCCTGTGACATCCATTGCTAGGGAGACTGGTACCTGGCTTAAATGTTTTCCACCTTTGAGTAAACTTTCTCTCTGTAGAATGATGGACTCCATTCTGTTTTGAAATTAACTTAAACCATCCATCCATTCATCCATCCATTCATCCATTCATCCATCCATCCATCCATTATACTTACCTACTCCTTCCTTTTCGGGTCACGGGGGTTACTAGTGCCCATATCCAGCAGTCACTGTGTGAGAGGCAGGACACACTGGACAGGTCTCCAGTCTATCACAGGGACACGGAGACAAACAAGACAAACAACCATTCACTCTCACACCTAGAGACAATTTAGAGTTACCAATCAGCCTAACATGCATGTTTTTGGTCTGTGGGAGGAAACTGGAGCACCTGGAGAAAACCCACGCATGCACAGAGAGAACATGCAAACTCCACCCAGAAAAGCTATGGACCAGAATTTGAACCGGCGACCTTCTCGCTGAGAGGCAACAGCGCTACCAACTGAGCCAATGCGTCACCTTAACTTAAACCCTTTTCAGAATAATTAACAGTGATTGTTGCGTCACTAAGTTTTATGCTGATGTCTTTCTGTCTTGTCATTGTGGTAACACACCTGTATGCTACACAGCAACATCTTACATCTACTGCCTTTTTAGAGGAGGTCACAACGAGAATGATCAGTTACTCAAGTGCATTTATAATAATAATAATAATAATTTGATTATATTTGATTATTATATTACATTTGATTATTAACACCTATAGAAGAAGCAAGGATTGCCTGACTTTTTAACTTTGATTTTAAGAAATAAAACTAGATCAGTCTCAGGCCATGAAACCTGACACCTTACAAATAAAATAAAATAAAAGCTATTTTCCTAATTAGTCTCCACTCAAAAACAAACAGATGCGTGATTTCAATCTCTTTTGTAGTTATTTACACAATCAAATCCAAATGTATCAATAATTACAGTTGCGTCTGCATATTCCCACTGGCTGCAGATTAAAACCGCAGAGATCACGCTGTAGTATTTCAAATTAGGTAATGTAAAAATGCCGCTTTCTTCCATTTGCAGTGAGGGGAAGCACTGTGGGAGTCGTGTAATGTGACTCTTTCAGCCTCACTGGCTAATATTGCCTTGCTGTGGTTACGCTGTGCAACAGATGGTGTTTTAAGAAGGTCATCACGCCTATTTCAACAGTTGCTCTGCACGCCAGCGTCATTATTTGAGTCTATTTAAGGCATAATGTAGAATCTGTCAAGGTGTTGTCAGACAGCAGCTGAATAAATATGGAGCCTTGTTAAGGATCTCCTGGATTCTGTGGAGTTTCCTCCTGTTGATGGTTTTGTTCCCATAAAGAAGCAAATTATGCTAAAATGCTTTCATTCTTATTTAATTGATTTTATTAAATATCCTCATAATGATATTGATGGGGTAGCTGTCAGCATAATCTGCCGAGACAAAATAAAAAATATAAAATAAAAGCCTTAATGCCAGTTTTAGACTTTGATTATTTTGTGTAAATAACCTAGTTTTATTTGAACTTAAATGTTATTCCTTATCTCAGGCATCATCATTGCATGTGAAACTCTGAGTATATGTGGGGGATGACTGTCAGTCACTAACGCATCAAATTTTAGCTCCATATCTCTGACTGACCATGTTAGTCATTTTTGTTTTGAATAGATAAGAAGGTCATATTGAGTGAGACTGAATCCAAACATTAATCAGTTGCAGATGTAAACCCAATGACGACTTTCTGAAAATTTCAACAAAATCCACCCTGTGGTTCATGAACTATTTAACTAAACGTCTGACTGAGCAGATTCCAGTTGTTAGAGGCAAAGTTTAAAACACGATCAGTTAAAGCTCAGTTGGAGATCAGTCTTGATCACTCCCACATCAGATTCCAGGTTGATACCTGTAACATTGACTGAGTTATGGCCTTTTTATGTGGCAATCAACTTGAATTGAATGGAATCCAAAAGTTGATAATTTGTAGATGTACACCTAAAGTGACAGGAAAAACCAGGGGTGTCCAATCCTGCTCCTCGTGGGCCACAATCCTGCATGTTTTACTTGTTGCTCTGCTCCAACACACCTGATTTAAAGCTGAATTTATCCATTCATGTTCTACAGAAGCCTGTTGATCACCCATTGGCTTAAATCAGGTGTGTTGGAAGAGATGAGCAAGTGAAGCCTGCAGGACTGCGGCCCTCAAAGACTAATTTAGAAATTATTTTCTCTATGTTCACTCAGTATGTCATACAGTAGTTTTTCCTCTTTTTTTCTTCCTGAAACCAACGGTTGCGTGAAGTTCTGTCCGTGCCTGATTGCCAGCGTTCAAGTCCAGTTAATGGTCATAAAACTACAAAAGGTGTAAGGACCCCTGACAGGTGGCTCTCTTATTGCCTACAGATTATTGAACAGTCATTTTCTGGATTCCCCTTGGGGTTTAAAGAAAACTTTTTGAACTTCTGGATGCATGGGGCAGCTGTGGCTGAGTGGTTAGAGCTGTCAACCTCCAATGGGAGAGTTGGGGGTTCAATTCCACCAGCAGTCACATGTTGAAGTGTCCCTGGGCAAGACGCTGAACCCCTCATTGCCTCCGATGTGTATTCCATTGGTATATGAATGTGATAAAGCACTGATTATTCTCTACAGATTCAGATTATCTTTGTAGACATCTAGTAGAGTGCTGTATGAATACGTAAATAAAGATGCAGGTTGTGTTGTAAAGTGCGTTGAGTATCTTGATTAGATAAAAAGGCTCGATAGAAACACTGTCTCTGACTGATTTGTGTTGAAACTGTGTTTTTTTTCCTCTAATCTACCTTTTTCTTGAGAACAAGCATGTTTTGGTCAAACCTTAACACCGTTATCCTTAATTGCACCGATCTCACCAGACCTGTTAGAGCTCAGATTACATGTTGAAGATCTATCTCAGGGACGCCACAACATATTAGCTGTTTTTGTGTTAACTAAAATCCCTTAGCTGTAGTGACCATGTTGAATCAAATGACTCAGCTGTAAATGTTCATGCAATGATTACTTTCTGAAAGGTTCATTAAAGTCCTTTCAGTCATTCGTGAGATAATTTCCTACAGATACACGAACAGAGACACGAACAAAAGCGTCCTCGTTCCTCCTTCGCCTTTCGGCGGCGGGCGATAATAAAAAAGCTGCTCAGCGTCTCTCCGGCTCCAATTTCCCCTCTTTTGATTTCGTGGCTCAGTGAGTGAAATCTGCGGGAAGAGCAACACATTGAAAAGCAGTGATTGAATATCAGCGGTGAAGACAGGGTTTCTGTAACGGGTCGGAAAATTACAAGGGCTTCAAAGTGTCAGACACATACGCCTGCCAAACGTAATCATGGGGTAATAAATGTTTGCCCTTTACACTGTAAGAAGCTGAATTAGTGCGAGGCAGCAGATCATTGCATTGTGCCGGCTGTGATTTGAATTATTTTCCAATTATGGAACCTGTCGTAACACATTGAACTCCTTCCCACGAATGACATCAACTTTTTATTGCAACAGCTTTTATGACAGCATAAGTATACAGTCTTCTAATGTGTGTTTTCGTTATCTTTTGCAGCTCTTGATCCGTTGGATAGTTTGCTTGAGCGCTGAAAGGTAAGTTTTCATTCCTATTTTCATTATGAAGCTGCATTACTGCTTGTAGCAGCAGAGTAAAAAAGTCTGGTTTTGAAGGACCAGTGCTCACTTTCCCCTGCTGTTTGAGTAGCCTGGTCTCGTAGATGATGGGGGACCACTGGTATGGAAATCACAAATCCTGCCCAACCAAGAAGAGTTTTTTTAATCATGTCTGATGGAGATAAACGGTGCATCATTTCTGTTTTACCTGTGTAAGAGTGCGTCGTGGAAGGACAAGAGGTGTGCCAGAAATCAAAGTGTCACAATAATGTTTGTGTCATCAAAGTTTATGCTCAATAATCCAGGTAAAAAATCCAACATAGTTAAGTCAGGTCATCTGGACGTTTTTTTTTGTTTTTTTTTTGAGACGTTTCATCCTTCATCCAAAGGACTTCATCAGTCCAAGGAGCCACAACAAACTCAGTGTCGACGGGGGAGAAGGCGGGCCCCAGAAACCATCTTATCACCAGCAAACTGGTTGGCCCACTATGTGAGTGTGCTACTTATGGGACCAAGTTTGTCGTGGCTCCTCGGACTGATGAAGCCCTTTGGACGAAACGTCTCAACAAAAGAAAAGAAACCATCCAGATCACCTGACTGAACTTTGTTGGATTAATGATTGTTGTAATTTAGATCAGTGGAGTCTAAACATTGTGGCATGCGGGCCAAATTTGTAAAGTTAAAATCCTTGTGAGCCACAAAAATTTGATTTTTTTTTCTGCTTAGAAAATTCACAATACTGTATTATAGTGGAAGGACCAAAGTATAATACATTTGGAGGAAAAGGAATTCTAAAATGTTTCTTTTAAAGCATAAAAACTCATAACCATTTATTCATCATAAAAGAATTGTATTCAGTTTCTTTGACTTCTTGGGTTTATTGTTTTTCTTTATTTTTAGCCAAGTTTTAACTCAAAAGTCTACGTGTTGATGAAAGGTAGTAAAGGTCTGTGGTCCTTTTAACAATGAAATTGCTGTGACAAGAAGAAGCTTGGTTAAATAAAGAAAAAGTTCTGCATCTAATATTGTGCATTTTAGGATGATTAGTTCATCCTGTTTTGTGCAAAACACACACACACACACACACACACACACACACACATATATATATATATATATATATATATATATACTCATAATGCAGTCTAAATGTTTTCACATTAGACGCTGAACTGTGTCGTATGGACAAGAGTCAGACGATGTAGATGAGTTTGAAGTGTGACTGAATGAAATGAAGCTTTTGACTTAATTAGTCCAAACCCATTCAATATGCTGCTGTTTCTTTCTTTCTTTCTTTTTTTTATGGAAATTTGTTGGTTTTAGTTTCAAGTTAAAGAGTTTGTTGGTTTTTCTGCCGAATATTAATTTATATTTTGAATAAGTTTCTCTTTCTACCTAAAGGCATTGGCATCAGACAGTTGGTATCAAATTGTTTTTACCAATCGCAAACGAGTCTCCAAAATGTCTTGAAACCTTTACAGTTTTCTCAACTGTGGAAGTTCTTCAAACATACCGAGAGTAAACAATTCAAACAATAACACTTTAACACAGTTAAAGTTTGATTTTTATCACTGCCTGCAGCTGAAGGCAGTGTGATCATTTGACTTTCGTGAAGTCATTATCGGATGTTCACCTAAAACCGATTAGCTTTTGAAATCAACTCCATTCACGATGACCGTCACAGCCGAACATCTTTAGTGAACACACACACACAAAAGCTGAAACACAGTTTTAAAGATGGTGCAGTAGTAGCTAAGAGTAATCCCTAATTTATTATCCAAATGCTAACTGATTGTGCAAGTTATTTGCTTAAAACCACATCTGCATCTGATTAACCTTTTGAAGTCCAATTCAAGATGACTACCACCCACATTAGTCATCCGAAAAATAGCTCATTCAGTCAATTTCATATAAATCAGCTAAACATTGACAGGATAGTAGCTGAAACTCGTCTAGCCATTCATCCATTTCCTTTGCATGCATTTTCTGTTCCATTTCCTGGGGCAGTTTACTGGTAAAATGGTAAATGGACTGTACTTATATATATCACCTTTCTATCTAATCAAGATGCTCAAAGCGCTTTACACTACGATCTGTGTCCTGATTTTCCTCCACACACGCATTCATACAGCACTCTACTAGATCTGTACAAAGATTAATCAGAGCTTTATCACATTCATACACTGATGGGACACACATTGGAGATAATGAGGGGTTCAGTGTCTTGCCCATGGAACCCCCAACTCTCCCATTGGAGGATGACTACTCTAACCACTCAGCCACAACTGCCCCATTGCTACCATTTAATCAAAATAGTTGCGATGTCACAGTTTTTTTCAACAAAACATGATCTTTAAAGGAATGCGACATGCATTATTTTAACAATTGCAAGCCTTCATTAAGTTCTCTTAAACTCTATTTCATTTTCAATTTTTAGATTTATCATACAAGTAGCCTAAAACGACAGAGTTGACTGAAAACAAGACAGTTATTCCTTTTTCTCTCTCTCTCTTTGAACTTTATTTAAAGGAAATTGTGCGCAGCCCTAACCACTCCACACATTTCCAACATGGAGTTAATTAGCTCGTTGACAACAGGAAGCGATGCCACATCACAAAGATGACTTCAAACCAGAAACTTTACACCGACCACAGCTGATCCCCGCTTTATTGTTCCTCCCACTGCTTTTGAAGATATCTTTATGAAACAGCACTGAGTTGAATGGAGACACTTATGTCTGCAGTTGTCCCAACACTCATTGGTTGGACGTGTCTTCCACTCAAAGCAAATATCTCTAACATCTACTCAGTAACCAAAAAAACAATGGATTTTATGATGGTGTTTCCTGTGAGAGTGGTTTTTAATCAAACAAAGACTAAAACGATTTCAGTTGATGTGGTACGTTTAGAAAATCACTTAAAGCTTTGGAAAAAAACATCATCTGGTTTGTTTAGTTTGTTAACATACATTTTATAACTGAAACAGATTTGTTTCCATGTTTCAGGTCTTTGATAAATAACTCAAGAAGTCCATTTTACAGATACTGAGCTAAAATACAGTGTGGGTAGTAGCTGGGAGTCATCCCTAACGTATAATCTGAGTGCAAATAGATTGCAAAAGATCTTGTAAATTTACCATGTCATACTTAATACTCAGTTGTGGTGACACAGAGGTTAGAGAAGGCAAGCTTGTGATGAGAGCGTCGCCGGTTTGACTCCCCGTAGCAACAACATTAAAACGTGGGTGGAAAAGGTGAAACACCCACACCTGCCTCCATTCTCATTTACCCCACTCTGGGCCCTTGAGCAAGGCCCTTTACCCCCACAATCTGCTCCCCTGGGTGCCCTAGCTGGCAGCTCTCTGCTCCACACAGAGGGCTGTGGTAGCTCGGTGGTCTGTGGTTGCGTCAGGAAGGGCATCAGACGTAAAAATAATGGCCAAGTTTTCCTTCAACAGTTCACTATGACGATTGCTGAAGAAGGGAGCAGCTGAAAGAATTAAAAAAAGTAGTCAAATGTATTTGTTCAAAGATTGCTAGTTTGTAATGGGATAATTGTTGTTTTTAAATGTAACATGAATAAAATAATTTATCCACTTTAATTTGAACTTCAACCGTATTCTAGAGCTTTAATGTTTTCAAACATTTCGTCACATTAAATATCGTAACATTGCATTATAAAAAATAATGGAAATTTAAAACGTCTCATTTGGGGGGGGGGTCTGTTCATTTACAGGCTGGTTGGAGCAGTAATTGCTGCTGTCGCCTGTTTCAGCAGATCATGGTAAAAGAACAGTTTGTAGCGGCGGGGGCATAATTAGTGATAGGCCTTGGACACGTCATACTCTGTTAGTCAGCCTCACGTCGGTGCCGTTGTCTCCTCTCTGCTCCTAACCGTGGTTCAGGTTGTGTGTCGGCATGACACGACTGTGTATGTGCACAGCTAATAAAGTTTGTATGACTTTATATAATGCTAATTATATATTTAAACTAGATGGCTGCCGCTTTTGTCTCACTGTCTTCAAATGTCTTCTGTAGAACAGCAGAACAAAAAAGGCTCATCCACGCAAAAGCAGATACTTTGAGAATTGGAAAACCGATTTTTACCTTTAAACTCCATGCAAACAAAGATTTTGCTAAAAGGAATAAAATAAAATAAAAAAAACATTTAAAAAATGGAGATATTTAAAACGTCTGCTTTCAGTAGATCTGTGTGGATCAATAGAGCTTTGGAGAAGCAATGGCATCGCAACTGTTTAACTCATGCCTCTTATCACTTTATGCCATGGAAACCAAATCACCATTTTCTTGCATCTGTCTTGTTTTTTTCTTGATCACTGTTAAACTTTGATTGTGTTGATCCCATGACTCTCTGGCATAAGTTGGACAGGTTCTATAGGTCAAACACCTGAGAGCAGAAGAACACTCCCCATGAGGAGACATACACAGCTCTTCCTCCAACACTGTCCCGTTCTAATTCCATGTTCTCGCTCTTCTTCATCTCCCTTACGCTAACCTTTCTTATTCCACTTCCATTCTACTCTCATGAGGTTCTTTCATAAAACAGTTCCACGAATTGGCCACACAGACCAGTCCATCTTTAGGCTCCATCTGGCCATTCATAAATTACGGATGGAGTCGACCAATTCATGCACAGGCGTGAATTTTCAGAAACGAAGCGGGCGGAGCGGAAGCAAAAGAGGTGTGGAGCAGAGCTCTGCTGCGTTGTTGTGGAGCGCAACGCATCAGATGTTTGACGCACGTCAGCCTCGTGCCTGTTGACGTTTTTACAGTTGCTAATGTGCATGCGTACAACTGACCCACATAAGGTTCAATAAGGTTTTTCTTGACTTTTATATCAAAACATATAGATAAATTAGTTTTCCAACAATTTTCAGTCAGGTCATCTGGATAGTTTATTTTCTTTTTTTTTTTTCTGAAACGTTTCACCTTCTATCCAGAAGGCTTCATCAGTCAAGGAAACATTCAACGCAAAACTGATTCTTCCCCCAAACAGCTTACTCCAAAATGGAACAAACCAGTTATATTGGTGCTAAGATGGTGTCTTTGGCACGCCCCCTCCTCTGGAGCCGGCCCACTTCCTCGTCGACATTCATGTCAAACTGGTTCAAAACCGAAAGTCATAAATTAGTTTTGTTAGTGTTGTGATAGCAATGTGCAACATTGGTGGGTGTCTGAATGAGGACAGAGCACTGCTGAAACAAACATAGATATAAACACTGTCTAAAATAAGTGTTTTTCAATTAACTGTAGGTAGACAAGACCCTGTCTAGACCACAATGCATTGCAAAAGGATAACTGAAGCATTAGTAACGTTAAAAAGGTCAATTACAAAACACGATGAAATCATTCAGTTTAGCGAGTTTGTCTTTGTAGTTAACTGTTTAAAACCAACCCAACAATTTTCAGTCAGGTCATCTGGACAGTTTATTTATTTATTTTTTTGTGCTGAAATGTTTCACCTTCCATCCAGAAGGCTTCATCAGTCAAAGAAACTGTCCATGTGACCTGACTGAAAATTGTCGGATTGTGTACCTGGATTATTGAGCATGGACTTTTTTGTTTAAAACTAATTACAAAGTTGCTGCGCATCATTGAATTCTTTGGTAATCAATCTATTTGTTCTCGCGAGCGGGCTGTCGAACACCATTGTCATCAGTTCATCACATTATTGAGCCACAGCTCCACTTTTCTTTTTCACATTGGCTGGTCTGGCTCTTTTACTACCGCGCTCAGCCGCACAGAGGCGCTCCAAAGATGGTCTGTCTGTATAGGCGTTGCAACCATTATATGTGAAGGGGATGCATCCCCCCCCCCCCATTACAAAAACATTAATTTGGACCCCTCCACTTTTCCTATAAAACATTAGTTCAGTCGGCGCTGTTTCTCTTTCTTCGTGAATAAATCCATTCCACTTGATTAATAGGATAATACACAAACCACTAAAAATCCACTCCAGGTTTTCCTGGTTACCTCCAACTCTCGACCAGCCTGCAGTGTTTCTGTTCTGCGTCTCCTCCTGCCTCGGCAGAGAACGCTCACAGGTGGAGGAGCTGGAAACACCTCTGTGTTGATCGCTCGTCAGTTTAGCGAGCTTTAGTGCGGGCAGTTGTTGACCGGGGGGTTGATCATGAACATATGTACATGTTAGGAGAATGCTTGAGAGAAATGGAGCGCTACGTTTGTAGCATCTTAGCTTAGCAGTAACTGTGACGCTGTAAGACGCTGCAGGTGTAAGAGACGCTGTGTGTTCAGGTGCATTAAAGTTGAAATGTCTTTAAAACGCCAACATCTTATTGTCCTCAAGCTTCGTGAGAAACATCCTTTAGATGAGTAGTGTTGAACACAAGTAAAACAAAAAGTCTAGTGGTGATGTTTTTTATTGCTCTATAAACACAAATAGTGCTGATCTGAAGTTTATTAAAGTTAAAATGTCTTTAAAACAGCTGAATTTACACAAACTTGGTGAGAAACATGCTTTAAATGGAA
>NC_056498.1:25572978-25579710 GCF_014905685.2 Nematolebias whitei | reverse complement strand
AAAAGAAAAGAAACCATCCAGATCACCTGACTGAACTTTGTTGGATTAATGATTGTTGTAATTTAGATCAGTGGAGTCTAAACATTGTGGCATGCGGGCCAAATTTGTAAAGTTAAAATCCTTGTGAGCCACAAAAATTTGATTTTTTTTCTGCTTAGAAAATTCACAATACTGTATTATAGTGGAAGGACCAAAGTATAATACATTTGGAGGAAAAGGAATTCTAAAATGTTTCTTTTAAAGCATAAAAACTCATAACCATTTATTCATCATAAAAGAATTGTATTCAGTTTCTTTGACTTCTTGGGTTTATTGTTTTTCTTTATTTTTAGCCAAGTTTTAACTCAAAAGTCTACGTGTTGATGAAAGGTAGTAAAGGTCTGTGGTCCTTTTAACAATGAAATTGCTGTGACAAGAAGAAACTTGGTTAAATCAAGAAAAAGTTCTGCATCTAATATTGTGCATTTTAGGATGATTAGTTCATCCTGTTTTGTGCAAAACACACACACACACACACACACACACACACATATATATATATATATATACTCATAATGCAGTGTAAATGTTTTCACATTAGACGCTGAACTGTGTCGTATGGACAAGAGTCAGACGATGTAGATGAGTTTGAAGTGTGACTGAATGAAATGAAGCTTTTGACTTAATTAGTCCAAACCCATTCAATATGCTGCTGTTTCTTTATTTCTTTATTTTTTTAATGGAAATTTGTTGGTTTTAGTTTCAAGTTAAAGAGTTTGTTGGTTTTTCTGCCGAATATTAATTTATATTTTGAATGATAACTTTCTCTTTCTACCTAAAGGCATTGGCATCAGACAGTTGGTATCAAATTGTTTTTACCAATCGCAAACGAGTCTCCAAAATGTCTTGAAACCTTTACAGTTTTCTCAACTATGGAAGTTCTTCAAACATACCGAGAGTAAACAATTCAAACAATAACACTTTAACACAGTTAAAGTTTGATTTTTATCACTGCCTGCAGCTGAAGGCAGTGTGATCATTTGACTTTCGTGAAGTCATTATCGGATGTTCACCTAAAACCGATTAGCTTTTGAAATCAACTCCATTCACGATGACCGTCACAGCCGAACATCTTTAGTGAACACACACACACAAAAGCTGAAACACAGTTTTAAAGATGGTGCAGTAGTAGCTAAGAGTAATCCCTAATTTATTATCCAAATGCTAACTGATTGTGCAAGTTATTTGCTTAAAACCACATCTGCATCTGATTAACCTTTTGAAGTCCAATTCAAGATGACTACCACCCACATTAGTCATCCGAAAAATAGCTCATTCAGTCAATTTCATATAAATCAGCTAAACATTGACAGGATAGTAGCTGAAACTCGTCTAGCCATTCATCCATTTCCTTTGCATGCATTTTCTGTTCCATTTCCTGGGGCAGTTTACTGGTAAAATGGTAAATGGACTGTACTTATATATATCACCTTTCTATCTAATCAAGATGCTCAAAGCGCTTTACACTACGATCTGTGTCCTGATTTTCCTCCACACACGCATTCATACAGCACTCTACTAGATCTGTACAAAGATTAATCAGAGCTTTATCACATTCATACACTGATGGGACACACATTGGAGATAATGAGGGGTTCAGTGTCTTGCCCATGGAACCCCCAACTCTCCCATTGGAGGATGACTACTCTAACCACTCAGCCACAACTGCCCCATTGCTACCATTTAATCAAAATAGTTGCGATGTCACAGTTTTTTCAACAAAACACGATCTTTAAAGGAATGTGACATGCATTATTTTAACAATTGCAAGCCTTCATTAAGTTCTCTTAAACTCTATTTCATTTTCAATTTTTAGATTTATCATACAAGTAGCCTAAAACGACAGAGTTGACTGAAAACAAGACAGTTATTCCTTTTTCTCTCTCTCTCTTTGAACTTTATTTAAAGGAAATTGTGCGCAGCCCTAACCACTCCACACATTTCCAACATGGAGTTAATTAGCTCGTTGACAACAGGAAGCGATGCCACATCACAAAGATGACTTCAAACCAGAAACTTTACACCGACCACAGCTGATCCCCGCTTTATTGTTCCTCCCACTGCTTTTGAAGATATCTTTATGAAACAGCATTGAGTTGAATGGAGACACTTATGTCTGCAGTTGTCCCAACACTCATTGGTTGGACGTGTCTTCCACTCAAAGCAAATATCTCTAACATCTACTCAGTAACCAAAAAAACAATGGATTTTATGATGGTGTTTCCTGTGAGAGTGGTTTTTAATCAAACAAAGACTAAAACGATTTCAGTTGATGTGGTACGTTTAGAAAATCACTTAAAGCTTTGGAAAAAAACATCATCTGGTTTGTTTAGTTTGTTAACATACATTTTATAACTGAAACAGATTTGTTTCCATGTTTCAGGTCTTTGATAAATAACTCAAGAAGTCCATTTTACAGATACTGAGCTAAAATACAGTGTGGGTAGTAGCTGGGAGTCATCCCTAACGTATAATCTGAGTGCAAATAGATTGCAAAAGATCTTGTAAATTTACCATGTCATACTTAATACTCAGTTGTGGTGGCACAGAGGTTAGAGAAGGCAAGCTTGTGATCAGGGCGTCGCCGGTTTGACTCCACGTAGCAACAACATCAAAATGTGGGTGGAAAAGGTGAAACACCCACACCTGCCTCCATTCTCATTTACCCCACTCTGGGCCCTTGAGCAAGGCCCTTTACCCCCACAATCTGCTCCCCTGGGTGCCCTAGCTGGCAGCTCTCTGCTCCACACAGAGGGCTGTGGTAGCTCGGTGGTCTGTGGTTCCGTCAGGAAGGGCATCAGATGTAAAAATAATAGCCATGTCTTCGTGCGACTTAGTTCACTATGACGATTGCTGAATAAGGGAGCAGCTGAAAGAATAAAAAAAAAAATAGTCAAATGTATTTGTTCAACGATTGCTAGTTTGTAATGGGATGATTGTTGTTTTTAAATGTAACATGAATAAAATAATTTATCCACTTTAATTTGAACTTCAACCGTATTCTAGAGCTTTAATGTTTTCAAACATTTCGTCACATTAAATATCGTAACATTGGATTATAAAAAATAATGGAAATTTAAAACGTCTCATTTGGGGGGGGGGTCTGTTCATTTACAGGCTGGTTGGAGCAGTAATTGCTGCTGTCGCCTGTTTCAGCAGATCATGGTAAAAGAACAGTTTGTAGCGGCGGGGGCATAATTAGTGATAGGCCTTGGACACGTCATACTCTGTTAGTCAGCCTCACGTCGGTGCCGTTGTCTCCTCTCTGCTCCTAACCGTGGTTCAGGTTGTGTGTCGGCATGACACGACTGTGTATGTGCACAGCTAATAAAGTTTGTATGACTTTATATAATGCTAATTATATATTTAAACTAGATGGCTGCCGCTTTTGTCTCACTGTCTTCAAATGTCTTCTGTAGAACAGCAGAACAAAAAAGGCTCATCCACGCAAAAGCAGATACTTTGAGAATTGGAAAACCGATTTTTACCTTTAAACTCCATGCAAACAAAGATTTTGCTAAAAGGAATAAAATAAAATAAAAAAAACATTTAAAAAATGGAGATATTTAAAACGTCTGCTTTCAGTAGATCTGTGTGGATCAATAGAGCTTTGGAGAAGCAATGGCATCGCAACTGTTTAACTCATGCCTCTTATCACTTTATGCCATGGAAACCAAATCACCATTTTCTTGCATCTGTCTTGTTTTTTTCTTGATCACTGTTAAACTTTGATTGTGTTGATCCCATGACTCTCTGGCGTAAGTTGGACAGGTTCTATAGGTCAAACACCTGAGAGCAGAAGAACACTCCCCATGAGGAGACATACACAGCTCTTCCTCCAACACTGTCCCGTTCTAATTCCATGTTCTCGCTCTTCTTCATCTCCCTTACGCTAACCTTTCTTATTCCACTTCCATTCTACTCTCATGAGGTTCTTTCATAAAACAGTTCCACGAATTGGCCACACAGACCAGTCCATCTTTAGGCTCCATCTGGCCATTCATAAATTACGGATGGAGTCGACCAATTCATGCACAGGCGTGAATTTTCAGAAACGAAGCGGGCGGAGCGGAAGCAAAAGAGGTGTGGAGCAGAGCTCTGCTGCGTTGTTGTGGAGCGCAACGCATCAGATGTTTGACGCACGTCAGCCTCGTGCCTGTTGACGTTTTTACAGTTGCTAATGTGCATGCGTACAACTGACCCACATAAGGTTCAATAAGGTTTTTCTTGACTTTTATATCAAAACATATAGATAAATTAGTTTTCCAACAATTTTCAGTCAGGTCATCTGGATAGTTTATTTTCTTTTTTTTTTTTCTGAAACGTTTCACCTTCTATCCAGAAGGCTTCATCAGTCAAGGAAACATTCAACGCAAAACTGATTCTTCCCCCAAACAGCTTACTCCAAAATGGAACAAACCAGTTATATTGGTGCTAAGATGGTGTCTTTGGCACGCCCCCTCCTCTGGAGCCGGCCCACTTCCTCGTCGACATTCATGTCAAACTGGTTCAAAACCGAAAGTCATAAATTAGTTTTGTTAGTGTTGTGATAGCAATGTGCAACATTGGTGGGTGTCTGAATGAGGACAGAGCACTGCTGAAACAAACATAGATATAAACACTGTCTAAAATAAGTGTTTTTCAATTAACTGTAGGTAGACAAGACCCTGTCTAGACCACAATGCATTGCAAAAGGATAACTGAAGCATTAGTAACGTTAAAAAGGTCAATTAAAAAACACGATGAAATCATTCAGTTTAGCGAGTTTGTCTTTGTAGTTAACTGTTTAAAACCAACCCAACAATTTTCAGTCAGGTCATCTGGACAGTTTATTTATTTATTTTTTTGTGCTGAAATGTTTCACCTTCCATCCAGAAGGCTTCATCAGTCAAAGAAACTGTCCATGTGACCTGACTGAAAATTGTCGGATTGTGTACCTGGATTATTGAGCATGGACTTTTTTGTTTAAAACTAATTACAAAGTTGCTGCGCATCATTGAATTCTTTGGTAATCAATCTATTTGTTCTCGCGAGCGGGCTGTCGAACACCATTGTCATCAGTTCATCACATTATTGAGCCACAGCTCCACTTTTCTTTTTCACATTGGCTGGTCTGGCTCTTTTACTACCGCGCTCAGCCGCACAGAGGCGCTCCAAAGATGGTCTGTCTGTATAGGCGTTGCAACCATTATATGTGAAGGGGATGCATCCCCCCCCCCCCATTACAAAAACATTAATTTGGACCCCTCCACTTTTCCTATAAAACATTAGTTCAGTCGGCGCTGTTTCTCTTTCTTCGTGAATAAATCCATTCCACTTGATTAATAGGATAATACACAAACCACTAAAAATCCACTCCAGGTTTTCCTGGTTACCTCCAACTCTCGACCAGCCTGCAGTGTTTCTGTTCTGCGTCTCCTCCTGCCTCGGCAGAGAACGCTCACAGGTGGAGGAGCTGGAAACACCTCTGTGTTGATCGCTCGTCAGTTTAGCGAGCTTTAGTGCGGGCAGTTGTTGACCGGGGGGTTGATCATATATATACATGTTAGGAGAATGCTTGAGAGAAATGGAGCGCTACGTTTGTAGCATCTTAGCTTAGCAGTAACTGTGACGCTGTAAGACGCTGCAGGTGTAAGAGACGCTGTGTGTTCAGGTGCATTAAAGTTGAAATGTCTTTAAAACGCCAACATCTTATTGTCCTCAAGCTTCGTGAGAAACATCCTTTAGATGAGTAGTGTTGAACACAAGTAAAACAAAAAGTCTAGTGGTGATGTTTTTTATTGCTCTATAAACACAAATAGTGCTGATCTGAAGTTTATTAAAGTTAAAATGTCTTTAAAACAGCTGAATTTACACAAACTTGGTGAGAAACATGCTTTAAATGGAATTAAAGTAAGGACATCTAGATGAAATGTTGCTTTTTTTGTACACAAGTGTACAATTTTTTGCACACTAGTGTGTGTGCATGTTCACATGCACATGCACGCTCATACACGCACACACACACACACACACACACACACACATTACAGATGCTTCTGATGCCCATGTCTATCTGCGACCTCCCTCGTCACCTCGGTCCATTCAGAAGACGCACCGAGAGGGCCAGAACACGGCGAAGTCCTGGACTGAGGCATCTTGTGAAAGAGTCTATCTATCCTCACTTTCTGTTATTTCACTATAGATCCATCTCACACTTTCCTCAGTGTTGCTGTCTTTATGTCTGTCCTCAGCTCACCTGTTCTGCTCCGTGTCCATCTTTTTCCTCCTATAAATCTGGCATCAGTGAAAGACAAGATCAGAAAAAAAAAAAGTCATTGAATGTGAAATTATAGAAGCAGGAATCAAGATCTTGGTGTAATATTTATAGACACAGATATTTTTGGAGTACAGTAGTCCCTCACTACTTCGCGGCTTGTTTTTCGTGGACTCGCTCTATTGCAGTTTTTCAAAATAAGATTGGACATGACACACTATTGGCTGATTGATGGATGAGGCGCACGATCGGCATGGGATTTTTACTTAAAATCAATTATTTTAAATTATTTAACACCTGTGTGCAGCCCAAGCTCAGGAGAAGCTTCCTTGCAGCTGATCAGCTGATCTCTGCTCTACAATGGAGAAGTGGGCGTGGCCAAGGTCGGCAGGTGGCATATATATATATATATATATATATATATATATATATATATA
>NC_056498.1:25569738-25572878 GCF_014905685.2 Nematolebias whitei | reverse complement strand
TCTTGTCGTCTAAGTTTTATTTGTGAAGTTTCTTCAATCTTTCCTTCCAATGTACATTCATTTAAGGATGTAAATATATAAATGAGGCATGCAGGGTTCAGGTGCAAGCCCAGAGTCATTTGAAGGAAAATGCCTTCAGCAACAGCACATGGCACCTACCCAGCCTAGTCCTTATGCTTCAGTTGGTCCATCATACAATGTTTATTTTACAAAAACTAGAAACAAAAAGTGAGCGTCATTGAAGATATAATCATCCTAAAAGTTTTATTTTTATTTTTCTACAGGCATTTTTTTCTAGATTTAGAATTGTTACTGTGAAGTGGTAGGGTTTGCATTTTTATATTATTTGTCTTTGTCTTGATCTTGTTGCCCTTAACTATGATTGTGTATGATTGAACGTGATGAGCTACAAATGGTACTTGGGCATGGTAGTAAAGCTTTTTCTCAGTAATTTATTATGTTGCTAATGTTTTTATTGCAGCACTACAGTGGCTCAGTTCATAGAGCTGTTGTCTCTCAGTGAGCAGGTCGCTAGCTCAAATCCCGTCCGGGGTGTCTTTCTGCTCTCCTTGCATGCCCAGGTACTCTGTTAGGTTCTCTGGACGGTTTCTTTTTGTTGAAATGTTTCGTCTTTCATCAAAAAGACTTCTTCAGTCTGAGAAGCTGCAAAAAAATCCCGTCTTATAAATAGCACCTTCTCATAGTGGGTCAACCATTTTGATGGTACTCAGGTGGTTGCCGTAGTCCGCTCTGTCCTCTGCCGACTCATTTGAGGCAGTCATGGTCAGAGTGGTTCAAAACATCCTGATTCATGCTCAATAATCCAAGTAGAACAATCCAACTAAGTCAGGTCCTCTGGACGCCTTTTTTTGTCTTATGTTTTGTCTTTTATCCAAAATCAGTCCGAGGAGCAACAACAAACTGAGTCTTATAAAACAAGTTTTTTGGATAACAAATGAAATGTTTCAACAAGAAAAATCCATCCAGAGGACCTGATTTAACTGAAATATTGACCATGAATCAGGATAAAATGGATGGATGTTTTTTTATCACCACCTAGTGGTGAGGCTTATGTATTTCAGTATTTTTGTTAAAGATTTTTCTATAAATGTTGAGATGAAAATCAGTTTTAAAATGTACATCCACAGTAGTGTAGACTGGGCCTTTTTTAAATAATAAAGTTTATCAAAAAAATGTCCATGTAATAAATCAATCAACCTTTATTTATACAGGTAAATCCCATTGAGCCTCGAGGACTCATTTACAAGAGAGACCTGATTAAAAAGATATAGATTATAGATTATAAGATTATTATTATAAGATTATAAAGATTGCATCAGGGCTGTGTTTATTGTGGACCTTTATACTTTTGGATTGCCCATCATCAGAGGACACATTTTGACTAGTCAGCGTTCACATCAAAGTCCACTGGCTGCATAAAGCCCTTGTGATGTTGAGTAACTTAAATAAGGCAGATTTACTTTGTGCATTTTGGGTCAATTTGAACTCTTCAAACTAATAAATATGACGGACTTGGCAAAAGCACTGAGCTGTTCACTCCTGAAGAAAACATGTTGGTGGTAAAATAATCTGAATCGAGTAAATTAACAGCACAAACAAAATGTCTTGTTAGTTTGTTGTATTAAATCACTTTCCCTTTATTGTTAGTTCAATTAAAAATCATACGCAAAAGACAAATGAGTCTATCTTCTAGTCCAAGTACCTGCCCACTTTGTGCTATTTTAGTTACTGATGTGTTAAAACATTCACCTCATTCAGGGATTGTGTGCCCTGACTTTTAGTATTTAAAACTTTTGTATTTTTGGAAATATTTAACTTTATTTACAAAATATGATCCTTGTGTTCCTTTTAGCTGCAGCTTTGGTTATTTTAGATTTAATATATAGTTTTGCTCAATTTAGCCTTAAGCTAGGGTTTTGCTACTATCGTTTTTAGCAACTTTAAAAAAAATGATTTTTAGCTTATAGCCACTGTTTGATGATTTTGGCTGCTGTTATTCTTGTGTTAACTATATCATTCTTCAACAAGCTTTAGCAAAGTTCTGTAACATTCAGCATTCACACAGATCTGTATTTTAGTTTCCACTTTATTTAAAATGCCATGCAGCTTTTTTAAATCTAAAATATGTATTAAAGAGCTGTAAACATGTCATGTTTTTTTACCCAAATTGCTCCTGAAATGTGATTGTGACCGTATCACATCAGGGCATTAAATTCAGATGATAATCATTTAGCTTCTTGAACCTCATCTCATGACAAAACTCTTACATGTGCTCATGACAGCTGAATTCTGCAGCGTTCAACTCTGTTAGTATCCATCGTTTGCTGCTTGTAAAGTCGGAGCAGCTTGTTTGTCCGTCCGTCCATTATCTTTTTACCTGCTTCTTCCATTTTGGGTCATGGGGGTCGCTGGTGCCCATGTCCAGCAATCACTGTGCGAGGGGCGGGGTACACCCTGGATGGGTTGCAAGTCCATCACAGGGCACAGCTTGTTTGTATTGTTTATAATTCTGTACAGCACTTTGAGCTGCTTTTCAATGATTCAAGATTAAAGGTTCTTTATTGTCATTCGCATCGCATGTGATACTTGAGGTGGAACGAAATTGTGTACAAAGGGTCCCAGTTACATCCAACAGTCGCAAACATATAAAGTGTAAAAAGAAACAGTAAATAAAGATCTAAGATATAAACTAAGATATACGCTAAACAAACGCCCAACAGTACGCTAAAAGATCTAAGATATACGCCAGTCACTAATGGTGCAAAACAATACACCGAACAGCAGCAGCACGATTCTCATAGGTTCTGTTTGGCTATAGTTCACACGCTAATGCGAGCGGGGTCGGGCTCGGAGTCGACCCCAAAACTAACATAAACTGGAATTTATTCAAAGCATGCAACAAAAATACAGAAACAGGGTGCCAAAAGGGAAAAATAAATAACTCTACAGCAGCATGGTCCTATTGACAGAGTGGTTCTGATGACAGTGAGGTTTCTCTTAGCAACATGGTCCAGTTGGTATTTTAGTATGAAGGGTGCTTTATAAATAAAATTGATTGATTGATATTGACTGTATTTACAGGTCTTGTGCATTTTACTCTGCATATCAGAGCAATTGTT
>NC_056498.1:25568352-25569638 GCF_014905685.2 Nematolebias whitei | reverse complement strand
TATTTACAGGTCTTGTGCATTTTACTCTGCATATCAGAGCAATTGTTCCAAATGCTTCCATGAATCGATGCTTTGCTGGATCCGGCTCTCCTGACTGCATGCAGCTCAATACCACCGATTTATGTTTTAATTACAATGATCTGTATGTTAAAAGCTTGTCCTGCCTTGCACAATCAGCACCAGCAATCCCAACGGCATCAAAGGCTTTTGTTGCCAGCTGCCTTAAAGCAACATTTTTGCTAGTGTACAAACCGGATTCCAAAAAAGTTGGGACACTAAACAAATTGTGAATAAAAACTGAATGCAATGATGTGGAGGTGCCAACATCTAAAATTTTATTCAGGATAGAACACAAATCACAGATCACAAGTTTAAACCGAGAGAATGTATCATTTTAAGGGAAAAATATGTTGTTTCCAAATTTCATGGCATCAACAAATCCCCCAAAAATTGGGACAAGTCCATTTTTACCACTGTGTGGCATCCCCCCTTCTTCTTACAACACTCAACAGTCGTCTGGGGACAGAGGAGACCAGTTTCTCAAGTTTAGAAATAGGAATGCTCTCCCATTCATGTCTAATTCAATTCAATTCAATTCAAAAATACTTTATTAATCCCAAAGGGAAATTATTTGTTGTTGTAACTCGTTATCCTCATTTCATTAAGAGATGTCATAGATGCTGATGGCTGTAGACAGGAAGGATCTCTTGTAAAGGTCTATCTCACAGTGGATCCTAAGAAACTGGCTGCAGATGCCGTCCGATCCGTCCGCCCAGACTCGGCTGGCCTCTCGGTTCCCCCGGGCTGTAGGACCGCCCGAATGCTGGGCAGAACTCCTCCCAGAGTGATGGCCACTCCTCCCAGAAGTCTGCCCAGCTCCTCGTCACTGCGAACAGCCAACTGTAGGTGCCAAGGGACGATCATGTCCTTCCACTGTCATGAGCCATGTTTCCTGCTAGTTACAGGATCTCAGTGGTCAGGCACTCGAGCACAGCTGGCAGGTAGATGAGAATGCGTCCACAGAACATCTTTTTCAACTCATTTGAGATTTGGGGCTGTAGTTGAAATTTTATTTGAGCTTTTGAGATGTTAATCAGCTGCTGCTGGTTGTAGAAAACTGCCTCGTTGCCACGGTTACGCATCATAACAAATGTCCAAAACTAAAAAAGTTTCAGTAAAAATCCTTCCAGCTGCACAGCATCTGATACCAGAGGAAACAATCATCCAAAAAATGTGATTTACATCCAGCAAAAGAGGAATCAAAGTTTCCCAAAGCAAAATGTCAG
>NC_056498.1:25562969-25568252 GCF_014905685.2 Nematolebias whitei | reverse complement strand
CCAGGGTTGGGAACCCCTGGCTTAAAGTAAGCCCTAATCATGAGTCCTCCACCACCATGTTTGATAGTTATGAGCTAGCTCTCATCTTGTCAGTCAAGTCAGAAACTATTCATTTAAAGAGGGATTCAAAAAGTATTTCATAGAACAAAGGAGAGATGGTTTATAAATTCCCCTTCAAAAGACCTGAACCATCCCTGTAAATTAGTTTAAAATCAGTACAAACCCACAAACATCACAACTATCACTTTAGAGAACATTTGAAAACTCATATTTTAAATAGAAATTAATTAAACATATATTTTGAACCTTTCTTTTACCTTTACTCGTATGTGTTGCTTTTTTATTTTCTTTCATTCTTTTTTTTTTTAAGGAAATGTAGCTAAATTAGTGACGAGTTTTGTCCATACATTTTGTAAAGTGTTTGAACTGTTTTGGGTTGAGACAAGTACACAGGAATGACAAGCAAGTAGTAAATCTAAACATTTCATTAGTAAAGACAACTAAACTGAGAAAGGCTGAACCAAAACTAAAGATTTCTAAACATGGGGTCTGAACTAGCAAGAAAACAGTGAGGCTCCGACAAAGAGTAAAGGTAACTAATGAGTACTTATAATACGCTACTAGCAACTGAAACCAGATGTAAAATGAATTTACCTAAAAGCACAAAATGAAAATAACGTCACAATATTAAAAAGGAAGCTGCATACAATATAATCTAATGACTAACACCAAAAATACGAAGGACAAAACATACAACAAAGTATTCTGCTTGTGACCAATCAACAGCCTACATGTCCAGGTTATAAAGTAAGTCTAGAGTTAGTTTACAGTGCGTATGGACCTAAAGTTAAAGCAAATAAATAATTAACTAAAGGCACTTGAAGATATGCACATCACCTTACATGACAAACATCTTGTTTCCATTTTGTATAAAATAATATTTACAATGTGTTAGCTCTCAGAGTATGTACTGGTGATGACTCTCAGCTACTACTACATGGAAAACTGAATGATTTATAGCTACCGGTATTTTGATGGTGACAAGTTTGTTTAGTAGAAAAAATAAAGAAGCACCAGTGTTTTTCCTCCTCAGAGTTCCTACACCAGAAGGACTCATAAGAATCACACCTGACATCCATTGGAGCTAATCATCTTCTGGAGAATAAATATCAGCAGATGACTTCAACCCGATGCTGTTGCATTGCCTGCCTCGCGGTAGTGTGCTCCTGGCCTGATTAATTACATCTTGTGAATTGTTCAACTAATCTTGTCCTCGTGCTCTAGTTCAGGCTCCTGTGCTCCACCTGTGCTCTGGTTCTCCTGGTTTCTCCACTAGAACCTCCTCAGGGTCTCTACAAGCTGCTCCTTACATTCCACCACTTGCCTCCTTGTACAAACCCTCCTGGAACCATGTGGACCACTCACCCCTGCGACAACTGTCTATCTCCTAAAGCAGGAGTGTCCAAAGTGTGGCCCGAGGGCCATTTGTGGCCCTTGGAGTGATTTTGTGCAGCCCATGACTACAATTAAAGAATGGTGTAATTTTGACCCACAGGCTTAAGAGGTTGATGCAGATGTAGACCTTCTTTAGATATAACGGTGATACTTTTTAAAATTTTAGGTTTAACAACAAAACTGATTAAAATAATCTTAGCAAAATGAGCGATATTAAGTATAATACAAATATTTAACTATAATTAATCCCTTTAACCTACAACAAACCTTCACTGACCTACCAAAAAGTAGAATTTTGGATAATAATTCATAAAACTTGGCTAAATATAACAAGTGTTTTCAAAGAAAATTATTTCAGCTGATTAAGTGATTGATGGGTAGAAAATGGTCATGTTTAAAAGAATATAAAGTGATATCATCGACATACAAGTTGATCAACTTTATCAGTGTCTCTTCAAACCTTCCATGAATCTGTTTTAGCAGCTCCCAGCTGTTTTTCAGAACTTTGATGACCCTTTTGGGCCATCCATGGTCCAAATGAGTGTTTGAAGCTCCACCCCCTTTTTTAAGGAACAGTTACTCATTTTAGACCTTTGTCTCTGAAAATAAACAAAAAATAACTTTCCAAGCATAAAAAAAAAAAATAATAGACCCCCCCCCCCCCCAAAAGATCTAATAAATTACATTATTTAAATAAATAAATAAATAAATATATAAAATGTCAGTGTTTATGAGGCTCCTAATGTTCTGGATCTACAATAATTTAAACTAAACTTTTAGTCTTTTTTCAAAATATTGTTCAAGTTGTTGAGAGTTTAAAAAATTAGGAGAGAAAATAGAATTGTGCTTTTTAAATTATTTTTGTTTTGAGTCCATTCATTTAGAGTCTAGACAGTTCTCGCCAGCCTATGAAAATGTTTGGACACCCCTGTCCTAAAGTAAGGATCTTAACTGGACACATTCTCCCTGAGATTCACTAAACTCCTTATAACTCTGCTCCTTACTCTCAGGGTTCCAGTCCCTCCCTGCCGAGTCATCTCATCGTTTCATTCATTCACTACTGCAAATAAACGTAACTTTTACTGGTTTTGAAAAATGCTCTTTTGGTCAGTTTCTATCTGGGTATGTGCTCCAACCCTCACAGCACCACTGGTGCCTCCTGGTCTGGATGTCACATCTTTGTGCGCTCTCTTTGTCATCCCTCCCTAAAAGCTTTCTCTGGTTCCTGTTGGGAGCTCAGACTATAACGGCAGTAAACGTGTGTCGCTGAAAACTAACGGTACTTTTTTCTTTTGTCATGGCTGGCGTCAAAACGTTACAAATGTGAATTAATTACAAGCTTGTTTGACATGAGCTTCACCTACAAAGATCCATGTCTGGATTTTTATTCACAATGGCCGAAACATTTTAAGTTATCGAGGGATCCACAAAAGACTTAAGTTTGATCTGCCGGGCCATTAAAGAGCATAAATCAAAGACGGGAGAGAAGGACATTAATAAACCGCCTCCGAGTTGACGCCTCCTTTTGGCGCGGACCTCGGCCTAAGACAGCTCGGTTTTCATAATTACACTGACTGACATATTCAATTTCATTTGCATGAAAAGGGCCATTTCCTTTCTGAATCTTTAACTTGCTGGGTGAGGTGGGGTTGTGGAGGGAGGGGGGTAATTAATCCCAACACATTGGGTGGCAGCCTGCCTTGCTGCGGACGTACGCATGGGAAGAAAAGGAGCATTTAAAGATGCCATTAACCTCGTACGACATCTGAAAGCCGCAGCGTATCAGCTCTGTGATACTGATGAATTGTCACAATGGCAGCAAAAGTGAGGCCAAATGAACCGGGGGGGGCAACGACTGGAGAGGGTAACAGTGACACACATGATGGTATACACTCTGGATATTCGCCTTTAAATATTCTGCAAGTGAAACAGGAGAATACCATCACTTTAGTACACATAAAGACACTGAAGGATGCGTTTCATTTATTATGAAAGCAGCTTATTGGTGAATTCTCTCTGTGGGTTAATTACTTGCCAATACAGAGTTCAGACCCATGTGACCCCGAGCCAAAACCACGGACCGGCTGCAGTAATACAAACGGAGATAAACAATACAAAAACAAGAGTTTAAAGAAAGGAGGCAAACCCCACATGTTACTCTACGCCACAGATAACAAGCAGAAATCACTTTCTGAGCACTAAGCAGCTTTCCATCTGCAGCATTACGATTAAAAAAAAAAAAATCTTTTGTAACGCCAAGGAAACAAACTCCACATTGTATGTGCTCACAAAGGGCTACGGCAAAAAAACAAACAAGGGGAGGAAAGAAAAAGAATCTGAGCTTAATTAGAACTGCGCTCTGATTTGCATTGCATGCTCATCGGTAATCTTGCCTTAAATGGAATCTGAAATTCCTATTGCAATTAGTGATTACTTGAAAAGGGATATGGCCCCCGAATGATTGTTAATTACCGGATCAGGAATAGTACATTAATTCACTGCAGAGGTTTTAATGCAGCGCAATGATGGGAACCCATTCCTCCATCAATATTGTGCTGCTTGTCACATATAATGAAGTTCATAATGTGAGCCTTTTCCCCCGCATTACTCTCCTTTTTAAAATGTGCTCTCTAAGCAAAAAAACCCCCAGACATTGTGTAAAACTAATTCAATGGAAGGTATAAGAAAATAGCTGAACGCCACATTAAATGAATGGCTTGTATCTTTTAAAGTTTGGTTCTGTGGAATAATAATATATATACTAAAAAAAAAACATCTATATTTGTTTTACGTAGCTTTTTCAATGATGTGGGTTCGAACAAACGGTTTAATTGTGATGAAATTGATGAGCCAGGCACTAGTTCAAAGTGGAGTGCTGCTGTTTTAAAATGACTCCAGTCTGAAAAATATGAACACTATTTTATAAAACATTGACATCATTGTCATTGAGCAAATGGAAGCAACAGCAGCACCTCTGGTGCAGTCTGGGACACTTTTGGAAACAATATCTATTTTCCAGTAGAAATATGACCACAAAATATAAAATCAACAATGGTGTAGTGTTTTGTTTTTTCTTTCGGCTGCTTCCTTCTTCAAGGGTCACCACAGCGAACTAAGTCGCACGAAGACTTGGCAATTACTTGTACACCGAATGCCCTTCCTGACATAACCACAGATCACCGAGCTACCACAGCCTTCTGTGTGGAGCAGGGAGCTGCTATCTAGGGCACCCAGGGGAGCAGATGGTGGGGATTAAGGGCCTTGCTCAAGGGCTCAGAGTGGTGCTATGAGGGTGCTTCACCTATCCCACCCACATTTTTTTATGTTGTCGGTACCGGGAGTTGAACCAGAGATCTTCCGATCACATGCCCACCTTCTCTAACCTCAGCGCTCCCTCTGACCAACTGTGTACTAGTTCGGAGAAATACGCATTGGAACTGACCAAACTTGGACATTATTGATCCGCTAGTTCAAGTGAGGCGGCATGGTGGTGCAGTTAATAGAGCTGTTGCCTCTCAGCGAGAAGGTCGCCAGTTCAAATCTCAGCCGGAGGGCCTTCCTGCGTGGAGTTTGCATGTTCTCTCAGTGCGTGCGTGGGTTTTCTCCGGGTAATTCGGTTTCCTCCCACAGACCAAAAACATGCATGTTAGACTGATTGGTAACTCTAAATTGTCTCTACGTGTGAGTGAGAAAGTGAATGGTTGTTTGTCTCCATCTGTCCTTGTGATGGACTGGAGATCTGTCTAGAGTGTCCCCTGCCTCTCGCGCAGTAATGGTCAGGTTTGGGCACCAGTGGCCCGTGACCCAAAAAGGAAGAAGTGGGTAAAG
>NC_056498.1:25560148-25562869 GCF_014905685.2 Nematolebias whitei | reverse complement strand
CCCCCCCCCCCCCCCCTTATTTGCACATCCTTCCTGGCACAACTGTCACCATTTCCACTGGAGGGACACACCGGCTTGTGTTGCCTGTGGGTGGTTTGTCCAACCCATCACTAGCACTTGAAATATCCTTGGAGGGTGGTGCACGTTCATTTGATGACTGCTGACAAGATCCCTTACAGTAGCAAAACTAAAACTAGAACCTATAATGCACAGGTATACTGGCATGTTCCTTACCCCACTGAATAGGCTGCAGAAGCCATATTGGGACTTTCTTAACCCCAGTCAGTGTGTGTTGCTCATGCTCGGCAGCACTTCTATGGAAGGCCTGAGCTGCTGGCTATAACTCTGCAAGAGTAAGGGCACGTCTGCGCAGACAACAGCAACAGCTTCAAAAAGAATGCCTAATGTTCCTGTCCCACATTTGATGCGCTGACAGATTCACTGACAAGATGGAGGGCTGGAAGAAAAAAAGAAGGCTCCAGATCTGAACAAGCACGACTTACCGTGCGCATATACTCTCATGGGTGCTAGATTATTCTTGATGGATAAAGGGAGCATTGCAATGAGTGCAAGGGCATTAATAAATTAGGAGGATGTGGGACAATAAAGGTTATGTAACTTTGTATAAATAAGGTATAAGTGGTTATTTATGGAGTCGGTGTTTCGTCTTATTGGATGGAAGCTGGAAGAGTCCCCCCCCCCACTCAGGTATTGTAGATTCATCAGGGCCAAAGGCTGTGAGTGCTGTAATCAAAGCTGCTGTGTATCATGTTGTTTTCTGGAGGAAAATAAAATTAAAGAAAATCCACACACCAGTCGCTGCCACCTCCCACAGGACACATTAGCGAAGTAGAGAGATCCAGTTTGTCACTTAATAAAACAGCCCACTCAAACAGATGGCTTTGTTTAACACCCCCCCCCCCCCCCCCCCCCCCCACCCGCAAACATTTTTAAAAAGCTGGAACTGAACAGCGGTTGTGGCAAAGCAGACGACACACGAAGCCTCCCCCTTTCTCTTTTATTATTATTTTTTTAACAGAAGGAAACATAAATATTAAATTGCGACACTGTCTGTGTGAGACTGCGAGGCAAAGAAAAAAGTAAATAATTTAATATGAGAAGACGAGAAGAACAGGAGGGAGGGAGGTGTCAAATATTCTCAACATCTGGGCTGAGGTTGGATATAATAACCCGGCAGCTTCGCTTTCAATAAGACTTCATTTTCATCATTTGCTTATTCATTATTTGTTCATTTTGTGTACAAAGTCACAAGTCTGGTGCCAATTTCTGCCCTGTGAGCATTCAAAAAGAAAACAACAACAAAACAGTCAAGCAAGACATATGAAATTTGATTTAGTTTATTTTTTGTGTTTTGTTTTGTTTTCCTCCAATGTTTGTGAGGGGGCGGGGAGAGAGGCAAAGAACATAGATAAGTAATTTTAATTGTGCAGGCTCATTCTGTTTGGTAGTCAGTGCAGTCTATTTGCAAAAAGTTAATTATCTGATAGGATAGGCAGTGGCACCCACTAACACAGAAAGCCATTTGTTCATTCTGTTATCCACTAGGCAACGGGACAATTCATTAAACGGCAGAGCGGCAGCGAATCGGCCAATAGTTATCACGTCGGAGGCTCCGTGGACTTGAAAAGATGTGAAAAATGGCAAAAGTGATAAACAGACTTTGACCGTGTCGGGATTATTTCCAAAGAAATGACAGAGTGAAGATAGTCAAAAGAGTGTGAGAATCTGATGTACAGTCAAGGGAAAAATAAAGTTGACGACCTTTCAATTTTAGGGTTTTATGTGTCAGGAAATAAATATCCTCTGGTCTTTATAAGGATATAAAACATTTCAAATCTCATGTCAAGGATACAAAAACAACAGATTCCACCATGATGGTAGAGAGATCATATCTCTCCAGTTTTAGCTTCTCTCCATTGGCTCCCTGTCAAGTCCAGAATTGAATTCAAACTCTTACTTCTAACCTACAAAGCTCTCAACACCCTAGCTCCATCTTATATTACAGATCTTACTGTTCCATATTTTCCTAACAGAGCACTTTGCTCTCAGACTGCAGGCTTTTTTTTTTCATTCATTCAACCTTTATTTAGACAGGTAAATCCCATTGAGCCTCGAGGACTCATTTACAAGAGAGACTTGATATCAACAAAGAATGATGACAAGGATGACAAGGCTTACTTGTGGTTCCTACAGTTTCCATAAGCAGAATGGGAGGAAGATCTTCCAGTTATCAGGCTCCTCTCTTGTGGAGCCAACTTCCAGTTTCTGTCCGTGAGGCTGACACATTGTCCAGTTTTAAGACTGGGCTTTCCTTTTTGATAAATCCTATAGTTAGGTTTGTCTTGTTATGCTGCTATAGGCTTAGACTACTGGAGGACAAATTGATCTCATTTCTTAAAATGAATTGTTACAAATGCATACATATGAATAGTTTGCATTTGATATTATTTCAATCTTAACATGATTCTCGACCTGCCATTGTGTATCTGTTCCTCTCAAACCCAGCTGGTCGAAGCAGATGGCCACTTGTCCTGAGCCTGGTTCTGCTAAAGGTTCCTTCCTCACGAGGGAGTTTTTTTCTTTCCACTGTCGCCTTCATGCTTGCTCAAGATGAGAGTTCTGAGACAAAGTTAAACTCAAAGCAGTCCGCTCGTCAGATAAATAATGTTATTAACTTACTTTATATATATATATATATAT
>NC_056498.1:25558763-25560048 GCF_014905685.2 Nematolebias whitei | reverse complement strand
TCAAGAAAGAAAGTCTCAGGATGGGTCAACCTGTATCTCTGGATGCAAATCAATGAAATGACAGTTTCTGACCATATGATCCTAAGGTCAAGTTTTGACATCAGGTCAAGTTCACTACAATATATATATATTTATATATGTGTGTGTGAATGTTTCTGTTCAGTGCCCTGAGATGACTTTTATTGCGACTTGGTGCTATATAAATAAACTGAATTGAATTTGTATTTAATAACCAAATCAAATCAAAACTGGGAAGGTTTTGTGCAACAAACTGTCCATCCCGTGATTCAGCAGCTTGTAGACCTTCTTTAAGCAGCTTAACGTCTCTGTAGTGGTCTTCTGTAGGACTTTATCAGTCTCTCACACGGTTAGAGGAAATTTGGCTCTTTTCTTTCCAACCTTGTTTAAAAAAAACCTTAGTTTATTGAGGTTTGTAGTCATTTGTTTCTGCACAGCTCTCTTTAGGTTTAATCACAGCATTTCAATATGGTTGAAGTCTGGACTTTGACGGGGTCATTGCAGCAGTTTTTTTTTCCCCCTTCCTTTTTAGCAACCCTGTTGTAGATTTGCTGCTATGTTTGGGATCATTGTCCCAATGCAGGACTCAAGACTCTAGTCATGGTTACAGAGCAGTTCATGGTGTCCAGGTCCTGTGGCAGTAAAACAAGCCCAAACCATCACCCTTCCACCACTATGCTCGACAGTTGCCGTGAGGTGCTGATATGATATGACTGGTTTTAACTAAACATGGTGCTATGCTTTATGACCAAACAACAACTTTGTCTCATCTATCTAAAGGACATTTTTCCAGAAGTCTTGTAGCTCATTACGATAGACAATAGCAAATTTAAGCTGTTTTCCCACGTTATTTTTTAGAAAGAAGAGGCTTTTTCCTGGAAACTCTTCCAAACATGTCATTCTTGTTTAGTCTTTTTCTAACTGCCTTATCATGAACTTTAACACTTTAACTTTTAACCTGCTAACTGAGGCCTGTAAAGTCTAAAAAGGAGCTTTTTATTTTCAATTACTGTAAGCATTGTACAGTCTGACCTTGGGATAACTTGCTGGGATGTCTACTCCTGGAGTGACTGGCAGCTGTCTAAAAATGGTTTCCACTTGAGAATAATATTTCTCGTTGAAAAATTATGGACAGTATATAGCTGGAAATGACCTTTAACCCTTTTTTAAAATGATGGGTAAGAGCAACTGCCAATTTGAGGTCATTGCTGATGTCTTTATATCTTGACATTGTGCAAACACACATGTGAATCCTTCAGACCAAAAA
>NC_056498.1:25556603-25558663 GCF_014905685.2 Nematolebias whitei | reverse complement strand
TATCTTGACATTGTGCAAACACACATGTGAATCCTTCAGACCAAAAACTGCCTTAATAATCCTGCTTTCGTAAAGGTGGTTACGCTTGATGATGGCCAGTTAAGTGTATTTCATCAGAAGCAACAAGATGCTTCCTTCCCTTTACAATTTAAAAGACTAAAACATTGTATATTCTCACTTCCCACCATATGCCCAGAACATACAGGGAAATTAAAATGCGTTTTCTCTCTCAACTACTAAAAATGGGTATAGATTAGGGGTGCACCGATAAATCCGCCAAATGATTTATCGTGCCCAGTTTTCTTAATTTTGGAAAATCTATACTTAAGTACTTAAATGAGAAACCGATTTGACCAATTTTTTGTAGTTTTAACAACAATTATCTAAACTTCATTTACATTTCAGAGTACTACCTCGTGACCAATTAAAACAAGTTGGTATTGTTTCTAGAATATTGTTCAAGGGTAAGTTTTTTAATAAAATAAGATTGGAAAATTGAAGGTGCATTGTGACCTTATGACACCTGACAGTGTCGCTAATAAAACAAAATGGCTATTGGCCAAGATCGGAATCAGCCGGTCAGGCTTTATAGAGATCGGTGATGGGTGATCGGCCAGAAAACTGCAATCACAGCACTCCAAGTATAGATATAGACAATATAAAAATACAGATAAAAATATGCATTGCATTAGTCCCTCGTTTATCGCAGGGGATCCGTACCCTGAAGCCCCGCGATAAGTGAAAAACCGTGAAGTAGGAATAGTAGTACAAGTAGTAGTTTATTTTAGTATATATATAAATATATATGTAAAGGCGTTTTAAACCCTTCCCACACTCTTGCTATATTCTAAACAATGTTTCTAAATTCTAAACGCTCTAAAAGTAAAAGAGCGCAGCATATCATGATCTCGGCTCTCTGCCTCCTGCTGCACTCTGCAATCGCTCTCGGCCACGCCCACATCTCCGCTGCAGAGCGGAGATATGACACGATACAAGAGGAAGCTTCTTCTGCAGCCATGGGCTGCACACAGGTGCAGTAGGTGCTAAATAATTTAACATAATTTATTTTAAATTTTTTTTAAATCCATGCCGATCATGCGGCTCGTCCATCAGCCAATTGTGGGTCATGTCCGATCTTATTTTGAAAAACTGCGATAGAGCGAGTCCGCAAAAAAACGAACCACAAGTAGCGAGGTACTACTTTATAAACAACAAGATAAGCACTGTGAGAAAAAAAAGAATAAAACTGTTTTATTATTTGACTTCTAATTTATTTATTTTTTTCCTAATCCTACGCAAGCAGCAAGGGTGGACTCATGCTCAGCTTTTTCCTTTTGGCTTTGTTTAAGTTTAACAAATAAGGACATAATGGACTCCGCTGAGTTTTTTTTTTTTTAACACTTGAGGTTAGAGTTGAACAAGCAGATCACTTTTGTCGTGTCTTGATATGTAAGAGCCAAGAACTGAAAGAGTGTGTGTTTTATCGAAACACACAAGCAGAGCCTGGAAAAAAAAAAAATCAGTCTTTTCGCTACATGTAGCAGAAATCAAAACATATGAACAGGAAGTGTGGAAGAGAAAATCAAATAAGCATCATCGGACTCAAACCAAGATAGAATTACACCATCCTGCCTGGGCATGTCCCATTTCCTCACAGCACAAACGTCAAGTAATTGTCTTTACCCTCGACCACGGAGCGGAAAAGCCAGCTTCATATTTTGTCTCAGTGGGAGCCGAGATGGATTATGTACGAAATCATTCCATGGATTTAACATTGTATATTTAAGCAGACTCTAATTTTATGGAAACGCAGCGCCAAGCCATTTCTTATGGATGCCAGTTGTCAAGCTATGAGATGTGACACATTCCCCACACTGTTTTCTCAGGCGCTTACAGGCAAAATAGCTCAAGCTCTGCGATGAGAACTGGCTTTCTTTCAGCAGTTCAGCTATTCAACACGAAGAAGAAGAAAAAAGGTTCTCACGTCAGCGAAGAAGTTTTGAAAAAAAAAGCAACGTATGAAAAATTATTTATATTTAAAATTTCCTCTTATTTTAAAA
>NC_056498.1:25555056-25556503 GCF_014905685.2 Nematolebias whitei | reverse complement strand
ATAAATAAATAAGCATTTTGTACTTATCTTGTTGGTGCTAAGTTGTACTTTTATTTTAGTTGATTCAGATTCATTTCTAAAGAAATGAGAACAAAATGTGTATTTTTGAGTAGCTAGTTACTAGCTTAATAGCTAGCTAGTGTTTTTACTAGCTAACAAACAAAGAGGACAAATGTTGCTTTAGGCAGACTGCTAATTAAGTAACTAGCTGGTAAATTAGTAAGAAGTTAGAGCACTAACAAGATAAAAAATATAGTCACTAATAATCTTTTGGAACAAAATGCTTCTTTGTAACGGGGAGGTAAAAATAAACTGCCTACATATATTAATTGCACTTGTGTGTTTTGTGTCAACTCACTATTCAGTTTAGGAGCTTTATTTTATGCCTGAATGATTCATAGATTAAGTGTTTCAGAAAAAAAAAAAAAATAAACATGCCTTTAAAAAAAATGGTCAAGCACTGAGCTCACGTGAAAGAGCAGCCCAATTTCTAAGAAAACTTTGAAAAGAACGTCCAAAAGCCCAATGAACCCACAGTCAAATCGTACGGTACTTTAAAAATATCACCAGTCTGATCCCTCGGAAACAAAATAGAAGTAAAACAGGAAATTCAAAATCTTTGTGCTATTATCGAAGCTTGCAAAATAATTAATAATAATAATCTTACAGGTTCAGCCTTTACCCGTTTTTATGAATTACTTCTCCACATTCATTCACAACAAAAAAAAAAAACATTTCACCGGTGATCTGTTGCACTTCATCTTAAGGACCGGATCTTCTTGGGTGATATTGGTGTGTTTTGTCAGCCAGCATGACCCGAATACAACCAGCCCACCTGTTTCCCAATTTACCAAATTGTCCTTCAATCCCCCCAACATAAATACACACTTCGTGTTTCTTTTTTTTAATTTTTTTATTTTAACTCTAGAAATCTGACCTCGCTATATTTTCCAAGAACAAATATGGAACCATCACAATAAATTTGGACAGAGTATTCCAGTTTATTTATTTATTTATTTTCTTATTCTTTCATACTTTGCATTCTACATTGCTGTTTTTTCCACTACTTTTCCTTTTAATTATCCTTTTAATTACCATTTTATTTTTGCTTGTTTTTCAAAAAATTGTTTTAAAAAAAAATGTACGCATCCTTTATGATTGTCTATTGTTGTCTTTGTTGTCCACTGTTGTCATCACTCTTGGTTAAAAACCAGGTATCTCTTGTAAATGAGTCCCCGGGGCTCAATGGGGTTAACCTGTATAAATAAAGGTTGAATTAATTATCAACGCCCTTTGGTAAAAACATGTTTTAACCAAGTGAGTCTGTTTTTACAGTGTAAATCTGTCCTTGTCTGGAATTTTGAATTTAAACTTTAAATATGTTTTTCAAGCCGGAAAATCCTTCCTCTCTCCCTCTCTTTTATACACGGGAATATATATATATTTT
>NC_056498.1:25554306-25554956 GCF_014905685.2 Nematolebias whitei | reverse complement strand
CAGAAAAATGAGGAATCCGTGTTAAATGATGAATATATCTGAGCATCTGTTCATCTACATTCTTTTTTTAAATTTTTTTATTTTAACTCTAGAAATCTAAGGACCTCGCTATTTTTTCCAAGAACAAATATGGAACCATCACAATAAATTTGGACAGAGTATTCCAGTTTATTTATTTTCTTATTCTTTCTTACTTTGCATTCTACACTGCTGTTTTTTCCACTACTTTTCCTTTTAATTATCCTTTTTAATTACCATTTTATTTTTGCTTGTTTTTAAAAAAATTGTTTAAAAAAAAAATGTACGCATCCTTTATGATTGTCTATTGTTGTCTTTGTTGTCCACTGTTGTCATCACTCTTGGTTAAAAACCAGGTCTCTCTTGTAAATGAGTCCCCAGGGCTCAATGGGGTTAACCTGTATAAATAAAGGTTGAATGAATTATCAACGCCCTTTGGTAAAAATATGTTTTAACCAAGCGAGTTTGTTTTTACAGTGTAAATCTGTCCTTGTCTGGAATTTTGAATTTAAACTTTAAATATGTTTTTCAAGCCGGAAAATCCTTCCTCTCTCCCTCTCTTTTATACACGGGAATATATATATATTTTGTTGCTGCATAAAATTAGTGATCTGTAAAAGGTCATTTTAGTC
>NC_056498.1:25553082-25554206 GCF_014905685.2 Nematolebias whitei | reverse complement strand
TCTAAAATGGTTTGAACTAAGACATTTTGATTATCAACATTTGTAAAATAGTAATGATAATAAAAAGAGAGTGTTCTTTTCACTTGAATCTTCAAGAAAGAAAGTCTCAGGATGGGTGAACCTGTACCTCTGGATTCAAATCAATGAAATGACAGTTCCTGTCCCACAAGGTTCTTAAGGTCAAGATTTTTGACCTTAGACTTAGTTTTGACATAGGCCTAGTCCACTACAAGAAACACGAAGTGTGTATTTATGTTGGGGGGATTGAAGGACAATTTGGTAAATTGGGAAACAGGTGGGCTGGTTGTATTCGGGTCATGCTGGCTGACAAAACACACCAATATCACCCAAGAAGATCAGGTCCTTAAGATGAAGTGCAACAGATCACCGGTGAAATGTTTTTTTTTTTGTTGTGAATGAATGTGGAGCAGTAATTCATAAAAACGGGTAAAGGCTGAACCTGTAAGATTATTATTATTCATTATTTTGCAAGCTTCAATAATAGCACAAAGATTTTGAATTTCCTGTTTTACTTCTATTTTGTTTCCGAGGGATCAGACTGGTGATATTTTTAAAGTACCGTACGATTTGACTGTGGGTTCCTTGGGCTTTTGGACGTTCTTTTCAAAGTTTTCTTAGAAATTGGGCTGCTCTTTCACGTGAGCTCAGTGATTGACCATTTTTTTAAAGGCATGTTTAGTATTTTCTTTTTTCTGAAACAATCTATGAATCATTCAGGCATAAAATAAAGCTCCTAAACTGAAGAGTGAGTTGACACAAAACACACAAGTGCAATTAATATATGTAGGCAGTTTATTTTTACCTCCCCGTTACAAAGAAGTATTTTGTTCCAAAAGATTATTAGTGACTATATTTTTTATCTTGTTAGCGCTCTAACTTCTTACTTATTTACCATCTAGTTACTTAATTAGCAGCCTGCCTAAAGCAACATTTGTCCTCTTTGTTTGTTAGCTAGTAAAAACACTAGCTAGCTATCAAGCTAGTAACTAGCTACTCAAAAATACACATTTTGTTCTCATTTCTTTAGAAATGAATCTGAATCAACTAAAATAAAACTACAACTTAGCACCAACAAGATAAGTACAAAATGCTTATTTATTTAT
>NC_056498.1:25547357-25552982 GCF_014905685.2 Nematolebias whitei | reverse complement strand
TTTAATGAAACCAGGAGGATGAGTTACAACATTTAATTTCCCTTTGGGATTAATACAGTATTTTTGAATTTGGATTGAATTTGGATTAATGTGACATTGGAAGTTCTGGAAAACTGACATCTGAGACCACGCCCTGTGTGTCATATTCTGGATCTTGTGGCTGTAAAATAATTTCAGTGGAGCAGTGCAGGATCTAATTTCTTACACAGTTTTTTTGCTTAAGCGTGTGCACTCATGTTGTACAAAACGTATCACGATACACTGTTTGCACAGATGGAAATCTGTTAAACTATTTGGAAAAGAAAAGGTAGCCACAACATCTCTCAGGTTCCAGACTCCCTGCTAATAGTTGTTCCAGCAGAATGATGCGTGCGTTTGAGTGCTGCAGTTCATGATTCAGGCATGATTAAGGATTTATATTGCATCTTCATAGTCCCATTATGCTGTCAGACATTTCCTGTGCCCCCGCACACAAGCGAGCAAACTTATGCAGTAGCGCACAACCCGACAGTGGGAGCGGAAAATGGGAAGTCGCTCTCCTGTGACGGAAAAACAGAATGCATCATTTCCATTTGTATGGAACGGTGCAACGGCAGGGTCAGAGCTGCACGGTTTAGATGAATGCTTCCCCTCACAAGAAGGGCTGCCACATGATCAGTGATTATTTAGAGGCGATGTATACTCTTGACATGAGAAATTGTTCCTATATCTTTGTGACTGGTAATCCATTCATCAAAATAGTTGTTTTTTTTTTGTTTGTTTTTTAAGTTACCAATAATGGCAACAAAAATTACTGTAATTCTCAGTTGCTAAACAGCATTTATCATCTGGGGGCTCCTCTGCGATATGAAGAAAAACTGGTCCATGTGTTGAAATCGCTCAGCAAGATGAATGCTGTTTGTTGGGTTTTGTGTTGCAGGACCCAGGAATATAAATGTACGTGAAGAGCTCGATGAAAAAACTTGAGATTTGATGAAAATCATAAACTCTGAGGAAAACCAAAGATGGCATGAAACACAATGACAGACGGTTGAGTGGAAGATCAAAGGATAAATTGACTTGGGCTGATGAGGAAATGGAAAACAGGTGACACTAATGCAGACAGAGAACAGGTGTGAATGAGCAGGGTGGGAGCTGAGGAGAAGTGATAATGGCACAGGGGAAAAACACAAAATAACAGAAATAAACAAGATAAACATGATCATCAAAAAGGAATCAAAATTTAAAAAAAGACTCCCCCCCCCCCCCCCCCCCCATCCCCCCAATAGCACAGATCCTGACAGTGTCAGCGTTCAGTCTGTCAGAGCAAATGTAACACTCGGAAAGAAGAAAGTGACCATTGATAAATTACTGGGTTCGTGATCAGTGGCTTGCAAAGAAAGCGAGGAGATAGCCCGCAGCGTCTGCACAATTCTCCAGTTTAGTGACGGAAGCTGTGTAAATGGAAAAGACCTGAGCTGCCGCATGGAACATTCAAACTTGTCAGAAGAATGCCTTTTCCTCCATGCAGGCAGTGCTGGGTGGGCAAGAAAAGCTGACTCACTTGAAGACGTTTTTGTTCGTTGGCGGTGGTTTGTTTTCGAGTTGCATGTGAATAAGTTCACTCTTAAGCGCATTTCCACTTCTCTCGAGTCAGCATGTAAGGAAGTAACTGAATAGCAATGCACTTTCGAGTAGGCATGGCCTGGTATGAGACTCTGATGGTATAACCTTGAGCAAAAATATCACAATTGCATGATCTAAAAACAAAAAAATGAGTTAAAATGTAAACATAACTGTATTACATGATAAATACATCCACTCTTATTGCTGCCTAAATATTATAAAAGGAGAAAACACAAACTGAATTGGCAATATGTGACTTTTATGGTCGATACTAATGACACTGATTTAAAATCTATCTTTTATTTTTTTTACTTGTGTTTTCAAGACCAAGATACTCTTAATTGTCCAAAAATATCTTTGCAGCAACTTGACGGCAACAATAACTACATAAAACTCATGATATTCATAAAACCAATAGCAGTGGCAATAATGAACCCAGTGGCGTATTACACAGACTTTAAAGAACACATTAGTCAAACACAAACATTTAGTATCTAGAAACAATATCCAAACGCCAATTAAATTTAAATATGGGGGTACAATTGTTAGTCTGGTAGAATAATTATTTTAAAGTCTAGGCTTGTCACTAACGCCAATGTTTCTCTTACCAACAAGCAGGGCACCCCGCCCTATCAACAGAACGAAATGCCCTGCCTACCAAACTGACCCTTCCCCAACAACAACTGTCACTACTGACATTGTGCTAAGCTTGTGCTTCGCAATACAGACGCGCTAGCTAAAAAGCTAGAGGTATAGCGCTCCGATTCCCTCATGCTGAGCCGTCTCCTAACCCCCGCCTCTTGACCATACCTTCGGTACAAACAGCATGCAACACCGACGTGGTCATCTACACCCCGGAAAGCATAGTGCCTTGCCAAGACGAGTAATATAGGGGAAACACTGAACTGGCAATGTTAAGAAACGCTAACATTGTAGTATTTTTGTTGTTAAGAAGAGTCTGGAAGGAAAAGGGATTATGTAGCACATATATTTACATATGTTGGATCTGAACCACTGACCTGAAAGTAATCGTTCCTATTCTAGATATGAGATGAAAAGACCCGTTCAGTATGTTTTTAGCTCAGTCCCCACACAGGAAGTGTCGTCTGTCTTCCCAACCACCTTCATGGCTGTGTCAGGTACTCGGCTCTGTTTTTAGCAGTAATGTGAGGGAGCCAATGTAATTCTTGAAGGTTAGGACTGAAATTGTTATTTCATCACAGAGTTTAAGTTTAAATTTAAAGACCGTGTTGACAAAAACACCAGAGAACCAACAAGCATTTTTTTTAAATTGTGAGTTATATATTTAATAGATCAAAACAAAAACATTAAATGAACCCCTGTTAAGTTTATCTGTAACAAAGTAAAGTCAATGTTTGGGTGGATTATATTTTGTTCACTTTTTATGTTTTTTATAAAGTAATGTTAGGAGCCTTACAGTGGATGTTAGTAAATTAGCCCGGATTTTAATGTTTTGAACCACTTTGGCCACGGCTGCCTCAGAGGAGTCGACAGGGGAGAGGGCGGACTCCAGAAACCATCTTATCACCAGCAAACTGGTTGGCCCACTATGTGAGTGTGCTGCTTATGGGAATGAGTTTGTTGTGGCTCCTTGGACTGATGAAGTCCTTTGGATGAAGGACGAAGCGTTTCAACACAAAGAAACCGTCCTAAGGACCTGACTGAGCTTTGTTTGTTTGTTAAATCTGGCTTATTGAGCATGAATTTTGATGTTTATCACCATGTTCATTATATGTTTAATTTGGTAAAAGATCGCGTTTACCATCATGACAAACATTGATCTTTTTTTAAAATAAATGAATATCAACAAGCAAAACCTCCATAGCTATTTAATCATAAAAGCTCATTTGAATAGTATGCAGGATGATTTAAAACAAAACCACTGCCAACAAGATGGATGCTGGAATTAACAGTCCACACCGTGTGTGAGGAAACATCTGCTGGTGCCTATTAGGCATTTTTACTCCACTCTGATCATGATAGATAATTCTGCACATGTTTGTAGAGTTTTGCTCACTTTAATAAATAAATAAATAAATAAAACATCCTAAATTATTAATTATTGATTCTGACAAATGAGGTAGGTTCTTGCATTTCTGCTTCCCATAGATCTCTGTCTTGGCAGCAGTGAGGGATTTTTTTGTTGTAAAATATATCATTTTACATAATGTTACATTAGATTTAGTACAACAAAAGATCATTACAAAGAAACCTTAGACACTTTAATTGATAACTTCATGCAATCCAATTATTTAGCCAAGACAGTGTAATCTTATAAAAACTTGGAAAATTCATCATGTAGTAAATGAAAGTACAGCCCAATACTAAAATCAGCATTCAATCATTAACCCACTTAAAAGGTTATGGGCCCATTAAATGAGAATTTTGACCAGCTGCCATTCCCATACATATTGTCAGGAGGTGCCCTGGTCCACCTCTTGGGAGGCTCAGTCAGGCGTCATCATCATCCATCCTGATAACTAATAAACAAAAAGCTAATCCGACTGCATTGTGCATACCCAGGTTCAATGTGTACAATGTACAAGATCTTTTTTTCCTGACATTAAAAAAAGTTCTTATGCGTTTTTTAATCTAAAAATTTGCCCAAACTTTTAAGGTGTAAACTCAAATATTAACCTTCCATTGAGTTGGAGAATAGCTTTAAAGTCATACAGATAGGATGAGTTCTGTGGAAAGGTTGTAAATAAATTATATTGTTTGTGTTGGTGTTTTTTTGAACCATTCAGTCTGGAAGAACAGAGTTTAATTTGGACCAGATTGATGAGCTAACGACTAAACCGGAAGTGGACTTTTTCGCAGTACGTTTGGCTAGCGAATGACATCAGCGTGTTTTAATCAATAACGCAGTACTATAACTGGAATAACTTTAATGTCAAATAAACAGCGACGTAAAAGTTTTGAAAATAGCATTTGCCGTGACTTTTTTAGGATCTCGATCAACTTGACTACCACTTTAATTCAATTAAATTTAACTCAGTTTATTTATATAGCACTAAGTCACAACAGAAGTAATCTCAAGGCACTGAACAGAAACATTCAAGTATATAAAGTAAGTTAATGACATTATTTATCTGAGGAGCAGACTGTTTGAATCTAACTTCATTGCAGAACTCTCATATTGAACAAGCATGAAGGCAACAGTGTAAAAGACAAACTCCCTTAAGAGGATAAAAACCATCAGAACCAGGCTCAGGACAAGCGGCCATCTGCTTCAACCAGCTGGGTTTGAGAAACAGGAACGAGGAACAGATACACAATGGCAGGTCAAGAATCACATGTTAAGATAGAAATAATATAAAATGAAAACTATTCAATTGTAACAATTAATTTTAAGAAATGAAGTCTATTTGTCCTCCAGTAGACTAAGCCTATGGCAACAAAACAAGCCAACCCTAACTATAGGATTTATCAAAAAGGAAAGTCTTAAGCCCAGTCTTAACTGGACAATGTGTCAGCCTCACAGACGGAAACTGGAAGTTGGTTCCACAAGAGAGGAGCCTGATAACTGGAAGATCTTCCTCCCATTCTGTTTTTGGAAACTATAGGAACCGCATCCAACATTTTTCAGTCAGGTCATCTGGACAGTTTCTTTTTTTTTTTGTGCTGAAACGTTTCGCCTTCGATCCGGAAGGCTTCATCAGTCAAGGAAACGCACAACAAAACTGATTCTTCCCCCAACAGCTTACTCCAAAGTGGAACAAACCAGTTCTGCTTGTAATAAGATATAGGAACCGCAAGTAAGCTTGCAGTCTGTGAACGAAGTGCTCTGTCAGGAAAATATGGAACAGTAAGATCTGTAATATAAGATGGAGCTAGGGTGTTGAGGGCTTTGTAGGTTAAAAGTAAGATTTTGGATCATTTGGATTGCCTTTTGATCTATTTCACAAAACTAAAGCTGTTTAAAGAGGTGTCTACAATAGGTGAGATTTTCTTTGTAACCTTTGCACAGAGCTCCACATTCATATATCTGAGCTATCC
>NC_056498.1:25546870-25547257 GCF_014905685.2 Nematolebias whitei | reverse complement strand
TATATATATATATATATATGTATATACATATATATATATATATATATATATATATATACATACATATACATATATATAAAATATACACATATATACATACACATATACACATATATACATACACATATACACATATACATATACATATACACATATACATATATATATACATATACACATATATAAACATATGCATATATATACACATATATAAACATATATACATATATGCATATACATATATATATACACATATACACACATATATACATATACACACATATACATATATACACATATACACATACATATTTACACATATACACATACATATATACACATATACACATACACACATATATACACATACACACATATATACACATA
>NC_056498.1:25541939-25546860 GCF_014905685.2 Nematolebias whitei | reverse complement strand
ATATACACATACACACATATATACACATACACACATATATACACATACACACATATATATATATATATATATATATATATATACATATACACATATATAAACCTATGCATACATATATGCATATACATATATATATATATATGCATATACACACACATACATATATACACATATACACATATACACATACACATACACACATATACACACATACACACATACACATATATACACATATATACACATACACATATATACACATACACATATATACACATATATACACATACACATATATACATATATACACATACACACATATACACATATATACACATACACATATATACATATATACACATACACACACATATATATATATATATATATATATATATATATATATATATATGTGACAGCTGAACAGCTGATCAGCTGCAGCAGGAAGCTTATCCTGCAGTATGGGCTGCACAAAGGTGCAGGAGGTGCTAAATAATTTAATAATTTAAAATAATTTATTTGAAAGAAAAATTCCATGCTGATCATGCGGCTCATCCATCAATGTGTGTCATGTCCAATCTTATTTTGAAAAACCGTGACAGAGCGAGTCTGCAATAAACGAGCTGCGAAGTAGCGAGGGACTACTGTATACATATGCGGCAGGCATATTGTATTTTGCATGGCAGCTCAATTTTCAATAGTAATTTTTCTTCTGCCTAGACGCAGCCGCACGCCTAAACAGAAGTCCGTACTTCACTACTTTTTTTAAGATATCCGGCTCACAAGATAAAATGGACAGACAGATGCTATTTCCAAGTCCACTCTTCGACAATATGATACAATACAATATGATACTATACAACAATAAGATATGATGCAACATAATATAATGTGAAAATGCAATTCCATATGATACAATTAGACAATATGATATGCTACCATATTACACAATATGATACAATATGATACAAAGTGGTACAAAAAATACTGTCCGGTATGACTCAATAAAATATAAATGCCTTAGTAGTTTTAATTTGTACTGTGAACAGAGTGATAATTGCATTATAGCTTTAGCACACTCACACACAATTACAGATTTTCCTTGTTATTCAGCCCAGCACGCACACCAAATAAAATCTTTAAGACAGAGCAGCTGACCGTTTCCATTCCTGTTTGAGTCTTTCATCAAAGACACGGCTGTGAAAAATCAATGGGATACAGTGAACTGGCATTAGCTGCCGACTCCCTCTATCCCTTGTCATCCATTTGCTTAAGCCTGAGCTTGATCCTTAGTGATGGATGCTTTGCGGTAGACTTCGGCTCATAACACAGCTCCCAGCTAATGCGATTCTCACTCTGTACTTTGGGTTGGTAAATGGCTGGTCCGCCTGTTTCTTCCACAGCAAACTGTTGTTCCAGCCATGGTGACGAGTTTGAGGTAAAACACCTATTGTATTGGAGTTCTTAGACATTTAGGAATTTTAGGAAGTGTTTATCTACAGATTTAACTGCCATGCATTTGGGGGGGGTGGAACAAGACCCCCCCAAGCCAAATCACTGGGCCCGATGATGACAAAGTACCTCATTTCCCTGTTACCAATCATCCTCTTCCCTGCTCTCAGCTCTCTCCCTTTCATTTCTGTGGGCTGTAAATGGCAGAAAAGACGGGGAGATAGCGCACCTGTCACACTCGATTTGTGTTTGGCGGTGGGGAGACAGACACGACTACCTGTCTCCAAGCGCTGCCGGGCCAGTAGCGAGAGCGGGAGACATGCGGCGGCGACGGGAATCAATTTGAGGCAATCTTATCCCCCGCTTTCACCGCCACCGACACATAAGCACACAAACACAGATGCATATGCAAACCTCTGAGAATGTAGGTGGGATTTTCACACGAGCTGGGTTTTCAAGTGACAGTGAGTTTGATTAAAACCAACTGGACTTTAAACCCCTCAGCAGAGCGTGAGGGGACAGAGCTATTGTGTGATCCATACATGTACTGCTACCATTTGTCTCCTCAGGTTACCGTTTTACGCCCCTGCCTGTCCACGTCTAATTGATGCCTTTTGAGCTAATTGATGAAGTGTGAATTCGCAAAATGACACTGGGTTGGACTGAAGTTGCAGTTCTCAGCAGCTCTTCCCTTCTAGATACACACAGAACGCACACACGGTGAAAGAAGCAAACGGAACCATCTGTATGTTGTGTAACAACCAGCGAGATGGCTAAAAGGCTGTGCCATGTGCGTAAACAAGGACGATCGAATGTAAGCAAAGATAAAACACACCCCGTGTCTCGCCAAATACTGAGCTGTGAGAATTTACGGACTTGTTGTGTTAATCCAACACAACAGCTTTCTTAATGTGCTAAAGTGCGATAAGCTGCCTGTCAAAAAGCCATCAGTGCCGCAACTGTACTGCTACCTAATAGAAGCATCTAAAATCTTCATGTGTCCGTATAAATGCCTGTACTTTAGTTTAAATATTTGTCCAGTTTCCACTCTTTACTTCAACATTTCTTCCAACTTTTTATGAACATGACCTCAGAAAATATGAAATACTAAAGTTTAAATGCTACCTTTATGGTAAGAAATTAAAATATGGTAGCAGAAGTTTGCATTTATGTCTGACTTGCTTCATAGTTGGACAGAAAATACTTTAATTGTTTTTACATCATCTACGTATTTTTTTCTTGTACTAATCGTAAATATGTAATTACAATAATTTCCAATCTTATTTCGTCTTTCTAAGGTTTTAGCTCTCTTATTTAACTTTTAAATAGTATCACTAGAGGTACAACCAGTGGTGCTAGTACCACAGTTTGAGAACCATATGTTTACATGTCCTTAAAGTGATAGTTAAACCTTTTTAAGGTGGTAATTTGTGGAAAGTTATGTACAGTAAAAGCTTAATCTGTGATATATAGTTCATTGGACAATCTCATATTGGAGAAATATGACCTTAATTCTTACCATTAAGACAAGCTAACAGCTGGCCCATATCTAGTGTCAAGCACGGTGGAGGAGGCTGTTGGGTTGGTTTCAGCTATGGGACCAACACCAAAGTGTATTTCTGCCATTTCAAAACAACTATAATCTCAAAAATGTGATTTTGGTTCATACAAATACTTTTACAAACATGTACACTGCTGTAATCTCGATAATACACAGTCACATAGAAATACATAGAAGTATTTTGAAAACAAATATAAGCAGCAATTATAGTAATTTAAATGCAGTCTGGGGACCTTCCAGTAAGAATATAATATTTATAGTGGAATTACTGTGTAATGCAATACTGACAAAGATGGAAAAAACAAAGACAGCAGAAATCCAGTTTGGCCAAACTAGCTATTAACCATTAGTTTGTCAGAAATAAACAATTTTTTTCAACTGAGTTTATTCAAAGAGATACCTAAACAGGTAAGATATTGTCTGCATTTCCGCAGAGCCCCACTTCAGAAAAATCTCAAGTATTTCTAAAAAAGTTTGCATCACGTTTCCCATTTCATCTTTGATGTGGACATTTGTCACTGCACACACACAACACGTTCATTTTCATACATTCTGTTGCACTGAGGCTTTTCATTGAACAGTTATTACATTAGAAAGGACTTCAAGTAAAAAAAAAAACAACAACAAAAACAATCTTGTCTTTATTCCTGAGCCCCTGGTGGTATTGTTGTGGTCCCATTCAGTAGCGCTTCATTCAAAGGGTTTTGCTGCTGATAGCATCATGCATTATTAAACAAAGCCTGACAACATGCGCCATGTTAATTAGAAAGAGGGGAGGAGGGGAACGGGGTGGGGGTGGGGGGGGGGCGCTGTTGAACTGTCTTCTTTTTCTCCTTCCCCACGATTCTTATCAGAAACGCCGAAAGAGTGAGGGGGAGAGGATGTTTATATTCCACATAAAAGCATGCTCTCGAGTCTACTTTCAGGGCACTCGTTTGTTATTCTGCTCTTTTTAGCAAGCAATAATATCAAGCGTAAAAAAACAAAAAACAAAAAGACTCAGTCATTTTGTCATATTTCAGCCCCACTCCAATAAATGTACAGGAACAACTGCAAGCAGCACGGTTATCATTTACAACTTGAACAATAACAAATCTGCTGTTTCCGTATTCCCTCATATGTTCAAGTTCAAGCAGGTTTATTGTCATTCACATCACATGTCGTACATGAGGTGGAATGAAATTATCCATACAGGGTCCCAGTTACACCCAAAAAAGCAAAATATAAAGTATAAAAAGAAACAGTAGGTAAGGTTCAAAGATATACAGTAAGATCTATGCTAACCAAATGCCAAACGGTATGCTAAAAGATCTGGGATATACGTTACCAAAACGCCAACCATTACACTAAAAGAAACAAGATATTCGCTAACCAAACGCCAAACAGTACACTGAAAATAAATAAGATATACACTAACCAAACGCTAAAGTGAACGCTAAAAGAACCAAGATATATGCTAATCAAACGCCAAACAGTACGCTAAAAGAAATAAGATATACACTAACCAAACGCTAAACAGTACGCTAAAAGAACCAAGATATATGCTAACCAAACGCCAAACAGTATGCTAAAATAAATAAAATATACACTAACCAAATGCCAAATGTACACTAAAAGAACCAAGATATATGTTAATCAAATGCCAAACAGTATGCTAAAAGATCTGTGATATACGCTACCAAAACGCCAAACAGTACGCTAAAATACATAAGATATACACTAACCAAACACCAAATGGTATGCTAAAAGAACAAAAATATATGCTAACCAAATGCCAAACGGTTTAAGATATACGCTAACCAAACGCCAAACAGTACGCTAAAATACATAAGATATACACTAACCAAACACCAAATGGTATGCTAAAAGATCTAAGATATACAGTAATCAAACGCTACAAGGTTTAAG
>NC_056498.1:25537755-25541929 GCF_014905685.2 Nematolebias whitei | reverse complement strand
ATGAGATAATCAGCAGGAACAATTATATGCAGGAACAATTAGAAAAACCCAAAAGAAACAAAAAGCCTAGCAGTCCTCAAAGGAATGCATATCGCCCGCCGTCTTTAATGCCAGAGCAAACTATACTAAAACTGTTAAAGTCATTTTGGTCAAACATCTGAATGTCAGGTGCAATCAAATGTGATATTCTGAGACGTCTCAAAGTACTGTATGTGTTGTGAACGACTCTCAGCTACTACTGCATCAAATTTTACCTTGACATCTGAAACATTATAACTATTATTTTGTTGACTGTTAATTAGCCGTGGCGACCATCTTGAACTGGGTTGACTCCAAAATTTAAACACATGCAGATTTACATCCAAATATTATTTCCTTAAGGTATTATTAAAATCAAATTAGTGGTTCATGAGATATTTTGCTAACAGACAAGAGTTGACTAAATATAGTTGCTAGCTAATTTAAGATAAAGATCTGTTAGTGCTCAGAATATATATTGGAGATCAGTCGCAGCTACTACCTCATAAAAATCTTTGCTCAGTATCAGTCAAAATGACGACATTGTAGCCTTTTCTTAAGTTCAGCTGGATGTGGCAGCATCTCACATTTAATCAGTTGTAGATGTAAATCCAATAATTGGTTTCTGAAACTTTCATTAAAATTCCTCCAGTGGTTCATGAGATTTTTTGATAACAGACACACAAACACAGACGGGAACCAGCGGGAAACCCGGAGCGAACATCAAAAAGCTGCAGCGGTGCAACATTGAACATGTTCAGCCTGGGTTAGACTTATCAGCTGTACAACATTATGCTCATCCTTTGTGCAAGTCGAATAAATTCATATTCCCCAGCTTCAGGCCATTTTAAAGCTTTTTTTTGTTTTATATCAGCCTCATAAACAGACTGAACCAAACTTAAAGAAAACAGTGGAGTCATGGTTTGTTATCCTAACAGAGCAAAGCAGCTACAAAAAACCGCCACCGAATCTATTAAAGGGCTAAACGCTCTGTAATTAGTCCAACACACGCGAGGACAAAGGCGCAGCTAAAGCTCCACAGTATGTATGCGAGCCGCGCCGCGCTTCATTCAAATAATTAGTATCACGCCCAGCCAGGCACAGCAAATGCACATTTGTGAGGCGGGGACTCTTTGTTTCCTCCAGTCTTGCAGAGTTAAAGAATGCGATAATTACGTTCCACCCTCACACATTTTTAAACTGTGATAAGCAGGGCTCAAAGGGAGACCGACGGTCCAAAACTGCAGCCATCTTTGAGATTTTTTACTTAAATCCGACGACGCAATAACATCTTAAACAGATGCTTTAAATGAGGGTTATTCAACTGGCGGTGACTTCCGTCCGACCCACCAATAAGTTAATAAAGAAAAAAATAAAAGATGTTTAAGATTTATGATTCAATGCAATACAACAATTTAAAAGGGAGATCATTGTAATACAGTAGTCCTTCGCTACGTCGCGGTTAGTTTTCGCGGACTCGCTCTTTTGCGGTTTTTCAAAGTAAGATTGGACATGGCACACAAATTATTATTTTTTTATTCATTATTTAGCACCTGTGTGCAGCCCACAGCTACAGGAGAAGCAGGTCAGATCTCTACTCTGCAGCGGAGAAGTGGGCGTGGCCAAGAGCAGAGTGCAGCCAGAGGCAGAGAGCTGAGATCATGACATGCTGTGCTCTTTTAGAGCGTTTACAGTTTAGAAACTTTTTTAGGGACATTGCAAGTGTGGGAAAGGTTTAAAATGCCTTAACATAGACCTGTATATAAATACTAAAATAAACTACTACTACTTGTGTACATAATTTTGCTCCATCTCAAGTACCATATGAGATGGTAATGACAACGTTTACTTGAACTTGGAACTACTGTATCCCTACTTCACGTTTTTTCACTTATCTTGGGGAGGGGGGGTGGTCCCAACCCCCCGCGATAAACAAGGGACTACTGTATTTGGTTTATTTACATAAAGACTAACTCCTGGATGTCTGACCCCTGAGCTGCTGACTTTCATTTACTGTGGCCCCTGAGCAGTTTTGTTGAATAACTGTTTTAAATGTTTAAAACGTGAACATTATGACCCATTATTGTCTTACCTGTTGTAGATAGCTCTTTGAACCGTTATCAGCAGCACTTCCAGCACAATTATCATGTTTCTGCCAAAACTAGCAGCAAAGTTAAGATTTGCAAAATGGCATCCGCAAAAACTAGCCCATGCTCAGACTAGCTGCTAGCTCATGGAGCCAGCCAGAACTAAACTATTTCTCCAAACTAAGGTTTTTAAAAGGGTCATCTAAAACAGGTTAGATAATGACTGGTCTTAACTTTCCACAAAGGCCAGATCTAAATGATCTGAACCATTAATTTAATTTAACAGATTTATTCAAATGAAATATTTATAGAAAATGGGAAAACAGTTCAGATATCTGAAGGTTATGTTCTCTCCGTGCATACGTGGGTTTTCTCCGGGTACTCCGGTTTCCTCTCACAGACCAAAAACATGCATGTTAGACTGATTGGAAACTCTAAATTGTCCCTAGGTGTGAGTGAGGGAGTGAATGCTTGTTTGTCTCGTTTGTGTCTATGTCTCTGTGATGGACTGGAGACCTGTCCAGGGTGTCCCCTGCCTCTTGCACAGTAATGGCTGGATATGGGCACCAGTGGACCAACCTTGACCCAAAAAGGAAAGAAGCTGGTAAAGGTAATGAATGGATGGATGAATGTCAGACACATTATGTGCAAAAACACTAAATATGAATGTCAGTACAGTTAGGATTTAGAAGAAAAAAAAATTATTTAAAATAATTCAGACATCTACAATCACATAAAAGTTCTTAATGTTGTAAGTACTTCCATCAGTCTGGATTGGATACCTTGCAGTATTTTTACACTGTAAATTTAATTCTTGCCTCGTTAATCGACAGTGAGTCTGGTCAGAGAGGTGGCTGGAGTTAAATGTTTGCACCATGATCAGTTTGGTACTCTGTCCCTCCAGTTGATGCCTAAATCCATCCAGTACTTCTGACTGGTTGCATGGACATTAAAGAGAGTTAAAGCCTTACTTAAACCAAACATCTGTTAATCTTGCTTTTTTAGTAACCGATGAGTTCGATTGTGCAAATATCCAATGCTTCTTAACTCAATGGATTCAGCTCACCTCATTAGATACATTGTATTAAAGTAATATTTGAACTCGTTCAATAACATTGAATATAGGAGACCACACTTTTTAGACTTTAAAAGATTTGCAGATGTAAAAAGGTTCTGTCTAGATAGTCTGCAGCCATGTCTGAATACATGTAATCATTTCGCTTGGGATTAAAAACAGTCTTTTTACTCAAAGTTCGAAGTGGATCCAACGTGTCCGACTTTATTGAATCAGCTTTCAGGATCTCACAGGATGAACGTCTCCTCTCATATGGTCTTCTTTCTTTTCTTTTCTTGGTACAACTACTCCCGTCTGGTTCTCAACATATTCCTCCTCTTCCTTTCCCTCCTCAGCTCGTGATGATGTGATTTAAGACCGAGTGACAAGGCCGTTTCTCACACATCGCTCCTGATCAGCCGGCATGTGTAATAACAAGCCTAAAGCTAGGCTAAGCTATGCCCTCAAGTGTAGCCTCCACATGAAAGACCCTGACAACCACACATCAGAAGAAGTTTATTTGCCATACTTATTTACTCTCCCCCACAGTCGCCTTGCTGCCTCCCATGACCTCCCTCAACACAAGCCTCTCACTCTCATAAACTAGCTTTCTGGGTGGTGCCGCCAGACTTTCTGCGCCAGAATAAAAGGGTTTCGGCTACAAGCCTGACTGAATGTGGACAAACAAACTCTTCCAGAGTTGCAGTCGTTTGTTTGCTTATATGTTGTTTTCCTATGAAGGGATCGGCCGACGTGACGCAGCCAGCAGGAAGCTAATTGGGTCTGGTGACATTTATCTGTCTAATAATTGCTTTAAAGCACCTGCTGGGTTTGAACAAAAGCTATCGCAGTCTAATCTCACTTACATGTCTGTGGCAAATTACTATCAGATTTTTACCCCTTTTTTTAACTTACTGGTAAATTATTTGAACTGTGTGAAATGAAGGCAGTGTTTCTGCTTCTAAACTTCGGATTGATTGAATGACTGTTGAAAGTTTTCAAATAGTTTTTTTTT
>NC_056498.1:25533451-25537655 GCF_014905685.2 Nematolebias whitei | reverse complement strand
AATTGAGTAATTAAACTAATAATTAATTAATTTATTTATTTTTGCGGAGCCCCAAGCACCAGTTTGCGGACCACCGGGGGTTCAGGAACCCCAGTTTGAGAACCACTGATGTACGCGAAACAATGCATATTTATTCTTTATTAGCTATAATGTTCAACATTCATATCTCTTGTACATAACTAAAAATATAAAAGGACAAACATATTAAAAAAGTATTTGGTTTAAATTAAATTGGAGCAGGGTCTAAATTATTTGCAGGAACAGTGTTAGGATGATAAAATACTCACATTTTTTCTGTAATTGTATAATTGATAAATTACAGCAATTACTACTTAATAAAGTAACTAGTAAACTAAGAATTTTTACACATGTGTTCTCGCTTGCAAATTATTGGCCATAAAAGTTAAATTGGGCTCTGTTTCCTATGTAAGTGCCAGCTGGCACTATAAAGTCTTGGCCCATTTGCTACCAAGAAGTTACTTAAACAAGATATATATATAATTTTAAAAAATTAATCAATGTTTCGTCATACATTTTGTTTTCTTTCTACCTTTATTTTTGAACACCTTCAAATATTTCAAATAGTCAACTTCTTCTAAGGAAGAAGTGCTACTCCTACTTAAACTAGCTGCTTGGCTAATTACCGGGTACTCCGGTTTTCTTCCCACAGTTCATAAACGTGCGTGTTAGGCTGCTTTTTGGCCCAGGCCTCGCTTGCAAGAGAGATCAGTGACATCAATGAGACTTGCCTGCTTAAACAAAGATTAATAATAAAAAAAATATTTGAAAAAAATCAGCATTTTAGATAAACTAAAAGTCAAGGACACGGTGTTACCGTTTAAATTTTGAAAATTAAGAGCAATATTGTGCAAGCATGACATTTCAGCCCGACTACATGATGTTAGCCGTTTAAATTAGTCTAAAATCCCTACAAATATTGAATGTACTAATACTCCCCCTTTATCCTCCTACTTCTTCATTTAGTGTCATCAGCCTCTCCTTGGCTTTTCTCTCCACCTGAACCACCTTGCCACCTTTTATCTTCTTGTTCTCAGCTCATTCCTCTCATCACTTCCCACCAACAGCTGCTGGATTCAGATGGATTGCGCCCACAGGCTAAAGACCCTGACCTGCGATCTAGTGACTGATTATCCCTGCGCCTTGTTGTGCTGCTCCTTCAACACGTTACCAACACGCAGTTAAGCAAACAACACGCACAAGGTGAACAAAGCTGTTGGGCAATCTGTGCGGACTCTAGGGAACTTCAAGGAGAGGGAAAATAAATAAAAAAGCCAAGCAAGCTATTTTATCTTTGTATGTGGAGATGTCTCCTCTGACCTTGTTGACACCAGTAAACACACTTCTCTTTGAGTGCTAATGGATGCCACTAATGCCTTTTCAATGGGCAGCAGATAAAACCGAAACAGAGTGCAGCCAGCCCCTTTGGTAAGCACGTGAGCTGCGAAAACTATTCAAATAACAGCTGGCTTGTTGGGAGGCCTTCCCTAGTGCTTTGTTTGTCACGGTGTGGGAGGCTTCTATAGCGCCAGCATGCGCCACTCGGCTTGTGCTTGACCTTGCGCATCAGCATTTATTATAAGGAAAGAACTTCTTATCATGCAAACAGGCTGAACGTTGAGGAGTCTATTGTGTCGGGAGCAGCAAGTGTGTCAGGAAAGGGGGCAGAAATGAGAAAAATGGGAGAAGCAGCAGCCTCTGCCAACCCGGAATGGCTGGGATTAAATTTACGCCGCATGAACAGGGAAGGGCTAAATCATGTTACATATTATGAAGCAGGGGGAAAAAAAGGACGGGGTGAGGGGAGGGTGGAGCAGAGGGCTGGAAATATAATGGATAAGAGGCGCAACGAGCCGAGTGGGGGGGAACGAGGTAGCAAGGGAAGTGGGGGGGGGGGGGGCGAGAACTTGTTGCCGAGTAGAGAGCAAGAGAGGTGGCAAAGAAAGGAAAGCCGCCAGCTTTTTTTCCACATTTCGTCTATGCTCGCACCTCGAATGGAGCCTGAGCGGGAGAGACTGAAGAGAAGGGTGAGGGATAGAAGAACTGATGAGCAGATGATAGCTGCGATCCCCCTCTAGTAATCTAAGGCTGAATCCCATTTCCTGGTGTTGCCACTACTCGAATGCTTGCCACTACTCCTTGGCCTTCAATTCGAAGTCGCAACAAGTAGGCCTTTTTTTTAATCTTGGAGGAACAGACATGATGTCAGCAGTCAAATATAGTGGCAGAAAACTATGTATCCAGTCTGCAACCAACACTGAGCATCACATTTTGTCATGCCTACAAAAGAAAAGCAACAATGATATTAAACGTTAAAAGGATCAAATTGGTGTTACATTGTTTTTGTTGGCAATAACAAATGTAAAAAGGCCTAGCATTCCTCAAAATAATATATGTTGCCTACTGTCTTTTAAGACAAAGTTTTACACCAAGCTCAATTTACGTTTAGAAAGGACAGTCCCCATTTTGGTTCAACTTTATAAACAACGCAATCTCAGACGATATTGTGAGATCTCGCCAGTTGTAGCTGAGAATGATTCAATTACAACTGCACCAAACTTTAGCTCGATATCTCTAAAATTGGACTGTTGTCCGTGAAGATGTGCAACTCACTTCAAATCAGCTCCATCTTCACAGCGTCTACTGTCATTATTGTTGAAGGAGGTGTTGGACTGGATGATCTCCAGAACCTACCTGAGTCACTTTAACTCTTGTCTGTCTTTTCCTCGACTGTCATATGCTCTACATTTGGACTACGCTAAAGCCATGACAAACACATTTGGCTTCATTCAAAGAGTGATGCTTGGCTTGGGAGAGAACAAACTCCCGCCAAAACTGCAAAGTCTTAAATACCGGTATCTCTTGTTGAGTTAGAATGAAAATGTACGAGTAGTGACATTTGGCAAATCCCACTTGTTTGTGAGTGGATTCAGTTGTTCAGTTATTTTTTATTGTTCACTACATTAAGACACTACACTCAAACTGTCAGCCCATGGGTTCATCTGCAAGTTACTAGAGACTGTAGATACAAATATTCATTCACACATGTGAGATGCATTCACAGGTTTCTGCGCTCATTCAGCGAAGCCACTTTGTACTTGTCGGCATGTAGAAAAATGTGTTCATAAAACTTTCAACTGGGTTATTACCTTGATTTACATTTGCCCGTTTTTAGTATTTTACCCCGTTTCATAAAGTAGCTTGTTTTTATTTATTTTTTTAATGTGACTACTTTTATTTACATTTCATTTTGTATGAATTTTATGGCTGTTTACAGTTGTGAACCTTATCTGTGGTATTGTTTAAAACAGGTCTCTCTTGAAAATGAGTCCTTGTGACTCAGTTAGACTAACCTGTATAAACAAAGGTTGAATGAGTGAAAAAAATGATGTGAGTTTTATATTTTAGTGTTAAATACGGTGAAGTAGTAGTGGTGGTGGACGTCTTGGATGGTGCTGACTCCAAAAGATAATTAGTTATGGACGTACATCCAATGGATCCTTTTAGAGAGCTTCATTCAAATCTGCGCAGTGGTTCACGACATTTACGAACGCTGCAAACACACATGCTCAACAGCCTGTGATTAAAATAAATACATAAATAAATCAGTTTGTGAGTGTCTTGTATGTGCTTTTGTCTTTACACCCATTTACAGCTGGTGAGACTGTGCAAAACAAAAAAGTAGGGCCAAAATTTATATGTCAGGGATGGATTAAGATCAGGTCCAAATATTTGTTGCATTCAGTTTACCTTAGACGTTGGACTTGTAACCCGAGAATGACTTCAAAAACGAATTCAACCACAATCCAGGGAAAGAATTTGCCAAATTTTCTGTTTAGTAATTACCTGTAGTAATTCAGAGAGAAATGCATTTTTATTTTTTTTTGCATTCAAACATGATTGTAGCATGTTCAGTAAAAAAATTTAGTCAGGACTGTTTAAGTGACCAAAATATAATCCGACAAGAATGAAAATTAAAAGTTTATTATGAGGTCTACATCTTTTCACATACACACAAGGCAGCCATATTGGATGTTAACACTCGAGGCTGGCCAGAAATCTCTACTGACTTATGAGAACAAATGGTACACTAGCATGGTTACATGAAGGTCAACAGGTGGGAAAAAAAAAGAGGTGAGTAAGACAAATTCCCCCTACCCACATCTTATCCCCTCCTTATGTTTAG
>NC_056498.1:25531016-25533351 GCF_014905685.2 Nematolebias whitei | reverse complement strand
ACAAGGCTCAGTCTTAGGACCCACCCTCTTTACAATCTACATATGTAGATAGGTCAGGTCATTCCTGATGCATCTGTACATTTCTATGCTGATGTCACAGTCGTTTATTGTCAAGCTAAATCAGTTGATAAGGTTTTCCAACTTTTACAGTCTGCATTTGACATCATTCAGTCAGATTTGTTTAATCTCAAAGTTGTGCTAAATGCTGATAAAACCAAAGAAATCTTGTTTTCAAACAGGAAGTTGGTACCAGCAGTCCTTCCTTCTATCTTATCTACGAATGGTGTTCCCATTGAGTTTGTCGATTCTTACAAATACTTGGAAATCTTGGTCGATGCATATCTCTCTGTTAAGCCTCATGTCAAAAAACATGATAAAAAAAATTGAAATAAAAATTTGGTTTATTTTTCAGAACTAGATCTTGTTTAACTCTGAATGCTAGGAAACGCCTCGTACTACTGTACTCATCACTGCACTCTGTATTCACTGGTTAACTGGTCATCATTAATTTCATTCGGACTCACACTGGTACATTTTCATCTTTAAATCACTCATTGCTCTGCTGCCTTCATATATTTCCAACATGTCACGTCTTCAGTACAGCTACAGCGTGCACTCTCAAGACATCATTACTTGCAGCATCCCCTCAGTGCAGACTGAATTCAGCGAAAGGGCCTTCTCTTACTCTGCTCCTGTTTCCTGGAACACCTTGCAAAAGAAATGAAGTTGTCAACTTTGACCTCTCTGAGGGATTTTAAACAATTGTTAAGTTCACTGCAACAATCAATGCAGATTTGTTCCTGTTTTTAGTATTTCAGCTCGTTTCACAATGTATCTTGTTTTTATTTAGTTTTATGCCAGTACTTTTATTTACTTTTAATTTTATGTGCTTTATATGACTGTTTATTGTTGTGTGTATCTCATCTCTGTTTTTTTTTTTTTGTTGTTTTTTTGTATTGTTTAAAACGGGTCTCTTGAAAATCAGTCCTCATGACTCAATGAGACTAACCTGTATAAATAAAGGTTGAATGAATGAATGTCGTTTTCATATTTACAACACTGGAAAGACTTTTGCGAAGCGACAAATTATGGTACATTTTGATAACGTGCTATCACTTTTTGCTCACACAGAGTAGAACTGCAGAGCTCTGACAAACTTGTTGGACAATATGTGGCTCCAGACTGGAGTTTATCCTCCTTCCATGTTTGTTCTCTTGTTTTTTTGTTCTTTCTGTTTAGGTTGGCAGAGCTGTATATTATTTGATCACTTTCCATTAGAGGTGATTGCTTAACTCTGTGTGCCATATAACTGGCTTCTGGCAATCCTCAAAACCATAAATTTTATTGACTCCTGTAATTAAGAGTGGATCGATAAAGGCAGTTGCTTTCACAGCTTCCCAGGAGTGTAGTCGTTGGTGTTCCTCTACTCCTTCGTTCCATTTCATGCCGTCTATGTGACGGCACATAAACAAGGCAAAGATGCAATGTAAGATATCTGAATAGACTGCACAATTTATCAGAAATGTATTCTCATGATGTTCATGTGTACAATATTATCAGGGACTGTGATAATTAAAAAGCTGTTATGTTTCATTTATTCAGTGAACACTGATCATCTCTGAGCCCAGTTTAATGATAGTGGTTGAGGTGCTAAAGCACACAGATTTATCAGTGTCATGATGACTAAACAAAATGATGAAACGGATTAAGTTTTAAACAACAGTTTTGCGTGAGCTGTAAGTACTCAGAGTATATGTTAGGGATAAGTTTCAGCTATAACTACACTAAATTTTAGCATTATCTTTAAAAAAAAGTTAGCTATGGTGGTCATATTGTATGAAACTGACTTCAAATTTAATAAGTTGAAAATGTCAATGCAATGATTACGTTGAGAGTATTAATAAATTCTCTCTAGTGGTTCATGAAATATTTTGCTAACAGGGTAAACAGGGTAAGGTCTGGCAGAATTTTAGACCAATAGTAAACCAATATCTTGATATCTAGTGGAACTAAGAAAGTATGTTGGTTATCACTCTAAGTTACTACTTCAGCAAATGTTGGTTTATTATTTATAAAATTACTAGAATTATTAAAATTTGTGTGTTTATTAGTGCTAATTAGCTGTAGTTGCCACCTTGACTTGGAATGACTCCAATAGTGAGTTTGTTGTACCTGCATCCACTATACAGCAGTCCCTCTGCACTTGGCGATTAGACTTTTGCGGAATCGCTGTTTTGCGGGTTTTCAACGTAAGATTGGATACACGACTACACCATCAGTGGCCAGTGCTTTTTGCTTTTTTATTCTCTCCCTCTCTGCTCCACCTTTCCACTTT
>NC_056498.1:25502311-25530916 GCF_014905685.2 Nematolebias whitei | reverse complement strand
TATAACGTCCTTACTTCATGGATTTTCACCTATTGCGGGAATGACTGGAATGTAACCCCCGCGATAAGTGAGGGACTACTTTTGTTCTGAAAGTTTTGGTAAAATCCTTATGATTAGTTGACCGGAAATTAGTTTAATGCCTCCTTTGGGTCTTGTTCATGAGTGATGGTAGGATGGAACGGCAAATGGATCTACAGGTTGGTGCCATGCCCTCAGTATTGATGTCATTGCTTTTGTTGTTCCTGGTGGGGAAAAAAAAAAATCTTCAGTGAAAAGGCAAAGCTCCTAGTTTGCTGGTTTGTCTGCATTCCAGTCCTCACCTGTTGTCAAGAGGTTTAGATAATGACCGAAAGAACAAGGTCCTGGATACAAGCAGCCGAAATGAGCTTTCTTCATAGGGTGGCCAGGCTCCTCTTTAGAGATGAGATGTGGAGCTCTGTCGTCTGGGGGAGTCAGAGTAGAGTTGCAGCTCCTTCACTTTAAAAGGAGTCAGTTGAGGTGGTTCGGGCATCGGCTTAGGTTGTCTCCTGAATGCTGCCCTTTGGAAGTTTTGCAGGCATGTCCCACTGGTAAGAGCCCCCGAGGAAGACCCAGAACTCACTGTAGAGATTGTGTATCCTCTCTGGCCTGGGAACACCTTGGGCTTTCCAGGGAGGAGCTGGAGAGTGTTGCTAGGAAGAGGGATTAAGAGGGAGTTTCTCTTCTGGACCTGTTGCCTCCACGCTCAGAACGGGCAGCCATCTGTTGTGACTGTGTAGGGTCAGTGGAGGCTGATGGCTGCCCATTATGAGTGTGGTTCTGATGGAGGTTTCTTCCTGTTATAAGAGAGCATTTCTTTTTCCACTGTCGCTGATGTGTTTGCTCAGGATGGGCGTTTGCGATGTAGTGAAGATTTGACCAAATTTGCTGGCTTCCTATAGATAAAATACTTGTTCTGATGGGCAATTTATAATGTATATGAGTTTTTACAATACTATGAAATGTTGCAAATTGATGCTATAAAAATAAACGGAATTGATTTGTGATATTTATTAATTTCGCACTTGTACATTTTTTTTAATGTCATGCAGTCCTAGTTGGCGATGCATAAAGCATAGAAAGTTGCCATTTTTAACCACATCAATCTGTAATCAAGAGAAAACCGTTTCACAGAGAAAAGCGTTCTTGACTCCCAGTTTGTTGTTTGCAGATGCTCCACCAGTAGCGCCTATTAGAAAACAACAGGAAACAAAGGGAGCCATGTTGTGCTGCTGTCAGGTCTCTTCAGTTGATAGCTGTGTCTCTGACAGAAACGAATTCTTCCCCGCTGTGTGCAAACAGCAGCTGGTGAAGACAACATGATGCCGAGGCCACGGAAGAGTGAGCCATCAAACCTCCATCTCTGACAGCGTTTTGGCACGCCACGTTTCATGAGAGTCTCTCTGCTTTTATGGCACATGAATCAATAATGATTGCGCTCTGTTCTCACTAGTATGGCAGAAGTGTCCCCCCGTGTGGAAACATTCAAAAAGACAAGGTGTGGAGGCATGGATCAGGAAGTACTCGAGATCTGCTGTAGGTGAAATTAATCACACTTTCCCTGGGATTAGGAATAGTTGGCTGGAAAATGTCTTTGCAGATTGTTTTGGGAGAGCAAGAACAACAATGACAAACAAGAAAACAAGATTTTTGCTATTTTTAAGGCATAGTATGACCACAAAATTAAAAAAATGTCTAAAATCACATGGGAAGCGTTGCACATATGCCACAAATTTAAATATCATCCATTGCCGACAGATATAAGATAACCAATAATGTTTTTACCTGTGTGTGAATTTGCTTGTCACGTTAGCAAAATATCTGATGAACCAGTGGACAAGCGATAAAACTCTAAATGCAAGTCATGGAATTACAACTGCAGATGATTGATTGGGGTCAGCCAGATATAAAATAGCCGTCACAGCTAATCAACATTATCAAGCACAAGCATAGCTATAAATTAGTCAATTTGATGTATTTTATGCTAAAATTTGATTTGGAAGTACCCGGGAGTCATTCCCAATATATACTCCGAGTGCTACACATTGTGCGACTTATTTCCTAAAATACTTTACCATTAGCTGTTGGTCAACTCTGTTTGGCTGTTAGCAAAATATCACTGGACAGAATTCAGTCTAACTCCTACAGTAATCAGTGTTTGTACGTCTACAGCTGATTACCTTTAAGAGTTAACCAGATTCAAAATGGCTGCCACAGCTGCTCCAACTTAGCAAACACTAAACTGACTATAACTCAGTCGTAGTTACAGGTATTGAGCTAAAATTTGATGAGGTAGTAGCCGAGAGTCATTTACAACATATTCTCTGAGCACCAATTGTATGATTGAGCATAAAGATAAATTTAAAGTTTGACAGTTTTAACTTGAACTCTTGCAGGAATGGTAGCAGGTAATATTTTCATTTAGCTCGACGCCTTTTCGCATGTGAAGGTCATGTTTTTGTTTTTTCTGTAAAGGCACAGTGCTACAGCTAGCTGCTGCTGCCGCTGTTCCCACTTGGAGATAACTGTAGTTTTTATGTGCTAAAACAATTGTATTGTGAAATTTATGGTGGTGTGTAGGTTTATAAAGTAGTTAGGAGTTATTTTAAAATATCAGCAGCCTACTTGAATCTTGACAGATTATCCATGCTGCTGATCTCATGCTGCTGATCTCATGCTGCTGTATTCATTCATTCGTACTCATCTGCTCACACAGACTCATGTTCGTGCTGCTGTTGTTCAGTGGATTGTTTTGCACTTTTAGTGATTAGCGTACATCTTAGATATTTTAGCGTATCATTTGGCGTTCGTTTAGCGTATATCAGTTCATATCTTAGATCGTTTTTTACTGTTTCTTTTACACTTTACATGTTTGCTATTGTTGGATGTAACCGGGACCCTGTGTACACAATTTCATTCCACCTCATGTACCACATGTGGTGAAATGACAATAAAACCTACTTGAACTTGACACTGCTTAAACTAGCTTTCAGCTTGTCAATAGGGTCAGAATTAATCTCAAATTTCTTTAAATATAAGTTGTTTGAAGAGTTATTGATGACTGGTAACATATTAATTGTCCATAGCCTTTCTACCGAGCAGTACTTCAAAAGATCTGAGCTCATGCTTTATGTGGGCAGCTTTGAAAAGCAATGCTGCACAAAGCTTGTATTGACTTGTGTTCATAGAAAGTATGAGCTAAAGTAAATAATCTTTGGCCTGTTAGTTTTTTTTTTCTTTTTACATACCTCTATGGATCAACTCGCTGACACAACACCCTTTACCCAGTGTGTGTAGCTTATTCCAGCTTCAGTTTAGATTTGTTCAAACACGCTGCCTTAGCAGCTTTGAAGCAAACCATGTTATCAAAGAAAATCTCAACAGCCTTATCTTCAGCTCTATCGGGGTCTAATTCCAAACCGAGCTCCGATTCTTGTTTTCTTTACCCTCATCTGAAAAGCAAAGTGATTAGATGTGAAGTAGAATAAAGCAAAACCTCCAATTCGCAACTGGATTCATGCCTAGCAGGACCTTGTTGAGCCCCCCATGCCTGGGCTACTTTATCAGCATGAAGGGATCAGTCAATCTCCCCCTTCCTCTCCAAACGGGCAGCAGCCCGGTGTGTTCCACGGTCTTCGGTGTAATCTCTGTGGCTGTCGACAGATCTGGCGAGGGGTCAGCTGTGATAACGGGATCACTCAGGTAGAGACAGTTGGAGGGACAGAGGCTGAAAAATGAGAAATATGGGGGGAGGAGGCAAGGGGATTCTCCTGGTTAAATCAGAATGTTGCCTCCAATGAGAAAAAATATAAACGGTTGTGGTAAAAAAGGAAACCTTTGTCTAAAGATGCATTAAAAATCATCTGGTCCTCACCTGGTTTTAAACCTTTAAGTTTTATTTTTTCAAAGCATAATCAAGCTAAAGTCATAAGTGTTGTTCCAAATGGAGTTTATAATCAACCAAATGGCAAAAAGACTCCTGCAAATGTACAGATCCAACAAGAATTGTGAGTCATTTTTCTGTAAGCTTCCACAGACCAAGAAGAAACTAATAGTTGTGTTCAGTTTTGGAGGTAAATATGATTTTTTACTTGTTTATTTTTAAAGCAAAAATACATTAAATAATAAGTATTACTATTCTTAGTTTGTGTAAATACAACAAAAAAAAAAAGTCTTTCAGAAAGCTTGGAAAACTTTTGATTAAAAAAAAAACAATAAAAATGAGGGCGGCACAGTGGCTCAGTTGTACAGCTGTTGACTCTCCGCGAGAAGGCCGCCGGTTCAAATCCTGTTCCGGGACCTTTCTGGGTGGAGTTTGCATGTTCTCTCCATGCATGTGTGGGTTTTCTCCCGGTACTCAGATTTCCTCCTACAGACCAAAAGCATGCATGCTCAATATTACTACAAGCCCCAGGAACCGCAACAGCAAAGCCTCTTTTTCTTCTTCGTCCATAATTTCATGTTAATCATGTCATCAATGTTTGATTGTTTGCTAAAGTGATCATTAACTGAGTGGAAAGTGTAAATTTATCAAATTTAAATGTTTTGGGGTGATCTTTAGCTGTTGTTTTTCTTGCCACCTAATGGTGTGGCATAAGTATTTCAACATTTTGGTTTAAATAATAATGCTAATACTAAAACAAGGTTTCAGAGAAAAAAAATAGCTAGGGTATTTTTTTTTGTGTAAGTTTATATTTTGTTAATAAAGACGTTTTCGCCACCTAGCGATTAGATGTCATACCATGTTTTTGTTCAAATAATGTAGACAGATTTGTTTTTTAAACAAAGAAAAATGTCCATTTAAAAATAACTGGAGCATTTTCGAGGTAGCACAAGATTTTAAAAGGTGCACCGGGTTTTAACTCGTGAACAGGTTGCATGGCCACACTGGATCATGTCCAGAAGCAAAAGCAAAAGTTTCCACACCCTTAAACTTGCGACGATTGTGCTGAAAATAGCTATTGAACAGTTTCAGTCATGAGTTATTATTTGAACTAGAGTGTTTACCTTTATAAATTTGCTTACTTTTTAGCTTTTGCTAGTTTTTTGTTATGTTTTAATTTAGCATTTGTAGACAGAGCTTTAAGCTCATGGAAGCTCCCACAACAGCAAGAATGGAAACAAAAAAGATCCAGTTTCGAACAAAGTAAGTCAATGATGAAAATAATTATTAGCTGAAGAACAATGAAAGGAAGGCTTTGGAGCCAAATGTAATAAAACGGCTTTGTCTGAATGAAGTAAAATCATGTCAGCGCTATTGTAATGGAAATAGAAAATCCAATATTTGGACACAAACCAAGCCTCTTTTGACGAGACTGGTTGTCTAACAAAGCGAAAGGGGCACCCTGTCGAGGCTGTTTTGACCTCTTGGCTCGTCTCCCTTTTGCTGCATCTGTAGCAGTCTGACTTGGCGTCCTAATAAAACTGCAGAGAGGTTGAAAAAATATCATAATTTGTGGGGAAAAATGGGAAGGTTAGAAGTCATGAACATTTCGGAAGTTAAAACATCTATTCTTGGACATCCAACTCACAAAAAGGGGCATTACTCATGCCCTGTCACACGTTAACATATGCACAAAGTTTTACAAACATGTTTGGTATGCGCACTGTCGCAACAACATTCATACGCTCCTATCTTTGATTCTGTCTCACACACACACACACACACACACACACACACACAGAAGCAGCATGGTAGGCAGTGACACAAAGCTAATGCCTTGTCACACAGGCTGTCAGCAGATTAGCCAGTGGATTACACCCGAGCCATTAGATGTGCACCAAGCGAAAGGCCACAAACATGGCAAGAGAGAGCAGAAGAAGAGAAAACAAGGAGAAAAATGGCAGTAAACAAACCATACTGCAGCATGAAGTCTCAAACGGCTGATTTAGAGTAGGAAAAGATTAAAGTAGAAGACGAAATAAAGACTGATTCCATCCATCTCATCTGTACCCACTTCTTCCTTTTAGGGTCACGGGGCGTCACTGGTGCCCATGCAGCGGTCACTGTGCGAGAGGCGGGGGACACCCTGGACAGGTCTCCAGTCCATCACAGTCTGTAAAGACTGATGACATAGTGAAAATCAAATTGAGAGTGGGACACTGAAAGAGAAGATGCCCGCAAAAGAAAGAAACGAGCGAGTGAATTTCCTGAGAGATCTATGATAATTATGCCGAGAGGACAGAAGCATACATATATATGTTTCTGTTCTATCTGCATAATTATATAAAAGAGGGAAAAACAAAAAAAATATCAGAGAGAATAGCTCTGGAGAGAAAATACAGTGTGTGGATAAAACTACTTCAGAGTAAAACAAAACAATGGAGCTCAAATAGCAACTCAGTAAACAGTTAAGAGTAAATGTAGGCTGTATAAAAACTTTAACTGACTTTCTAAAAAATGTTCTTGGTCTGTTGCCTTCATACATCTCCTCCTACATGTCACTTCGTCAGTGCAGCTACAGCGTGCGCTCTCAAGACATCGTTACCTGCAGCGACCCCTCAGTGCAGACTGAACTAGGCAAAAGGGCGTTCTCTTCGCTCCTGTAATCTGGAACTCCTTACAAAAAGATCTGAAGCTCTCGACCTTGACCCTTCTAAGGGATTTTAAACAACTGTTAAGTTCGTGGCAAAAACCAATGCAGACATGTTCCTGTTTTTAGTGTTTTACATAGCTTGCAACTGTTTTTGTTTCATTTTAATATAATTGATTTTATTTACTTTTCATTTTATATGCTTTTATCATTGTCTGTTGTTGTCTGTACCTCATCTGTGTTCTTTATTTAAAACGGGTCTCTCTTTTAAATGAGTCCTTGGTGCTCAGTGAGACTAACCTGTATATATAAAGGGAAAAAAAAAAATACTAAAAAGCTCAAAAATTTGGGGAAAAATTTGAACTGTGTCTGTATAAATGTTCATGCATGCATGTTAGTATTGTATGATTTTTGTTGTTGCTCTGACTATTACAGCACAACTCATACATTTATATCAGAGTTCATGCTCAGTAATCCAGGTATCAAATCCAACAATGTTCAGTCAGATCATTTGGACAGTTTCTTTTTTTGCTGAGACGTTTCATCCTTCATCTAAAGAACTTCTTCAATCTGAGGAGCCACCAAACAAAACTGATTCCCACAACACCATACTCCATAGTAGAAAAAACAGTTTGCTGGTGCTAAAATGGCCTCCAGGACCCGCCCTCTCTCCCATCAACTCATCTGAGACAGTCATGCCAAAGTGGTTCAAAACACCAAAGATCATGCTCAATAATCCTATTACAGTATTTTCCGCTTCGGAGTATAAGTCACTTTTATTTAGAAGTGTACTTCACAAAGTGCACGGACAGACATTTAATCTGAAATAACAACAAGACACAGAACATACCTGTGATCCTGAACAGGCATAAAAAGTCCGACAAGCAATTTACGAGTAAATTCACCAATCTCATTCCACATCACTTTTGGGGGCCTTTTACTTGTGTTAAGCTTTTCTCAGTTGTCTCTTAAGTGAATGGTGGGGGTGGGGGGTGGTTTAGCATAAGATGAACAACGTATGTTGTCAAAAGCCTAGAGGGCCCTCTCGTGGCTGCAGATGGTAATGTTTACTCTTTGGTTCGTGTCATTTCATTTGAACCACTTCAGCATGACTGTCTCAGAGGAGTTGACGGGGGAGAGGGAGGGCCCTGGAGGTGTGATTATGTGATTAAGGTAACTAATGGTGTAAAGTTTAGCTAAATGTATTTAGCGAGCTGTGATGCTGTGTAGTTTTACTAAAGGTAATGCTATGTGATCAAGCGAACTGTAATGCTGTACGTTTATTTAGCTGCAAAGCTGCATTTATTGTGTCGATAATGACGAGTAGGCTTTATTTCCACTTCTGTTTTCTTGACTTATGAGGAGCGTCCATGCCTTCTCAGTTACCGTTCTGTTTCAATTACCCCTCTTCTCCTGCTCCTTACCACCACTCAGACCCCCCCCCCCTTCACAAAGCTACTTTTCAGATGTAATTACAAAACTATCTGCTGAATTCGCCTGTCGAGGCGCACACATTTAACTTGTGATTACAAGACTGAAGAGAACATGTCAAGCTAACAGGGAAATGCAAAATTCTCATATGTATTTTCTTGTGACATAGCCTATGCTAAGATCACACATAAGATCTATGTTTCATAAGTAAACTGCTGGAAGCTGTGTGATTGCTTAGCTGTATATTTAACCCCCATTCTTTCTGATTGAGCTGCATTTGTACATTGGATTAATGTATGACTGCATTAGCATGATTAGCATGACTGTTGACAGCGAGGCTGATGTCATTCAGGACATTCAACTGGTTGAGCGATCTTAATGTCTGCTGCGTAACGAGCGAGTCGGAGAAACACCTGAGGGATGTGTGGGAAGGTGGGGGGACTCAATGTGTGAATGCCCACAGGATGCTTAAGCAGCTTATCATCATAACCTTCTGCTGCATGAATACTTTATATAAACATGCATACATATGTACATCGACTTATGTGTGAAAAAAGGAATAACTGAGGAAAAAAGAGCAGCTAAAGAGTTCAGAAATGTTATAATATAAGACTTGAGTTGTAATGGCACATTGACGTTCACAGCCTATAAACACTAATTCCACACGGCATATTCATAGCCATCTCTTGTGGGAGCCATTCCACTTTTTAAACCCAGTCTCACTCAAAGCGGGCCCAGATGTAAGTCAGGAGGATGCTTTGGATTAGCCAAAGGGAAAAAAAAAAAACTAATTTCCTTTTCTTTTTACGAGCATTTAATTTGAAACAATTAAGATATTACGGCGCTGTGGATTCACTTCACAGAGTGACAGCTGGGAGCAATCCCATAAACCCTTGAGCCAGTGAATGAGGCACCTTGCGCATTTTTTTTTTCTTGGTATGGGGGGTGTCACCCACTGCCTCCTGTGCTTCCCTCCTCTGCTATTTCATAAAAACATTTCACATGAAGCTCTGTTCAGGTGAATGTGCTACCTTTGCCTCAACTGGCACAAGTGACTTCAACAGCTCGTAAATTATGGGCGGAATGTGACAAAATGAAATAAATAAAAATAATGAAATAAATCATTTACTTATTAAATATATCATTAAATAATTAAATGAACAATTAAATACATCAATAATTATACAATTAAATTATTAAATACACAATTAAATTATTTATTTCATGATTTATTTAATTTTGTCACATTCCACCCTCGTGTTTCACTATATGAAATGTTAACTGTCAGCCTCACTCATCAAACTCAGTGGGCGGGACTAACGCAGAGCATGTGAAATCCTAAATTGTTAGATAAGCCCTAAGTGTTTCACGAGCATTACCCCAAGTTAATATAATATTTCTTACCTTGCACATAGGCCGGGGTTTGTGATCTACACTGCTGGATCTCTGCTGGATCCTCCGAGAGCTTCTTCGTTTAAATTTGCTGCTTTTATAAAAAGTGCGTCGTCTTCTTTACATTCATGGTATGACAAAAGGTTTCATCCAAATACACGTAAACACAATTACCGCTTCCTAAAGTTTCGTAATATATTTTCTGGCCTGTGGATCAGTCGATTATCTGTGGTCAATTTGTCTTCGCTTCCTGTGCGGAACAGCCAATCAGGCATCACGGTTAGGGTTAGTCCCGCCCACTGAGTTTGACGAGTGAGACTGACGGTTAGCAAAATTTCATGGTGTCACTGGAGGGTGGAAGGTGAAACAATTAAATAAATAAATTATGAAACAAATAATTTAAAAGGTACATTTCATTATTTAATGGCGCATTTAATAATTCAATGTATATTTAATGATGTAATGATGTGTTTAACAGTTAAATGATAAGTAGGCTTAAAGGGTGGAAATGATCTCTGAGGATGTTTACATTCTGATATATTTTTTTCCCAATAACATTTATTGCATTACTGAATTTTACAGCTTGTGCTCCATGACTCATCTTTTCAGCGAATGAATGAGTGAGGGGTTAACTACAGGGGGCAGCAAATTGTAGGCAACAATGCAAACTATTGCACTTGTCAACATCATGATCAGCATTTTTTGACAATCTAGGTCCGATTCGGTTTTTCCACATTATGTTTTGGCTGTTTTTTTTTTTATTTTTCAAACAGTTACGAAATAAATCAGAGCCCATGTCCTTTGTGTCCTACACTTAAGTAACTCTGCCACCCTGCCTGACTTTGAATGGGAGCTAGTTTTTGTCAGCTTTCACACATCAATTCAGGTCCTCCCCCCCACCTTCCACACTGGCATAGAAGGGCATCAGAGGTGTGAAATTGATTAAGGTGCGCTTGTGAAAATACCAGCATGGGTTCACTGGTCAGGGAAAGACAGATATTGTGTGAGGGGAGTATATTTTAGTGTGGAAGAGGGGTGACAGGTAGGAGTGGCAAACACTCCTTTTCATGAACACTGAACTGTAAAATAGAGGACCCAGCGTAAACGATGGCCATGATCAATCGGCTGTGGCGAGAGGCTTCTTGTAAACGCCAAAAGTGCTGGAAGAGAAAGGTAAAAAAGAATAGGGAGGGATACGGAGAGACATTTCATAAATGCATAAAAAAAATAAGCATGCATTATCATTAATTTGGAAAAAGAGACCTAGAAAGAAAGGTTGTCAAATTAAATAATGGGAAAATAAAATAATCAGGTGAGATAACATGTCTGCTGAACAAGGTATGCAGCTATTAAATAAATAAAAGTTCAATGAAAGAGAGAGGATACAAAATGCAAGCGTGTAGACAATTCTATTCTTAATACACCTGTTCAGGAAGAAAGGAAAAAAGTAGAGCGGAGATCCTGCAGCACATGCGGGTTGCAGACAGGTGCTAAATAATTTAAAATTATTTATTTTAAATGTAAAAAATCCATGTCGATCTTGTGGCTCATCCATCAATCAGACAATTGTGTGTCATGTCCAATTTTACTTTGAAAAACCGCAAAGTAGCGAGTCCACGTAAGTCGAACCACGTAGTAGCGAGGAACTACTGTACTCAATATTTCCTCCCAGGGATATTCAGGGAGCTGTTCGGTAAAATCACCATTAGTATTCTACAATTGTGATTCCATTAGAATATACTTCTAATTGCTCTCACCAACAGCAGGTAACAATGGTTTCAGTTTTTTTTAAGACCTGTCTGTATGGTGAACACTGAAGGATTAACACTCATCTAAAAGAAAAATAAATAAATAAAGACATCTTGTAGCAACCGATTTCCAGTATTTAGACAAAATTCTCGACAACCCAAATATTTATGCTAAACACACTCTATAATAATGATTTGCTGATGTAGTTGCCACGCGACAAAAAAATGTTGAACGGATCATAAGAATGCCTGCAAGTTAGTGCAAAACTTTTAAAGCAATAGATCGTGGGAGTTTCAGGCTGGCACTTTTCAAACTCCCTCCCTCAGCATGCTGCAAGGCTAATGCTAGCTTGTATGAAAACAGAAATGTGTTTTTTTAATGCTTTCCTCCATAACAATGGAACTGTTAGCAATTTGCTAATGAAAGAAACACATGGATCTTTGCCAATGCTTTTTTTAAGCTGCTGTTCATTTAGGTTGCACCAGTGGTCTAGTCTATGTGATACGTGGATATATTCAGTATACCCACTAGAAAAGCTTGGAAATTTCAGTATACCCACTTGAAAGTGCCCAATGGCACGAGTCCATGTCATGTATCATTGTCAATGATACATGACATGGGTCGTGTCATTGTCAACACATTTGGAACATATTATAGACACATTGAGTTGGTTCAACCTGTTTTTTGTATAATTAATACTTCTGTACTTGCTACTTAATACTTGAACATGTTTTGCTTTGATACTGTTTAATACATTATATTACATGTTTTAATACAAAGCCAACTGTAGTACAAAGCTAGTTGTACATTTATTCAAATAAAAGCATCAGAATTTTTTTTAATGTTCCATTATGCTTAAAAATCAAAACTAAATTAACGATTATATTGTACTAACTGGTGTACTTTGGTTTCTAAGCACAGTATACCCACTGCAAAAATGTAGACTACACAACTGGGTTGCACTGTCCTTCAGCCTCCAGAGAGTGGGTGGGCTACATCTCGCTCAGACTAAAGATGGGACTTCGTCCTGGAACCAAGCCTGAGGTAGTCGAAAAGCATCTGGTTTTCAAAATGAGTTGCTCCAAGACGATCTAATTGAGCTACACATACCACCCTACCATTGGCCCAACTCATGCAGAATGCGCTGTAAGAAACCAGTGCATTGTGTACTGGTCTAATCCTAGATTTCTAAAAACATTGTCAATTTATTTCATTTTCATTAATAAAACACAATCAGTCTTTCATACTCATTTGTACTTTATGATTAAAACAACCCATTATTCAGAGTTATAAACCATAAAAACGATGGCTTTTCCACAAACCTTCTAGCCGAAGCTACACAGCCTTGTTTATTGTTTATTGTAAAATAAATGTCTTGTTGTCTTATTTTTGTGTCATTTAGAAAGGTCACTTCTTATTTGCTTTTCTGGCGATTTTATTTTCCCCTTGTGCTATACCTCTGATGCTTTTCAATGCTGGACAGTTTGCCCTGATACTGAACTCTACTTCATAGAGATGCATACAGAAAACATGCTTGTGCTGAAATGATTTGTATCCAAATGAAAACAGCACATAATATACCTAAAAGTAGAGCAATCAGCGCATCAATACAGTATCCATGGTGACAACCGTTGGCCCCTTACTCCGTCCTTAATAGGTCTCCACAGCTAAAAAGTGACTTCATGCTGATTGAATAGTAGTGAGGTGCAACAGCGCTACAATCAGTTTATGAAAAGGCCCTTTTCATCCATTTTGATCCGTTCACTTTCCTCTATCTGCACCTCAGCTGTGTGACCACACTGCCAATGAGCTGAAAACAGGAATACATATCCGAGTTGTTTCGGTGGACAGATGTCCTGAGCCAGGTTCCACAGTGCGACTCTGTCAGGCTAGAGTTGACTCAATCTGTCTAAACCTCTTCCCCTCATTGCCTTTATCTCTCTCTTTGTCTCTGGACGCAGGCGGCTGTGCACCATGGCTGCTCGTGCCATCCCAGTTGATCTCTTAATGGACCTGATTGCTTTTCAGCTCATTGCGCCCCCATGCCTAGCACTGAACTAAATCAAACCGAGGTCCAATCCACAAGCCTCATCACAAATCTGACTCTGCTCGACATCATAGTAAGGTGATCTTCACTACTCGTGACTCAAGTTCTGGAGAGGATGAAGGAAGCATTTGGAACTTGTTATGGCTTGCCTTGTGTCAGGCAGAAGGTTTCGGGTCGTGCACGAGTTCATGCTACAGCGCCTTATTGCTGGCATCTCACTGTCAATGCGCTGTTGACCTTCTCTCTGACAGCTTATATTTTATGCAGCGTTACACTCAGAAAAATGAAATGTGAATAAAAAGGAATAGATTCTCTCTCTTGAGCTATGTAGCCATGTATTTACCTGCCACATTGGTGACATGTAGTGCTTTTAAAGGCTAATTTAAGCTAATCAAATATAAAGCAGAAGCCCTGCAGTGAGCTCTTCTGTAATGAGGCTGGCAGCACTAACATTAAGACCTAATGAACCACTTCAGGATCACTTACTCAGGTCCAACGCTGCTAAGTTGCAGAATGTATTTAAGTTTTTTTTATATATTTTTGCTTTTCTAGCTGGTTTGAAGTCAGAATGATGCGTTGAGTCACGTGTTACAAAATTTAAAATGTTGCACCCAATTATTCCCGAGATCAAATTTAAAGCCAAAAACATCAAAGAGCAAAGCGGTTTTAATAGATATCGTGATTGCTTTTTAAATATATGTGCACAAAGTTGGCAAACCTAAACAAAATATAGAACAAACACTGTTAGTTTTAAAACTGCTCTAAAGAAAATATGCTGGTTATGTAGAAAATAGTTTTCTGTCCATCTTGCTTTTTGTAAAATACTATTGGGAACCTGGCGGCTAATATTAGCTAATTAATTAGCTGCATTATTAGCCTCTGCAGCCTAATAAACAGTGGACTGTTTATTTCACCAATATGTAGGCCAACTCTTCTAGCTAGTTGTAAACATTTGTCTCAATAGTGTGAATGTAAGTTATATAGGAACTACATAATAACAGAAAATTTGAATGATTTTGATACGGATTTATTAAAAATTGCGTCATACTTTGAAAGTGACGGGTATCTAATCCTGGTCCTCGAGGGCCACTATACTGCATGCTTTAGGTGTTTCTCTGCTCCATCACACCTGATTTGAACCAATGGGTGATTACTAGGCTTCTGCAGAACATAAAGAGGTAAATCTACAATTGAATCAGGTGGGTTGGAGCAGGGAAACGACTTAAACATACAGGATAATGGCCCTTGAGAACCAGGATTAGACACTCCTGGTTTAAAATATACCCATTTTGCTGCTTAAACACTGACCAGTCAGGACATGGATGAAGAACATCTTGTACAAGGAAGTATTGCTCACTGTACCCGTCACAATGTTATGATTAAAAAGTGCGGATGCACTGAAAACTCGAAGCAGAGTTGTACATGGTATCTTAACAACAAAGTCTAGCAATGTTTTTTTTCTTCAAATGTGATCGCAGCTCATTTAGTCCTGATCCAGTTTAAATGAGTTTTAAAGCACAGTCTGGCTGTGAAACAATCTTATGACGTTATGACTATTTTAAATCTAAAGTGTGATTAATCACACCAAGTTTTTACTTGCTGCCATGAAACAATAATCTTAAGATCAGAAAAGTCTCCAGGGGAGTCGTTTGAAAGCGTGTATGGGGTTAATTTAATATTCCTTCTTTAAAAAGAGATTGAAGCGTGTTTGCCTGGGGGGACATTTGAAACGACAGTGTAGTCTTCAAGTAATGTAGGTCAGTAACCACTGTGTGTGTGTGTATATATATATATATATATATATATATATATATATATATATATACATACACACACTGCTGTCCTTACCTGTGTAAGACTATACAAGTGTCTGGTTTGCAACCAATAAATTTAATTCTACTTGTCAATCTTGTATATAATCAGTAATTAGTGTCAGAATCATACTTGCCAATCATTTCAACGACATGCACTCTTGTTTTATCTGCAATGAAGTTTATGTTTGTGAGTATCCCGGTTTTAAAGAATAGTTAATTATTTAGGAATTTATTGACTGTTGAGCTATCCATCATGACTAACAGAAACCAAAAAGTAAAAATATATATTGGATGTCTCATCCAAGTATAGAGTTGGGTGTTGGTTTACATTTTTCGTGCCTTGCAGCCATGTCTAAGATCACCTTGGCATTTGTTGCTTTTACCAACCACCCCACCCTTTTCTCCTTCTCTTGACTGCTTGGGCAACGGCCATAAACAAGTCAATTTCCATCCGTCTCAACACATTGGATTAGATTTATCCGCTTAAGACAGATTGTTATCCCAAAGAGCACGAGTCTCGCTTGATGGGGAAATTAATTTTACAATGACTGGTTTACTTGATCAGGCTTTCAGGGGGCGGTAGGGACTATAAATGTATCAACCCCAAGGTGTAAGGAGAGCAGAAAACAACAATCCCCATTTTTCGATTCAGACCCCCCCCCCCCCCTTCTTATTATACATGGTGTTGTCTTTGGGTCACAAAGACTAGAGTAATGACTTGACTGACAGTCATTTGTAAAGTGCCAAGAACTTGTCAAGGGTGAAAAGGCCTGCACCCCAGGCTATAAGAAGATTGACAGTGAGAGATATTGTATTTTTCACATCTGTCTGTCTAACATGAGAAGTGGGATTGTCCAGTTGTATTCAAAATCATAAACTGACTGTATAATCACTTAAACAAAGCAAGAACCAAAACATTACTTTGTGAGGGAAAGAAAGTGAGGGAACAATCTCTGTAAAGAAGCGATTAGTACTCCAAAATACAAAGCCTCACACTGACACTGTAGTTTAGTGGATTGACTTACAAAGAAACTGACCTTCGTCTGTTGAGCAACAAAATCCAGTCTGAGCTCGTCGCAGCCCTCACTGCACATTCAGCTGACTGGTATTAGTTAAAACCTCTCAGGTGGCATTCTAATAATATCGCCACACTACCTTGGTGTTTTGGCTATTGAAAACCAATTGTAAATACAGTGAAAGGGGGAAAACAATAATTACCAGGCTTTTAAAATAATGAGGAAGCACGGCGCTAATTAGTTGTGTGAAGTCAGAATAATCTCTAAAGGCTGGCTGTGTCGGCAGGTACTCGGGGAAACGCAAACATCAAAAGACTTTGCTACATTATTCATACAAAGTGTATGCATATTGATAACCTTTGGCATTCTTTCCTGCATTTGAATCATATTTACATAGTAACTATCAGTGCTACACTTTGACTGACCCCTCAAGTTTATACAAGTAAACGCCTACAAGGCATGGCAGTATATCAAACACTCTTAATTCACACAATAGTAATGTACTGTCATTGGTAAATACAATATTTTCCACAAGGTGCTTTAATTGAGTTTGGTCTGTGAAGAGAACTGAGAAAACTTGATGCAAATGATGATTTGTCTTCACATTTTACCAATGGGGTGTTCTACTTTTGGATCATTCTAAATCAAGGAAATCTGGTTTTATAACGACAATGTCCCATTTCAGTCATAATAAGTCAATGTCTAGACGAGTGGTTACCTAAGTTGGACACCCACAATGTTCCAACCTTTCTAAAATGTGCACAAAACTGTCAATCGTAGGTATTGTTAGCATAAAAGGCAATATTCCTACTTGATCATGTCTAGAAGCATTGTATGGTAACACATTCATCAAACAATAATTAATACAAACATTTCTTTAAAATACACATATCAACCACCACCTTGCATACCAAAGTTTTTAACAAAGCTCTGTTAGCACTCAGAGTATGTGCTTGTGATGACCACACCAAATTTATCTCAGTATCTGTAAAGTTGACTGAGTAATAGCCATTTGTGTTTGCTAAGGACATTTGGTTGTGGTGGCCAGCTTTGAAGTTGATTCCACAGGTTAATTAGTTGTAAATGTACATCCATTGATGGCCTTTGTGTCAGTAACACCTGTTCAGTTGTTCATGAGACATTTTGCTAACAAATAAACAAGCGCAAATATGGATTTCATGGCAGCTGGTGCTTAGAAAGGCAATGATGGGACCGCTCATGTAAGATATCCACCTGTTTGAGTATAGCAGTGAGTGGACTACTGGACAAACAGTGGGTGGTAGTGAGGAGCTCACACATTCTTCTATGGAGGAAACTTTGTGTTTGGGGTTAAAGCATCTATATGCCACTTAACTCTAACAGAATTGTGTTCAGGCTTGTTCAGATTCATAGAGTCCCTTACCCCCGTTTATTAACGAGAGCTGCTGGATTTCTGATAATATTTAGATATAAATTGAATTTAAATCTAACCAATTATGTAATTTTATGCTATAGGAGACATTTGCTGATTGATTTTTTTTTTTTTTTTCACCAAGAATGTCTGTAAGCTAAAGAGCTTTAAATCTTTGGCAGTGTTGAATATTGTCTGCATGTCTTCTTCAGAACTTGAGTACCATCCACTAGCCTGTGCTCCTGGGGGGGAAAAAGAGGAATATTTTCCAGTCACTGTTGTGAAAGTCTGAAAAACACCCAGCAGCTTTAATCTACAGTACATTCTGCCTTCAGACAAGACCATCTCACTCCCACAGTGCTTCCTCATAACCAGCGGTCAAGGGCAATAGTTCACTTGAGAGTAATTTCATCAAATTTCTCCATTGTTCATTGTCAGAAACCCAACTATTTCTTCTGGTCTAAGAATCTACTTGTGCGGAGTATCAAATTCTGCCCTTAGGAAATGGAGCGGGGTATAATTTACAGGTATAATTTCCCATCAGTTACTCAATCAGATGCCTTGACATGGATTAGTGCAGGTATGGAAACAGATCTGCTGACTTCAGAAACCTGTCTCTCTCTCTGCCTCTCAGAGAACTATTGTTGGATGCTCAATGTTTGTGTCTTCAAGGCCAGGTTGTTCATCACTGTGTTTGGGCGACTGCCACAAAAGCAACTTTTCTCAAAACACAATTGGTCATAGTCATCTGTCTCCCTGGGCCATTGCCGTTATTTTTCTCCAACCCCACATCAGACAACTATTGCACTTGACTGTGTTATGAGCACTATTATCCTCAAGTGTTGTGCAACATAAGGTTTATTCTATGTGAATGTGTATGAATCTGGTCATAGAACAGGTATTTAAAAAGAATAGCCTGATCATAAGATGTAAAATATGAGTTTATGGATCAACAGACTGACCTAGAGGAGCATAAAGCAGAACACAGTTCCCGCAAAAAGACTGAAGCATTGGGATTGATAAAATGCACAAAATGTCAGATGAAATACCCCCAAAGAGACATGCATGCACATTTAGGCCCACTATGACAACATAATCAATACAAATGTCCCTACAGGGATTTTTACTGGCTTTTAGTGATGGGTTTATGGTGACCTTAATGCAGGAGGTGACAGTTTTTAAATGGTTGGACATTAATTTAACTAACCAACAACGTAGTCTCTTTTTGCCAGATTTTTCCTCTTATGCTTGGAGATTAGTGGTGGAAAAACATGATTATTCAACCAATACATAAATGATACATGTACTTTGGCTGTCTTTGTATTCAATTGTCTAATTCTATTTTTAGATAAAAATGTTAGAAAAGGAGTAATTGAAAAAATATGTATTAATTTTTTTAGGCAGGAACCATGAAGAAGAGAGTCTAGGCAGGATGGAGTGGATGGAAAAAAGTTTCAGGAGTGATTTGTGACAAAAGGGGTGACAGCAAAGGTCAAAGGAAAAGTTTACTAGACGGAGGTGAGACCAGTATGTTGTATGGTTTAGAGACAGTGACATTGACAAAAAGACAGGATAAAGAACTGGAGGTGGCAGAAATGAAGATGTTGAAGTTCTCCTTAGGAGTGACAAGGATGGATAAGATTAAGAATTAGGTCATCAGAGGCACTGTGCTGTACCTCTGATGATCTCATTGGTACCTGTATAAATAAAGGCTAAATGAAAAAACTATTGGTTGAACAACTGGGAGATAAAGTTAGAGAGGCCAGACTGAGATGGTTTGGACATGTCCAGAGGAGGGACAATGGGTATATTGGTAGAAGGATGTTAAAAACGCAGATGCCAGGAAAAGAGAAGATAAATGGATGCAGTTAGAGAGGACGTAGTTGGAGTGAGGACAGACAACACGGAGGACAGAGTGATATGACTCGCTGTGGTGACACCTGAAGAGGGAACAGTCCAAATAATATGAAGAGAGCAGAAACCGTACAAAACATCCTGTGTAACACAGTAAACAATGCAACCATTGCTTTGCCCCTTGGACTTCTAGCTTGTGGCTAAATTGCAGGTTTTTTTTATCTCTTTAGGCTGTAAATGTAAGCTAAGGCTTCTTAAATGACTAATATGCACTTGACTAATGTCTACTCTGCTACAACAACAGAAAAAATTATTAGATTAACCTTATTTCCATTGTGGGCTGTCAACCACCCATCAGACTGATAGAGTGGTGCCAAAAATAAACTGAACCCTTGCAATGTGGAATTTACTGTATCAGTCACTTTTCATTGTTTTGTGTTTTTGGGAACCATACCAAAATCTTAAATGGCCCGTTTTGTGGACTGTGGCTGAGATTGCCGAGGTAGTTAAAAAGCTCCAAGGCAGTAGGGCTCCGGGAGTGGATGAGATTCACCCTGATTTCCTTAAGGCTCTGGATGTTGTGGGGCTGTCTTGGTTGGCACGCCTTTGCAACGTTGCGTGGACTTTGGGGGCAGTGCCACTGGATTGGCAAACTGGGGTGGTGGTTCCCCCTTCCAAAAGAGGATGTGCTCCAATTATAGGGACATCACTCTCCTCAGCCTCCCTGGTAAGGTCTGTTCAGGGGTACTGGAGAAGCGAGTCTGATCGTTGGTCAAACTTCAGATCCAGGAGGAACAATGTGGATCCTGTTCTGGCCGTGGGACACTGGATTTTACCCTCACTAGGTTTCCTCGAGGGGTCATGGGAGTTTGCCCATCCAGTCTGCATGTGTTTTGTGGACTTGGAGAAGGCATTCGACCGTGTTCTAGGGCTTTAACAGACTACTTGAGTAATTGACAAGTCTATCGAGTTTTTAAATTTCATGTTGAGTATTCGCAGTGACATCATTACGTCGCAGTTATGTCATTGCGTCACGTGTCACGTGATCCGCACCGGGCTACTAGTAGAAGCTACCAAATGGATTCCTCCCAGCAGATGGACTGAGTGGAGCAGGCCCAGTCTTGGCAAACAGGTAGAAATGCATCAGTAGTATGGAAATATTTCACTAAAGATTAGTAAGGAAACAGAAAATTAATCAACTTCCTGACCGTTTGGAGCTCGTTGCAAACCAGTGTTATACCATTTTCTGTGACCACCGTATATTGTGACCGTAGGGGGCGGTGTTGCATGCACTGTTGCAGATCACAGAATACGGTGTAACACTGGGTCTAATGACCGAACCAGAACTAGCTTCCTCTGACCTTGTTTCACAAACAAAAAGCAGAAAATATTCATCTCTAAACCTATAAAAAAAACCTATGAACATATTAATCTCTAAAACTAAACCTAACCACCACTGCTGAAGGTGGTGTGGGGCGGTTGTCCGCCCCACTGTTTTTAATTTCGTTTTTGACGTGCTGCACGTTTCTTCACTTTTGCAGCTTAATAATAAAAACCAATAGTTTTGTTTTTCCTGTGACTTATTTTGCAGTATGATAACTGGCAGGAGCATAATATACTCTCCCAATGTTTTGTTGGTCTTTTTTTTTTTTTTTTTGTAAATAATAAATTGGTTTTTTGCGTTTTTATTTTTTCATCTTGAGATCCTATGACGTCATCAACTACTCGAGTTCTACTCGAGTTTTATCAGGTTAATGTTGAGTTTAAAAATTATGTAGTCGTTCAACCCCTACCATGTTCCTTGGGGTACACTGTAGGGGCTGCTCCTTGAGTATGGGATTGGGGGCCCATTGTTACGGGCTGTTCAGTCCCTATACAAGTGATGTGAAAGTTTGGTTCACATTGCCGGTAGTAAGTCGGACCCCTTCAGGGTGGGAGTTGGACTCGGCCAGGGCTGCCTGTTGTCATCGATTCTGTTCATAACTTTTATGGACAGAATTTCTCGGTGCAGCCAGCTGGCGGAGGGTTTCCGGTTTGGTGGCCTCAGGATTCCATCTCTGCTCTTTGCAGATGATGTGGTCCTGTTGGCGTCATCGTGCCATGATCTTCAGCTCTCACTAGAGTGGTTTGCAGCCGAGTGTGAAGCAGCTGGGATGAGAATCAGCACCTCCAAATCTGAGGCCATGGTCCTTAACTGGAAAAGGGTGGATTGCTTTCTTTGGGTCGAGGGTGAGGTTCTGCCTCAAGTGGAGGAGTTCAAGGATCTCGGGGTTTTGTTCACGAGTGAGGGAAGAATGGAGCATGAGATTGACTGATGGATTGGTGCAGCATTTGCAGTATTGCAGATTCTGTACCGGTCCGTTGTGGTGAAGAGAGAGCTAAGCTGTAAGGCAAAGCTCTCTGTTTACCGGTCTGTCTACGTTCCTACACTCACATATGGTCACGAGCTCTGGGTAGTGACCAAAAGAATGAGATCATGAATACAAGCAGTTGAAATGAGTTTCCTCCACAGGGTAGCAGGACCCTCTCTTAGAGATACGGTGAGAAGATCAGTTATCCGGGAGAGACTCAGAGTAGAACTGCTACTCCTCCACATTGAGAGGAGCCAGTTGAGGTGGTTTGGGCATCTGGTAAGAATGCCCCCTGGGTGCTTCCCTAGGGAGGTGCTTCGGGCATTTCAGACTGGGAGGAGACCCCTGGGAAGACCCAGGACACGCTGGAGAGACTATGTCTCTTGGTAGGCCTGGGAACACCTTGGAATCCTCCCAGAAGAGCTGGAAGAGGTGGCTGTGGAATGGAAAGAGATGTTTGGGCCTCCCTGCTCAAGCTACTTCCCCTGTGACCCGACTTTGGAATAAGCGGAAGATAATGGATGGATGGATGGTCCATTTTGGGTAATGGCAAACATTGTACGGAACCGTAAAGAAAAGAAACACTGCAGTATGTTGAATTAACCTATTGGCCCTCGGGTTCAACCCATATTGTTGTTAAAACCGTTTGCTCCACTTGCTCCATTGATCAGGTACCAACAATAATTGTTTGAAATGTCAACCAGTGTGAATGTACATGCTAAACCACATGCCTGTGTGAGTAGCTACCCTAAAATCTTAAGTGCATCACAATTTTGTCATTGAAGTAGCTACACGCTGACAACTTGTCTGCAATGAGCTGAAGTGGAACCGTTAAAAGAAAGAAAAGTAAAAAACAAAATCCACACAATTTATTTCTCGTAGTGATGCGTCTTTAGATTACAATTCTGTGCATGGCTGCCCACTATCTTGTGCGTTTGTTTCTTTTGGAAACTGCGACGTCCATGAAAGAGTCATTTGGAAGTGAGTTGAAAATGTTTTAACTGTAAACTTGCTGGTCTTGCAGAAGTTTTGCATAGCATATCATAGTTTCAATGACCTCTACTCTTCTTTCTCTTTCATACTTTTCTCAATAATAATATTAATTGTAAATAATAACATATAAAAAGTAAAGTGGATCGATGTAGTTCAGAAAGGGATTCCCCAACTTCCATGCTGTCAAATCAATATATGACAACATAACAAATGTTTAGTACCACTACTGAAGTTATTTTATAGCTTTTAAGGTGTGCCACCCCAAAATTTTCAGTTGGCCCCACATGGCCACTTCAAAAAGAAAACAAAATGTCTGGATGTACCACTGGTGGTGAGGTACTGTTTAACTTTAAAACATAACTTCACTTCAAAACTACGACGGAGCTTTAGCGCCACCCTAAGAAGAAGAAGAAAAAAAACATGGCCACACTAAGAAACAATAAATTAAAAGCCATAAAATTACGAGAATAAAATCGTAGTACATAGTCGTACGAGACTTGTTTTTTTTTTTACATCTCTCGTTTATTTTTTTTCCACGAGTCGGATCCACAACGCGACCTGTCAATCAATCCAGTAGGTGTGTCAGCAAATGACCATTCCGAAGCTAAATGAGTTGTAATATTATCCGAACTCCGACACGATAAAGCAGGGTTTACCGCATTTTAACTGTGGTAAAATTAAGATTTTTTTTGTTCAACTTTATAGTTATTGACGCTCTTACTCAAAACTTGCTCCAGTACTGCCACCTGCTGTTGAGTTTTTGTATGCTGCTTCGGGGATGCATATACGTGACGTCATTACGTCATGACTTTCGTTTTTGTTTCCGTTTGAAAATGGCGCTCAGTGAGCGAAACTGTGTGCGTGCAGCTCTGTTAGAGGTCTTCAATAAGAAAGAGGCTGAAGAGACCCAGCGACTCACCAACACGCCTACTGGATTGATTGACTGGTCGCGTTGTGGATCTGACTCGTGGAAAAAATAAATAAATGAGAGCTGTAAAAAAAATGTCTCGTACAACTTTATTCTTGTAATTTTATGGATTGTATTTTTTTTTTCTTAGCGTGGCAATGTAATTTTTATTTTTTTTTTTTAGCGTGGCCACGCGAAAAATAACAAAAACATTGCCACGCTAAGAAAAAAATTACAAGCCATAAAATTATGAGAATAATTACGAGAATAAAATCGTACGAGATATATTTTTTTTTTACAGCTGTCGTTATTTTTATTTTTTCATGAGTTGGATCCATGACGCGACCTGTCAATCAATCCATTAGGCGTGTCAGCAAATGACCAATTCGAAGCTAAATGCTCCCTACCTGCAAGAGCTGGAACCTTACAGTAAGCAGGTTCGAAGTCCTGATATTGATAATAATCTGATGCTAATGTGCTAACGGATTACACAGCTTCTCTCACTGAGCGCCGGTTTCAAACGGAAACGAAAACGAAAGTCATGACGTAATGACGTCACGTATATGCATCCCAGAAGCAGCATACAAAAACACAACAGTTGGTGGCAGTATTGGAGCAAGTTTTGACTAAGAGCGTAACGTTTAACAAACTTTCATTTTATCACAGTTAAAATGCGGTAAACTCTGCTTTATCGTGTCGGAGTTCAGTTATTACAACGCATTTATTTTCGGAGTGGTCATTTGCTGACACGCCTACTGGATTGATTGACAGGTCGTGGATCCGACTCGTGGGGAAATAAAAACCATTAAGGACAGCCAGCTGTAAAAAATAAATGTGGTGGGGAGTGGTGGCGCAGAGGTTAGGGTTCACGCCCCGGCCCCGACAACATCAAAATTGTGGGTGGGGTAGGTGAAACACCCACACTTGCCTCCACCCTCATTCGCCCCACTCTGGGCCCATGAGCAAGGCCCTTAACCCCCACCATGTGCTCCCTAAACAGGTCTCTCTTGAAAATGAGTTCTCGTGGCTCAATGAGACTAACCTGGATAAATAAAGGCTAAATGAAAAAAAAAATAAAAATAAAATCTCGTACGACTTTATTCTCATAATTGTATGGCTTTTTTTTTCTTAGCGTGGCAATGTAATTTTTAAAGCTCCGTCATACAAGAGAACCAGACTATTCTTTAGACCACCATTGTAGAATGGTCGGAATGTCCCTTTAATACAAAAAAACCCCGCAGCTGTGTAAGTTCACCTTCCTGCAGAGGAATTTTCGGGGTGCTGGTGGCTCGAGTTTACATGGAGGGGCAGAGTGACGTCACAAGAAACATTCAAACACCTTCTTACTCCGAGGCTCGTGCTCGGGTCTAAAAAAAAAAAAAAAAACAAGAGGGAGAGAAAGAGGCAGGCACGGAGAGTGAGGGGTGGTGGGAGGGCTGTGAGTCCCAGTCACACCGCACTCCCTCCAAACACAACCACAGTCTCGCCACGTTCAACCCAGAGAAGACCTAACGAGCAGCAAGAAGCACAGATTACATGGCACGCGCCGCATGCGCGCGAGCCCCTCTAGTAACGGACAACTAAACTGAAGACGCGAAACCCGAAAAGAAAAAAAAGAAAAGAAAAGGAGCCTGAGACGGGATTTTTAAATCTTCCCTGGCGTTATTTTAAATTCCTCTGGACTCTGCTGCCATTAACTGGATGTAAATAAAACTCCGAGCAAACAAAAAGAAACCAACAAACACGCCGCGCGGAGGCTAAGTTTGACTTCAACATGGTGACAAGGTAAGACGGTTTTTTAACGAGCGTGCCACTTTGTTGCGGTGCTTTCAGGTGCCTCCGAGAAGTTGGTTCAAACAGCTCCCGGTGAATGAAAGCCGGGGTTCTTCACGGGGTTGTTTCCGTTTATTTACCGCGCGCGGCGATAAAGGTGGATGTCGTGTAAATAGGAGCAAACGACAGCTAATCTTTCTCATGATGTGCAGGTTTGTGTCGAGACGAGCCACTATTATTAAAAATAGCCCGAACAGAAGCAGTTCGAGCGTTTATTTTGAGCTCCCTTGAAGCTGTCATGCACATCCAGCCCCAGCGCTGCATCCTGCTGGAGTTGAAGAAACCATCCCCGCGACTGGATTGTGAAGAATTCTTCAAAGTGCATTCCTGCAGGTCTCCAGAGATCCCTCGCTTCTTATTTTAGAACACGTTTATGTATTTTTGGTGATGCTGGTGGGGGTGGGGGGTTTAAAGTTGACTCCTTGAAAAGTCAATGGATATTTCCAAAAGACCTTTCATTGGGTGACAGTGGGGAGTCTTGCAAAATGCACTGCCAGGTGAAAGTGGGGATTTCTGTCCACCTGTGCTCGGTCAGTGCGCCTGAGGAGCCACTAGGGGACTTCATTGCTCCCAAAGCAGAGAGGGAGCATGCAGGTACAAGACATGCAGCCTGGGTTTTAGGACATACATTCAGAGAAACGCAAACATAATTAGAAACCTAAAACCGTAGTTCTCCATAACCATTGATGCAATAAGGACTAAAGGCATCTTACTAAGCTCAATAAAGAAGTAGAAGTGTTTGAAAGGTTGGGTTTTTATTGAGGTGGGGGGGGGGGGGGGGGGGGGACGGCAAGTAAATTGTTTTGTTTGCTGAAGCATTTCCAGGTTTAAAGCCAGTAAGCAACTCTGGAGAGAGCGGTACCCTCAGCAGTCTTCGTTTGGACGTCTTCTGTGTTTTACGGTCTCTGGGTCTCAGGACAATTAGCAGTCGTTGCCCAATTTTTTGACACGGCACAATTAATGCTGCCACCCCAACGTTCGATTTCCAATTTCGCTGGTTCTACAGCAGAAAAGGGCAGAAGGAATGAACGGAAACACGCCGAGGTGGGGGATCCGTTTTATCCCAGTGTCTCTGAAGGTAGAGAGTGGTTTAGTTGTCAAAAATTGGCGCTGGTGGACGTGGGTTTGCTCAAGCCTTTTTCTTTTTCATGTGTTACTTCCAAAACCTCAAAGTTGTATTATCTTGTTTTGGGATAGACTTTTGGTCATATGGGGAGTTAAATGAAGAGATTGAAAATGAAGTTGACGTGCCACTAGCTTGCTTTTGTGAGGTCAAGTTGTCCAAGTCGGTAAACAATGAAAGGTACGGCATCTGGAAGGGGTTTAGCCTATTCTTTGTTTACCACCCAGTTCTCTCTGGGTCACGGTTCTTGAACTCTAGCATATTCTGAAATTACATTTTCAATTTTTGGACAGTTCTATACAACAAACAGATTTGTTTTTTCAAAGTACATGTTGGGCAAAGAATGTCTTCCTTTCAGGAAACGTTTCCAGTACACACTTACATACTTTTCTTGAACAGAAATGCACAAGATGTTTACAAGTGTTAAGTCATGTAGACCGTTATCTGATCTTAGGACTACACTGTCACTGAGTAGTTTTTCTTATTCACATCACTCTCAGGGACCAAGTCGAGCCCTCTTACAAACAAGTGCGCCTGCACCTTACAGCCTTATTGTCTCAGCACAGGCAAGTGGCTCTGACTCACTGGTCTATTTTCACAAGTAGACTGAGAGGGGGGGGCACAAAAAAAAAAGAAGCCAGAAAGAGTTTTGTGCTATTCTGTGTGCTTTTTGAGCACCGCTTCAGGAATTCCAAGGCCACGGCCCCCATTACAAGTGTGGAATGAGAAATCAACACTTACATTACCAAAATGGATGCGTAAACATAGAGGCTACAATTATCAGGCGCCGCGCTGTTGGAACTGGAGGAGATGGAGTGCCAATAGGTCTGTTAGCCATCACCCCCCCCCACCACCCACCCACCCCGCTGCCTGCCCTCTATAATTCAGTGGGTGTATTCTAGCTTATTTTGTACTGACGATGGTCCTTAAAAGCTTCCTGCTGACTGGCAGGCCGGCCTTCTTGTTGGCAGGGTGGGTGGTTGATGGATGTTTGACCGGCGGATGTCATTTTAGGAGATATATGGCACATTTTAAGTTTCCTCCCCGTTAATCAGCTGATGTTTTGTCAGGGGCCTCCTGCCGACTACACTTCACAGAGGCTGGTTTGATGCGATGTGACGAGTGTGGGGGGGCAGCAGCCTGATTTTGTACTATACGTCAAGCTGCAGCACAGCATAATGAAGTGATCATGACTTTACCCTTGGTTCACTTTGGCTCCAATCCCGCTGTGTATTTCCCCCTCTATTCACTCGCTTCACTCACTTATTTACTTGGCAAGCATTTCCTCCCATAACCTCTAGTACTGCATAACTAGCGTCAAGGGTGGGTTGCTAGATAAAAACCACCGCTACGGGGCATTGGTTTTACACATGGGGAGGAACACTAGGAGTTTTATTTTTTATTTTTATTGATATTCAAGTTGCCAGTGGGTTGGAATAATAAAAAGTCTATTTTCACGCCAAGGTAAAAATCACCTCTACTCTCCGTCGCCGTGTCGGGGCAGGAAGGCTGAGGTGTAAATATTATTGTCGGAGGGTTGAACTTGAGCCTACAGATTCCCCCACTCTAACTTTAGTTTATGCTGTTTTTTCTTCCTGTTACGTTGTCTAAAAATTAAGCAACATTGAAACAAATAACCCATCTCCACTAGCAGTTCGTCTTGATTTCACTGCCCCGCTTGAGAAATTTACTTGCGTACATTGTAACATCAAACCACCATGTCACTTTTAACATAGCTAAACACACGCCGCCTGAAGGTTCTTCCTCCAGGCCACATGTACAGAGTGGTGGTGGTGGATGGGAGCACTATTTTGGCAAACAGGGAGAACTTCTTTGTGCCCCAGCTGTCCTGTGCTTGCAGATTGGGTTTCAGAAGATATGACGGATGCCAAAGGCCTCTAGACAGTTGTGAAGACATAAGAGAGAGGAGCGAGTGTGTTGGTATGGATTTGGATGGGGGAGTCAGTGGCTCTGGTAGTGAGTTCTAATTTTGCCCTTGACCTCGATTTTGGATTAACCAACAGTCTGTCACCAACAGCAGGTAAAACTAAAGGTTCCAAGTCTTGGCCAACAAGTCTTGTTAAAAATGAATCAAGAATAAAAGCAATGGGGTGATATTTTGTTTAATATTTCCCTTTGATGCCATGGCCTTTG
>NC_056498.1:25466300-25502211 GCF_014905685.2 Nematolebias whitei | reverse complement strand
TTTGGAAAACAGATTTAAGCTTAGAGGGAAAGTTCCAATCTTTTACAGTGGGGTTGTGCGGAAAAGGCTATGAACATTTATTGGCTCACTTCTTGTACATGGCTCTTTTAAATAGCCTCAGTTTGGAGAGATAAAAAAAAGTTGAATCCTGAGCAGACTTGTGACCTAACTGTATTCCTAGCAGAGTCAATACCAAGGTAGATTTTTCTCAGATTAATGCATTTCTAATCTCGTAATTTTTATAGCAATTCCTGCAAATGTTTTTATAAACCTTTGCATCACTGTCCAGTGTTTATTTCCTCTCGATAACTTGCCATGGTAGGGCGCTCATCTCATCCATGATTTTTGTCAAGGGTGGTGGTGGTGGGTGACACGTCTGAGCTGTGTGCTGTTTGTACCGACAGTTTTCAGTGTCAGAGTGAGGGAAGAGGCAGCATAAGCGCTGCCTTTAGCTTTTTAGTTAGCGTACCTGTATTGCGCGCCACTACATCATTGCCGGCGGGTGGGGTGTGTGTGCAGTTCGGTAAGCGGGGCAGGGCGCCCTGATTGTATAATGGTAGTGAAACACTGTTGTCTATTTGATATTACACTATTTTGTCAGAAATATAAGCTGCCAGAAGTGCTGTCATTTATGCTAGCAAGTATCCATACATTTCTATGTAAACCACAGTTTAATGTGGCAAAGTCAATGATGTAAAGGTTTATAATACAGTATTTATGTGAACTGCAGTAAAAGTTTTGTAATTAGAGTTGTTTTAAGATCGCATTAACCCACTTTGGTCTTAGTTCCATAGCTACCAAACAGGCCCACCTCATCAGCCCTCCACCACCATGCATGACAGTTGATATGTGCTAAGCGGTTAGATTGTCAGTTTGATCAGAATAAATGTTGGTTATTCAAAACAATCTGAATTATTGTTTCAATAACAAATGCAATATAGTGTTTGTTGCCACAGAAGCTTAGCGTAAATCCATTTGCATAAACCAAACCTAAAATACAAGCCATTCATCTCTCATCTTTACACGCTTCTTCTTTTTTGGGTTGTGGGAGTCACTGGTGCCCATGCCCAGCAGTCACTGTGCAAGAGGCCTGTAGTCCATCTCAGAAAAAATAAAATACTAGCCATATATAGTTATTTTTGTCAGTTTAAATTCCCGAAACTTATAGTAGAATAGGCAAACGGCAGGGAAAGAAATCCATTAGGAAGTGCAGTGACATTGCCACAGAGCAATTTCACGACTGAGGAATGCATTTAATAAGGGTTGGGTTTTTCATAATTCTGTAGTGTTTTGTTAAGTCGTGCCAGAGTTGAAGTGACACAGCTTGTAATACAGTGCTTCCAGTCCACTCAGCTGTCTCCCACACATACGTGGAGATATCTTTGAATGCAAAGTGGGAATTGAACTATACTAAGATGGCAAATATGGACAGATTATCATCAACCTGATGTGAATATGTGCACTCTATCATTCTCCATATGCCCTTCTATTATTTGAATCGAAATGAAATTCCTGCATCGCTACAAGGTTAGAAGTCGATGTTTAAATTCTCTGTAACCCTGGCATTCTCCCTGTACTCAATCTGCAATTATAGCTAGCTGCTTTGAAGAAGCCAGGCGGAACTAAAATGACTTTTCATGTCCGGTATAATGACTGCCATTTGGAAGAAGACATGGGGAGAGAGGGCGAGGAAGACAGTGCTTCAGTGCAGAGGAGAGGAGAAAAAAAATGGAGGGAGGGTTAGTAGAAAGGAGAGAAGGGGGAACAATCAGGGGATGAAAATGACTTGGGTCACCTTTGGTTGTGCCCAGACAGCCCGAACCGAACACCTTTCATTCCTCACAGATGATTTTGCTACATTTTAAACTCTTTTTCTTCCCTCTAAGGGAAACTTTCACCCTCTTCTCCCTCAATCTCCATCATTTTTAACCATTGATCACCATTCATTTGCCTTCAATGGAAACTTAGTAGCGTGAATGGGGGTTACAAGATGAATTGCGCCGAGCGTTGTGCCGTATATCCTCTTTAGTGTGGGCCGCTTATACCAAAGGCCAGAGCTGAGTGCCATCACCTGGGCTAGCAGCTGGCTATCTTTTACACTTTCCACGCTAATGAGGCCAGACACTTGGGGCTGAAGTTATAGCACAGACTGGATGCTGTGTTGGTAATCTATTATTTAGACTCTCACAGGGAGGCTGGTCTTGAGAATTTCATGCACAGATTTTGCAACGCAAATGGTAGCCCAGGGGGAACACATTGCTCTGTGTGGGAAAGTAATGAGCGAGTATTAGACACTAATGTGAGCTGCTTCATTTCTTGTCCTGTCTTTTTCAAACCTGCTAAAACCCAAAAGGAAACATCTCAATGTTTTGATATTTTTCTACATCGTAGTAGAATAGACACACTTCTGACAACCCTTAACATTTCGTCTCCCCCCGCTTTTTCGTCCTTTGTCGGAACATTTTAAGAACGACAGCCGAAGATTGTTCTTGGGTCTTCAAACAGCCAACTAAAAAGAATGAGTGTATCTTTCCAATCCCCTTTCATGTATATTTTAAGAACTGTTTCAGAGGAGTTTCGGAGAGTTGCATCATTCCATTATAGTTAACACCATGCAGACGGGACTTGTTTATATTTAGGCAGGCACGCATGACTCCCCCTATCTTTCCACATTGTATTTATAGTTGTGCATTCATTACGTACCTTTTATTTTGCAAAGTAGCATTAACTTATGAGTATCCTAAAAATAGATAAAAGAACAAATTACTCAAAGTAAAATCTACCAGCTTTTACAGATCTAGGGACCCATAAAGCAAAAACCTATATCGGGCTTGTGACGCACAGAAAAACACCAGGAGATAAGGTGGCAACGGTTAAACATAGAGCGTCCATTTTAGCCAGAGTTGTTGAGCAGACTGAGGTTACGCTCAACACGAAGTTCATGCAGAATGGCTCAAGATGCTGGAAATAGCGCAGCCGTAAATAGCATAAATAAACTTTACGCAGCAGACCGAAGTCATCAAGTTATTCATGACTCGATATATAACAAAGGTTTACATTTTGATAAGTTTGTGGAGATTATCTATGGTGTGTGGAACCAATAGGGTCTTATTAAAGGTCCAATGTCTTGGTTATAGTGATAACTAGTGGAAAAAACTGTGGAAATGTACAACCAACCCACTCTAAGAGTCAGCATTTGGTTTGATCATAAAGAACTTCTTTGTAGTATTTTGATGTGCAGTATTCACCAGTGCAAACTACAAACGTGTAAAGTGGACAACACTTATCATCTATGGATAGCAAACGCACTGTGGAAGTGATGAAAACTAAATGTTTCTTATTTATGTGCAGTTCCACTTTAATGAAAGCAACAATAAATGTGATGTTACTTTTCTGACAATGGGCATCTTGAACACTAAATGATAAAACACATATTTCTTGGTAGATTCTGAATCTGATTTTTTTATTGTGATGCTTTTTTGTAAAGTTTCAACCTTCCAGTTCTGATTTTGGCCAATTTCCGTATTTTTCTAAAAACCACAACGCCATACTTTTTTCATTTTTTTGTTTTATCTTATTTCTGGCTGAACTAAAATCTTAAATTAGCAAAAGTCATTAATTTATTGTCAAATTTCCATTTTTCCAATACATCACCAGGTTACAGAACTGTGTTTCTCTGTCACTGAAAACATTCAAGGACTATTGTATCGGGCCTTTATAATCCAAATTGACCCATTTGAATTTTCTCAGCACACCTCAAACTATAAAAGCACATCGTAATACAGAGCATTTCTTTACAACAGGACCTCAATAAAAACAAAAAATATGTATTTTAAACACCTTACAGATAATGCAACTAGCCAACTCTGAGTCTACTCTAGTCATAAATACTTCTGTAGGGGGGCGACATGGTGTAGAGGTAGGGCAGCCGACCTGAGACCAGAAAGTCGCGGCTGGACTCCCCACATGGCATGGTGTCCCTGAGCAAGACACCCAATCCCCAACTGCTCCCCGGGTGCCCACATAGCTACACACCACTCTACCGGGATGTATCTCACATGTGAAATACAAGGAAAACCTTACAATGATATTATTATTAGGATGATATTAGTTGCAATAAACCCACATTTTTCTCACTCTTTCCTCTTTTGTTATCATGGTCATTTAAACAAGCTGTGGACATCAAGACAAGAGAGTGTCTGTTGGATTGACCAAATGTATTATTAGCATGCAGAACACAAATGTGTGGTACTTCATATATAATGCCCTGTTTTGCAATATTATTGTACTTACAGATTTTGAAATGGCAATACATTTGCAAAACATTGCACAGCCTTACCGTAGACTTAACGGTTACTTTTATCCATTGGAAGTGACATAAAAGTGAGCAATGTAGTCCAGACTGTTAAAACCCAAGAAAACAAGTATTATTTTTAATTATTTTGACATTTTCATTTCCGACCTCAGAATGCATCCTATTACAGGTTCAAGCTTTCAGAACTATCTGCATTTGTCAATAAAATCCAAAGGAGAGCAATAGTTTATGGAGTTTATTACTAAACTCGACTTTTCGTGACCTTTTATGGAAAGTTTTTCCACGGATTTTCTCAAGCTGTTCAGGCAAAGTCCATGTCAGGTGTAGGGCACAGTAACCCTAGCTGCCAGACTTAATCCTCCACCTACACCTACCTTGTCTTTGCATGTTTACTCTCGTGTCGATCTTCCCTAAAGGAGCATTCCAGAAAAGTTTCACTGTAACTGGACACCATCACATCACGTCTTTTACCTTTTCTGTGAGAAAAAGGAGAGTTTCTATGTGAAAAGGAATGTTTTTGACCAAATCTGAAGGTTTAATATTGCATGTTTCTTAGATTGCATCATGGGATGCAACAAATAAACCTCAGACCAGCTGCCAGCTACTATCAAAATCTTGTAGTCTTTTTTAGCTGCTTTACCTGAAATTGAGATTTGTACTTGCGATAAAACTATCCAATAACTTTAAACGTCGTCCATCTTTAATGTCTTGCCCCAGGTCTAGACTTGGACTAAAGGTGCCGGAACATATTTTATTTAAAAGTTCTTAGCCCAAGAACATAATTATTACACATTAGCAAAATAATTTACAGCTGCGTTGCCATTTAGCTGCTCTTCCGCTGGATGTCAGGCCTCGAGCTTTTGCATTTTCTTTTGCCGTCGCTGCTTTTCATTCATGTGAGAGTTGGCGATGCGAGTTTTTTCCAAATCTGGTCTCGTGCCAAAGTTTTATGTTCGCCATGAAACCACATTACGGTCTAATCCCTACCTTCTTGTCTCTCTTGCCTTCCCACCCTCTGCAGTCATTTGGAAACCGTTCACTGTGATGAGCGAAACACAAAGTGGCGCAGAGGACGTCCCGCGCTCGCCACATTGTTCTTGTTTCACCGCTTAGTTTGCCAGCACGCCTAACACTGCACCTGGGAGTTCACCTCTGCTTCTGTTCATTTCATATTTCATACATTCAAAATTATATTTTTTGCAACAGCCGCTCCAACAGTGCTGCGAGGGGAAAAGCTGCTATAAAAGTTGCCAAATTACCGCTAGCTTCTCTTTGTCCAAATGCCGAAAAACACAGGAAGCATGATGAACAGCTCCCCCACCCTCCCCCCGTCTTTGGCGTCAACTAACTTGTCTTTAAAAAATGTCATGCCCTTTTTGTTTCAATGAAAGGTTGCCACAAGCAGAAAAGCGGGGGTAGTTAAATAAAGGAAAGCGAAGTTCATTCGGTGGGACATTACTACACTGTCACAGATTGTGACCTTTCCCATTTGTTCTGACAAGACAGGGTTTCACTCTGTCAAAATGACCTATGTCGTTTGTAAGGGATTCTTCCCACCCTCTCTCTTTTATTCTCTCTTTCTATCTGCCATCTGCAGTGACCCCATGATGCCACAGCTTCTGTGTCATCCGTGACCACGCTCACGCTGAAAATGAACAAGATAGGAGGGAAGGAAAGAAGCAGAAAAGAGGTGTAAAAAAAAAAAAGAGCTCACTTCATCCTTTAATTGAGCCTCTGAATGTCCCGGTGGACATCATTACCCCAACATCCAAACAAATCTCACTTGTTTGCTTTTGGAAATGTAATAAAAATCGGTTGCGCTTTTTTTAATGTCTACAATAAAGTGCTACGAAAAGATTTGTATTGGAGAACGAGGTATTTTGAAGTGGTTTATGAAGCCACTGAGTTTTATTTTTGATTTTATTTATTTGGGGAGGATGACTTCACAACTTTATTACCTTACAGAGCAACAAATTTAAAGGACATTTTCATATAATCTTGTAAAACAACTTTGTATTTACGGTATATCATCAAAAACACTTGGTGATTAAAAAACAAACTAATTTCAAGATAAAAGTTGAAATGTTACTAATAAAGTTAAAAAGCACATCTAGAAGAAAGTTAAAATCTTCATTTAAATACTGTATTAGAATTAAAGTCAAACTGACAAATTCAAGTGGGTAATGCGTGATTATCCAAATCCTTTTGTAAATTATTTCAGGATTTTATACTTTAGGCAAGTTTTAATAATCGGGAAATTATTACTTTCTTATCAGTTAAAACACACTGGTCTAATAATTATTAGTGTCCTAAAGAGATTGGCCCATAACTTAACTTGTGCCTGGAGTTTTATTTGCTCGTAAAGAATTTCTCAGAATTCCTAGCAATTATGCTGCAAGGAGAGTTTTACTGAATAATAATAACAATAATAATAATAATAATGATAACGATGATGGTAATAATGCAAGATAGTTTTTATAAGCTTAAGATGTTTTGAGTATTTTAAGGGAAAACTCACTCTTAAGACTCTTATTGTGAAGGACTGAAGGAACTTCTATGAGTTCTGCTGATGTCATTCATGTTTAGTATTACAATCAATGACTGAATAGATGGATTTTATTGAAACTCTCTGAACCTAATCCCTTGAAAGCTAAACTTGGTCAATTGTATTGTGATTGAGCTGACATTTGGTGTGGTAGTACCCGACTGGTAGAGCTGTCATTTCTAATCCGAAACTGGAGCCTGGCTCCGCCCGACCCAAATTAGGGCTGGGCCAGGCCATAGTAATGTGCTTAATGTGCGGACCGGGTCGGTGTTGGGCTTTTGATTGCATCAGCGGACGCGCACGGCTGATGATTCAATTATATGGCAACATGGCTTACCATACAACCACCAGCCATACGCGGCCGTTTGACGACGCGCTGATCGGCCTTGAAAGAGGTAAAAGGTTCAGTTAAGCTTCAGATGGACTACTACTGCCAGCGAGCGGACGTTCATTCAGCTGCTGCACTCAGCGGACGTGCACGGCCGACGACCCAAACAGGTGACATCACAAAATAATTGACATGTCAGAGCAGGGTCCGTGTCTGAATAATGCAGAATGCAGGCAGAAGCAGGGATTTAATGCGCTTTGACGGCCATGAAAGGACAAACACCCCCATATTTCCGATCTTCTGCCCCCTGTTACTTAGCCATGCGTGTCCACCGACCGTTAATAACTATGTAAGCAGTCAAAGCTTAATTATTATTATTATTTTAATTTGATTTTGTTAATTTGTTGGTTTGGGTTTGGTTAGGAAATGATGGCTACGGGCTGGGGCCTGGTCAGGTTGGATTTTTTGTGCCCGAATGCAACTCTACTAACTGATGAAACATTTGTCTGAAAATTTTGCACACAAGCCAGAGGACTATATACATTTCCTAAAGGATAATTACTTTCAGTATATTATAGGTTATCCAGAATATCCTTCTACTTAAATGATCAAGTGAATTTTAATTGTCATTCTCATCACATGTGGTACATGAGGTGGAACAAAATTATGTACACAGGGTCCCAGTTTTATCCAACAATAGCAAAAATATAAAGAGTAAAGAAGGAACAGTATATAAGGATCTAAGATATACACTAAGATATACGCCAAACGGCATGCCAAAAGATCTAAGATATACGTTAAACACTAATAATGCAAAACAATACGGCGTAACAACAGCAGCCCAAACATGAGTTGATAAATGAACAAATTAATTAAATGATAAATATGAAACAAAAACAAAAGCACTATTGTTTGAGGAGTCGAGTGGTTTCTGGTGCTCAGCTTGATTTTTGAGGTATTTTGACTTCATTTTCAACATTTCAGTTTTAATCTCAAAACTGGAAAACTAAACTAGGAATAACAATTATTTGTTTGTGTGTGTGACCCTAAAACTATTGCTTAATATTGACTATATAGGGTCCACAGTTGCTAAAAAAATGACCAGCAGCTGTGAAGCACTTTTATTTCCTGCCTTCCTCTCACCTAGGTGAAACTGGGGCATTCCTAAGTGCCTGAGTATGAACAAACGACAACCAGACCTCATTGACCCGCTCAACTCCACTGTGTGACGAGCCTCATGAGTCATGGCCTCAGTGTCTCATGCCAGTGGACAAGAAAAGAGTATTGGTCATTGAAAAACCCTTTCTGATCACCAATATAACCTATCAAACCCATAAGCAGGAGTTCTCAGCTCTGACCGCACTAACTCTGTAGTAAGATTGTTTTCACCCATTCACTTCTTTTGTCTTTCTGAACTCTTTGGTTTGCAAATGAGCAACACCTTTACGCCGTGTCAACAACTTTATAATCAGCCACAGCTGGACATTTTTGAAACCTTTCAAACAATTAGGTGGGTGTACACAACGAAACGGCCATTATTTTCACAGCACTGAATTTCTGCCAGCAGTTGTCTGCTTTGGGACGGTGGCCATTATTTCACAAAATGAGCAAATGATAACAATGTCGTATCTGCTGCTCTTGTGTTGAGCATCTGTTATCCCTGGCGTTGGCTGGCAGTTGACCAGCAGATTTCCTTCTATTCTCTTTACGCTTTAGTTTCAGCTCGATGTATAGCTTTTATGAAGGTAAAATCCAGCACTAGATAATTAACTTTAGTGTTTTCCGCATTTCATTTCCTTCATCCAAGCTTCATGAAAAAAAAAGACCATTGCCAACACATTTCCTTTGCAAGTAAGCCTACACTGTAGTTGAGCTACGATACATCCAATCCTCTTCTTTCAGGCCCCTGATCGAGGAATCCAGTTTTCTGTATTGGGATGCAACAAATTCGACTTCAGAGTATCAATCATAAGCAGTTGAGCTGTGGCCCCGTTGCAACCACTAATGCACCTCAGCTCTTAAGGCACTGGGAAGGATGTACCTGAAGATGGAGATAATCACTGAGGGCGAGGACAACTCGTGTTATCGTAGCTCAGCTGTAAATAGCATCGTCTGCTAGCTTGCGTCTCGACGTCTGCCGGTTTGCGTTATCATGCTTTTGGACAATTTAAAATGAAATGGCACTGGAAATACGGTGCGACTGTGACAAGGGGTGTAGGGTAAAGACGGGAGGGAATGTGATGGGCCGTGGTGTCAGTGTGGTTAATCGAAAATAATGGCCAGCAATTTATAGCCCAGCACTGAATGTACTGATGCAGGAGATCGAATTTTAATGTCTACATTCCATCACTTTATACAAAGTGCTGAAATTTAGGGCCTCTGCCAAACAGCGCATGAATGTATGGATGGAGGTTATTGTCGAGCAATAATAAAGTAGGAAAGACTCTTTAAAAAATGCTCTCTCTGAGTTAAAGTTCATGTTGTGCGTGCCAGAGCACAAACAGAACATTGTACAGAACTAGGGCGTTTTGACAGTCATCTGATTTCCACCAGCAGACATTGTAACAGATAAACGGACATGGAGGAGGGAGGTGGTGAGCTCAAGGGGGATGCAAATGAAGGCCACCTGCTCTGTGAGACCGTGGGGAATACGAGGGCCCATCAGCATTTACTCTCGTCTGACAGTAGCTCATCTTATCGCCTTTCCTGGTACTCCCCCGATGTGAAACGCTTAAAAGCAAATCCTGGGAAAACACAATAATTAGGAAATCCAGATTAGACAATTTGGACTTTTCAATGACTGACACTGATTTTTGGAAATCAGGGAAGCCAGGTTTTTGAGCCATTGCAGTTTATCATTCAGACAGTTTAAAATCTACTATATTTTGTAAAATAAATAAATACAATTGAGGAACTTTGGTTCAGACCTTACAGTTGGGTGTATTTTAGTTAGGGTTACCACTCTGCTCAGGACCAATCAACTAGAGAGTCTAATTACTGTTGTTGTTTTTTTAATACATGATTGAAGAAAACAAATGACATGGATTACAAACCACAGTTGTTCAAAACTGTAAAGATTTATAGTGGGATTATGGTTATAAAATGCTGGTTTTGTGCTAAAACGGCACCCCTGGGGAAAAAAAAAAAAAACCATCAGCATTTTAGTTGAGCATGGATACTGACTTTTGAATGTTAAATGTAAAGTTGGCGAGTTTGAATAACTTTTGACATTTTAATTTGTTTCATTGTTACAGCAGCACATTCTCAAGACAAATCAAGCCATTGTCTAACAATACTTTTCCAGTTGTGCTTTTTTTTTTTTTTTTTTTTAATCCATCTGTCCCCGTGGAAAAACCAAACCTAAACTGTAATCATCCCAGCATCTGTTTCTGCCTTTGCAGTTTATTGTGAAAGAGTTATTAAGTGGAACTATGTCACAGGTGAGCTCAGGTTTACTATCAGAACATCCTCATTCAGGTTGATCCACTGTACTCATGAAAATGAAGTAATATAAAGTTTAGCTGCAGCACAGTTTTCTGCACCAGAAGCCTTTTATATGAGAGGGTTCTTAATCTGCACAATGTAGGTTGAGTAAACTTAACATTAAAGGTTTGGTGATGGGATGGGTGTTGAAAATTGTAAAAAAAAACATATATTTACCAAATAAACTGGTTTTTTTTTTCCTCCTAAAATACCATCTCTAATATTAGTATTAGTTTGCTTTAGTATAAAAACTATTGCTGTGACTCAGCTCTATCTTGAAGGAACTATCCAATACACACCTCTGTACTAACATCATATTTTAAGTATTTCATATGGATTTGAAAAATATAGCAAAGGCCAGCTTTCTGACCAATAATGATGATAGTAAATAATTACAATTCACTCACAAACCCCTGAAAAACAAGGTAAAAACATGTCTGTACATTTTGCAAATGAATCACTATTAAAATAATTTGTGCTCTGGGTAATAGGGATGGACTAAGTCATGTCTGAAAAATGAACTGACTGTCCTCAATTGGCGGCTGATGGATGGAGCTGCAAAACAAACAATAAAAAAAAGAGGTTGCTGGAAAGAGAACAATGTTTTGTGTGCATCTTTTCTCTGAAAGGGGCATCAGACAATGGTTTAGGAGACCAGAGGTTTTGGTGGTTTTACTCCTAATGGTAACCAACAGATGGAGGAGTGTTTTCATAACCAAATGCGGGACCTGATGCAAGAAGAAACTGATCTGGCTCGCTTTGTGTCGCGTAAAACCGAGCAGGAAAGTAGCTTTTGATGAATGCCATTGAAAAGCGCTTCTGAACAGCAGGTCTGCAATGAAATACAGAAATTACAGATCAGTTGTGACTCACGCTCCTCGGAGTTCAGTTTTTTTTATTAAACTCACTCATTAAGATCAGTCTGCATTGTCAGTTCCCTCAGCTCCAAGCACAAATAGCAAATAACCACCTATAGGGCGTAAGAGGCAGAAATCAGCTGCATACAATTTTCCTTTTACACCGAGTCATTTTGTGCATTTCACTCTTGACGTCAGGCCTCTTAATGAAGACGGCGTAGCTTGCCGCCGCCGAGTTGCACACAGCCAGTCTAAAGATTTTATTTCACTGCTTCCACAGCTTGCCTTATTTCACTATGGCTTAATGAGAGTCGTTTGGAATAATAGGCTTCCATTGAACAGAGGCATCTGCATCCACACAGCTCTAAATGAGTGAGCTAATTTACAAAGATAATCACCTCTCCCGCTGTGTTTTTATGCAGACATGCTATAATTTTATTTATTTTTATCCTCGAATTTAACGGATTCAGAAATTAAATTCAGTCCGCCGGTAAACGTCGAATGTGTCGCTAAAATGTGTCTATAAATCATAAAAAGCAAATGTTTTATTTAAAATACCACAAGTTTAAGGAAAGTTTAGATCTTCGGAAGTGGGTTTACGTGGACATGTTTTAAGCAGTCAACATCTTACCTGTTGTAGATGTCTCTTAGAAGGACCTCGGTTTGGATGAATATGTAAAATCTGACCGGACTGATGAGCTAACAGCTATTCTGACCAGACCCAATATTAAAGTAAATGGTTGCTGTTTGAAATATAATGCAATTATAAAAACATTTGCTTCATTGTCAGTTGTGTATGACATCATTTTGATGTACTGCTGAATACTATCAGAAAGATTGGCAGCAGCAGCTCTATAACACAGCATTAAAACAAAAAGAGGGCCAAAAGATGGTGGTGGTTAATGCAAATGCATTTTATAAACTTTTATGCTATTGAAAATTTTAGCTTTGAAGACCCCCCCCCCCCACCACCACCACCAAAAAAACTAGCAAGCGGGCAACACAGACGTGACTCCACCCCCTCTTTCCATCGTCACTAAAAAACCGGCAGCAACGTAGTGCTAAGCTAGCAGGCGGGTAACGCAGATGTGACTCCGACCCGTCCTCTCCCACACTCTGTCAACAAAAATAAAATACGACGAGCGCCCCAAGATCTAGGGGAAACACTGCAGTCTATTTGTTTTGACTCTGATTAGCCGCTGGCTGATTAATCCAGTCAGAAATAAATTCTACTTTTCCAACCGGCCAAGAAAAGAACTATCTTCTAGGGTTGAAATGTTTTTTTTTTTTTTTTTGGACACCTCACAACTCTGGTTGATTCGGGGACAACAACGCAATAATGAAACGATTATAAAGTATTTTGATTTTCTTTTAACTTATTTGATCAAGGCTTATTTTCCACGAACACCGATTTATATAATTTTATGTCTTGTAAAGTGCTCAATATTTTTTGTTTAAAACAAACAACAACAAAAAAAGCTAGTCACAGTTCGCTGACATGCAATTAGCATAGCTGCTAACATGACAATGAAAATCTCTTAGAGAAGCTAATGCGTTCTTTCTGCGTTTTGTGTTGATTACAGGAATTATTTACACAAATCAAACATTTTAAAGTCATTATTAGAGTCGTGTTATTAAAACTTTATTGTGTACAGACACGTTCTTGAGGGTTCAGTGAACAACAGTTAAAAAAAAATGTACGAGAACACAGCGTTACTGCAACATGTTTATTACAAGAAACTACGGCAACTCTACTAGGACAAACCGTAATGTGCATTTGCCAATTAACTTCGCCAAAGTTCCAGCATAAATTAGTTAAATGTATTTATAACGTTTTAAAATTGATTAATTATCTTCTGTGTCAATTGTCTGCATCTGCATATAGATTTTACGCCTCAACTTTACAACAACAGGGTAAGATGTGAAGCGTTCGTAGCCTTTCCACAGACCTTTTTTGAGCTATCTCTTTAAGATTTCTGCTTTTATTTTGTTTTCTCTCAACCCTTGTTTCTTTCTTGATGATAATGTTCCTGTACACAGTTCAGCACTAAATGAGTCAGCTTGAGAACCATTCATAGAATAAAGAGCCGGTTTTGCACCCCCGTCAAATATTGCACAAACTGCTACTTTTCCTCGTCTGGCAGAACTTCCCATCCAGCGATTCTGAGAGTGTCCTGCTGATGCATGAGTTTCTTCTCCTCCTTTTATTGTCTGATGGTGGTTTTTCACACAGACGTATCCTGGCCTCCTGGTGTGGGTCAGAGCACTTGACCTTACCCTTGGCGTGCTTACAGTCTTGTCTGCCATGATTTTATTCAGCACCATTGAGTCTAACAGCAGGGTTTGACCCGGATCGATGTGGCACTGCCAGCACCAGTATTTCTACTGAAAAACCCAGGACTTGTTGAGGAAAAACACTGATCAAGGCTGCCGGATGTTTTTGATTCATGCTGTTTAACTCTCAATACTTTCAGTCAAATCAGTCGGCTGAAATCGGGTTTGCGTTTTTCTTCTCAAAACTACGAGTCAATGGAAGCTGGCAGGGTGCAAGAGAGCTCTGCCATACTGGGAACCAAAAAGCATCAAGTCTTTTTTTATTATACACACTTCTCCATTCAAGGTCTCAGCCTTTTATTTTGGCTGTTGTTTAGCACTGCACAATGCAGGACAATGGAGGGAGAGACAAGGATATCAGGCAAATGAAAAACAATTGGGCCAGGTGCCAAGCCTAAATCAAGCGTGCGAGCTCAATAAAGCCCACACTATTGATTTCAGAGTTATTCATTGTTTGTTGTGGATGTAGAAAAAGTTCCTTGGAAAATGATTTAGGTTGCACAGTCGAGACTCTGAAATAAATGGTTTGACAGATCATCGATGACCGTGGAATATGATAGTAAATGGCCTGGTATTGATTTATTTCCCAATGACCCCCCCCCCCCTCCCTCCTCATCAGCTGTGAAAGTGGGACCAAGCACTCTCCTGCGTATTGGATTTTCTTTTTCATTTATTTATTTATTTTTGTGTAGTCTGCTTTCAAAATGTGAAAATGAGGATTTATTTTTGCCCTGCTGCTCGGGCCCGGGAGCGCGGGCTCGACTAGATAAATGGAGATGGAGAAAGGATGTGCGTCACACAGTGTTTAATATCTCTCATGACAACAAACAGCCCTGCTAGTGGTAATATACAAGCAGCTAGGCCCTCAAAAAAAAAAAAAAGAAGAGAACTGGCAGCTTTGTTTACTGCATTTGAAACAAATGGTCGAGGCCCCGCTGTCACTCACAGATGGCACTTCCTCTGAGGAGAGGAGACAAAAATCTGCAGAGCTAGTGATTTGTAGTAATGTACTGGCATGGAGGCAGCCATTTTGCACAACCTTCGGAGGCGCTGATCGTCACAGGGGGGCGTTGGCATTGTCTTGGCACCGGCCTGACTCCGAGCTTGGAGTAGTAAACGATAGCCAAACTGGAGCTTGTCAGGCCTGACGGTTATCACTTTTGACATCTGTCCTCACCAGCGCCACTCGCTCGTCGGTAGCTTGCCCTGGAACACTGACCTTGGGATCTTTTTCTCTGTTGCACCACCGCCCCAAACCTCCCTCCCTCCCTGAATGTCCACATTTGGCACTTCTTTCATGTGTGTTGGTTTGAGGCTTTCGTTTACCCTTTTAGACCTTGCAAATTGATACCACAGCACAGCCAGATTTAAGGTCTTGCTCCTATGCCATATTAGTTTGTAATATTTATATACACCATCCTCTCTTACATAAAGTAATCTTTGAGATATTTATCTTCTGCAGCTGAGTAGTGAAAAGTTGGGCAGTTATGTTTTTTAGCCTGTTTGCTCATTTGTCTGTTAGCAGAAAAAAAAAATCTAATTGAAACTTCATCTACAAGTACAATAATGTTCAGTCAGGTCAACTGGATGGTGTTTTTTGCTGAGAGGTTTCATCCTTCATCCAAAGGACTTCCTTAATCCAAGAAGCCACCAAACAAAACTGATTCCCACAGTTCTTGGATTGAGGAAGTACTTCGGACGACGGACAAAAAGTCTCTGCAACAAAATAAACCATCTACATGACCTGACTGAACATTGTTGGATTTTATACCTGGATTTTCAAGCTTGAACTTTGGTTTTTGTAGTCAACCTAGTTCAAGATGGCTGCCACCGCTCTTTAACATTAGTCAACACAATCATTACTAAAAGTCAGGTGTAAAGATAGTGAGCTAACAATAACCGTGGTAGTATCTGAGAGTTGTCTGCAACACATACTCTGAAATCTGGCAATATTTCATGAGACCGTATATCGTATATCTTAGTGTTCATCTTAGATTCTTATATACTGTTTCTTGATATTTTTGGTATTTTGGGGTGTAACTGGGACCTTGAGTACACAGTTTAATTCCACCTCATGTACCACATGTGATGCAAATGACTATAAAGATACTTGAACTGGAACTTGGTCATGCAACGTTATGTTTGGGGTTTGACCAAAACAGCCACAGCTCCATCATTACCCAACGACAGATGATCTTGGTCTGAAACCTTTCTTGAAAGGCAGTATGTGTTCTTTCAGGAAATGCCAAGTCTCAAATTGTATAACATTTTTTTTGTGCGTTTGTGTAAAAAGAAAGTTGTCAAGTGGCCACCCAGCGTGGCGTCTGCCAGAAAATGTCAGACTCGCTCCGCTGTGAGGAAGTGCTACTATAAGCGACGTAACGTACAGTGTTGTTGTTCAGGCGTCTGAGGAAAAGGTCACCATGGCAAGCACATTCAGACATATGTATCTCCATATGGCATCTCAAATCAGTTTGCGTTGCCATTTTTGTGTTTGTCTCCTGCATAGAAAAGGAACTTGGTAACTCGGACGCTCTTGCTACACTACAGTAGTGCAAGACTTGCTCAAAGCAACTCAGATACAAGGACATCATTCAGAACCTGGCACTTGTTGCATGTTGGTCAAATCTCAACGTTTTTATCACAGTTGGCCACAATTACAACATGGCATTGTTTTTTTTCTCTGTGTTCTACCCTTTAACATTGTGCCGTTGGGAGTCATCGGCAGCCCTCACCCCTGGCCTCCCTTATGAGGTAATTAAGCCCCTGGTTGTTTGTTTAGCTGTCTGTGTGTCCTGCAGAAAAGACAAGAGGAGGGGTGCATATGTTTTTCATGGCACTGAAACAGTGGGGAACGAGTGGTGCGGAGGGGTCGGTTGTGCATGTGGGTATATATGCGTGTGTTGCACTAATTAGGCAGGCAGACGTGTATGTGCTTCACTGGGCAACAGCCAGCTGGGAGCATCTGGAATCATCTTTTATGCTCGCTACTACACACACTCGTCTGGCTCGCACGCATCAAATTAGAAAATATATCTACGGAGCTGCAGCGTGATAAGAGAGCTGAGGTCGGGCATGGCGGGGTCATATGAGCGACTATTTGAGGCTGCCAACATTTTAAGCCGCCCTCACATCACGTCACAACCCCCCACCTCGCCAGCTTTTGCCTGAAATCTAGTCTTTGTTTTAGAGGAGCGGTGCCATTCTGATTTGGTAGGAAGGTTGGGAGATGTAGAGCATCATAAAAATAGAGGAGGACCTCATCAGCACCCTGAATGCCTCTGGATCCAAATAGTCAAAGCTGTTCCCAAGAATTAAAGGAGTTTCAAGTTTAGTTCAATAACTCATAATCTTTAGCTTCTTGGTTTTCATTTTTCTCCAAATTTGTTTGTATTATCACCAGATGAGGTGACTATTGAACTCATTTTTAACATTTTTTTTTTATTAAGGAGTTTTTTAAAAGCTCATTAAGCAAACGATCTGCACCTATAAACACTTTAAACCATCTTGTTTTTCACTAATTTAGGTAATTCTGCATTTTTGCTGCTCTTAGATCTTAGTGTAGCTTTACAGACATTGGCATGAAAAGACCTGCTCTTGATTTGTTTAAATATTGCATTACAGAACTTTTTTTATTTCCCCCCCCCTCAGTTGAGTGGATTGTTGCCATTGACTGCTCGTTACATGTTGGGTCTGATTCTTCATCCATGAGTCTGATTCTTCGTCCAATGGTCTGCATTCATGTGCTTATAATGCTGCCTCGTATTCCAAAGTTTTAACCAAAGCCTTTATGCAGTTGATTAGCCCTCATAGTATATTTTTAAGGACTGCTCATAGCTGCTTCTACTACATCAAATTTGAGCTCATTATTTAAAACTTTGACTGATTTATAGTCATTTTTATGTTTGCTAAGGTTAACTGTGGCAGTAGTCTGGAATCAGGGCGACTCTAAAAATTTATCAGTTGTAGATGTAAATATGTTCTGTAGGTTTCACTAAAATCCTTCAAGTGTTCCAGAAAATATTTTGCCAAAAAGCACACAAGCTGCAGACACGGGCAATTGACATTACACAAACCGTAAGATCGCTCCGCCCAGCCAGAAATGTAAGCCAGGGTGAGCTAACCTCCAACAAACAAACAAGATGGCTGTAATGGTGGAGGTAATGATGCTCACGGCGTTACCCAAGGCATTCGGTGAGACATTTTTGCCTTATCAGCCAACATTAAGGCAACGAAGATGGGCAAAAAATATAAAATCAAAGAGACTAATCACTTAAAATAGTGACTGTAGTTGAAGTTTTCATGCTGCTGAGCAACACAGGGCAAGAATTTACAGAGAAATCCAGTATGTACTAAGAGTGTAAACTTTACGTTACACAACCTAATAAACGCTTTTTGCAAAATTGGTTTTGCTTTACCTGATCACAGATCAAAGACTAAATCAGGATCAAGACTTTGATAAGACATCAAAGATTCAATTCATGCCACCAGAAGTTGCAACATATAACTACATACAAAACACATAAAACAAAGCACAACTAGCTTACTATGATCCAAAATGGTGGGTTTACTTGCAGTTTCCTTTGTACAGATGAACATTTGCTAGTTTAGTTTATCACTGTTGTATTCAGCTGTTCATGAGGTTGGCCACAAGCCTTTATCCATCATTTTCCCAGATTCTGTTTAGGTTTTGGAAATGCAATAAACTATTCCACCCTCTAAAGTTTAGAGGGAGGGCAATTATTTTTTCCATGGGGCCACATGGGAAACAACAAATATTGTGGAGGGCTGGCACAAATGACTTTTTCATTCAACCTTTATTTAGACAGGTAAATCCCATTGAGCCTCGAGGACTCATTTACAAGAGAGACCTGATTTCAAGTTAACTCAATACTGCATAATAATAGTATTTCATTATTATAAGCAGTACATAGCACTGTTTTAACAAGCTGGTAAGAGTATTTGTTATGATTAAGCAACGAAAAAGCGAGGTTTCCTTACAAAAAATGTCATTTATTCAATTAAAATTTCCCAGTGCTATGGTAATTGTACAGTGATCATTTTCAGTCACATTCACCCCAAAACTCATTTTGAGTTTTATGTACTGCGGGAAAAAGTTCTTAGCTTTCTAAAAATATCACAATATTGTCTTTGTACTCCAAATATTATGAAACATCATATAATAGTGATCGTCACTGAACTGCGATTTCGAGTCCCGGTTCTTTACGTGCCTACATTTGTAGTCTAAACGTCTCATTTGGTGTTTTTCAGTTCTTTTTTCTCGTTTAGTGAGAGAAGTCTAGTCTCTGTTGGGCTTTAACGGAAATGTTAAAGTCAGGTTGAAGGTCTGAGGTGGAGATGTGAAGCAAAGCTGACATCATCAGTGAGAGAGGATCTATATCTGGATTTGGTTAACTTCATTTGTTTACGGGGGCCGGTGAGAGTCAACCGAAGGGCCGCATGTGGCCCTGGGGCCGTACAACGCCCAGGTCTGCTCTAAACACTCAGGATAACACATATCTGAATGGGCTGTCCCCACTGACAACGTTTAACCTGTTTTTGTGATGATTTTTCATGAAATTCGTGTGACCGCAAAGCATTCGTAATGCAAAATCCTGACTAGCTTATCTTATGTTGTCGGAGGAATAGGGGGTGCAGTTCCTGCAGGTAAGGGGCGTTCACTTAGGGACAAACTGTGATTGCCGATTGGTCAGTTGCTGACAAGCCTGCTGGACTGATTGACAGATGACGTTGTGTCAGTTGCATGATCCCTCACTTTTCATGGCAGGGACTGAGATGAACTTTTATGCTGATGAGTCATTGATCTACCTCATTAGCAAGCCACTTTGTTCTACGATTGTCTCAGAGTTAAATTTGTGGATGATAATTTGTGGGGAATCCACCTTATTTAATTTCTTAAGCATATATATTTTTAACACAATTCTAAAAAAATTTTAAAAAAAAATAGAACGGAGCTATCTCATCCTGAAATAAAATTATCAAATTTAAATGACTTTTTATTTTATTTTATTTGAACTCTTTAAGGGTCTTTAGTTTAAACAAAAAAAATCCACATTTCAGATATAGATATTTAAAAACTCACAATATATTTTATTTATCTAGTCGGCTAATAAAAAAAAGTAAAAATGTTTCACTCATTCATCATGGTCCATTACCTCGCTTCTAGGAATACAAGACACGTGAAAAGTATTTTCATTCTTCTGTATGTCTAAAAACCGTGCAAATATTGATGTAGGATCAAGGTTGGGCTGGGGATTTATGCAGTAAACGACAAATCTCGGCACCAATCTGTACACAATAAAATGAGGTGTGGACATTCACCGTTGGTGAAAACAGGAAGGAAACCTCTGGAGTTCATGATGAAATTAAACATTTTTTGAATATTTTTGATATTGCATTCATATTTCACTCTAAACATTGTTTAACCTCATGTTTAGTGTCGTTTTGGTCAGCACAACTTCCCATGTGCGAATTTCAATTTACTTGTTACGTCAGGCTACTGTATCAACACAATAGACTTAAAATTGCACAAAAAACATAAAATCTGAGTAGAAAAATTATCGTTTTATTACTGTGAAAATGACAATTGTTCATAATTGTTTTTACAACTTAGAATTCAAATATAAACAGTAATATTATAAAGTATATAATGTGTACAGAGTTAGCAAACGGATACAATATTTCCACCGAAAGGAATCCACTTTAAATGTCATAAGACATTTGTGTCACTCATAAATCAGTTTTTGTCCGTAACAAGGCAAACGGGAATGTCACATCCACATTTTTAGTCATTTTCTATGTCCTGCTCAGGATCAGTCAAATGAATGTTCCAAAATCTGGATCTGAATCTGTCTCGTGTCATTATTTTGTCAGGAAGGGTCACAGATAAAATGTGGTTTTGTTTTCATTGATCCTGAATACTTGTTTAGGACTCTTGAGGGGGAAAGTGTGTCTCTCTGGACCTCTGGTGTTCTCTGTGCCTGGAACCTGTTTACCTCTGGGTCAACACCCTTCTCTGTTCTCCAGAGCTCAGAACGGATGCTTGGTTCTTTTGGCCCAGCCAGAGCGGTTCCGGACAAGGTGGACATGCTGCGCTGCAACCCCGCCCCTCCTCTGTGCAGAGTCAGACCTCCTAGTGGGGCTCGGTGCGCTCTTCCTCTTCTAAAATAAATCATGGATTGCCAGTTTCATCAACAACGTCCTCACCGTCAGACTGTTTTTCTCCTTCATGATCCTCTCTTCTGCCTGAGGTTCTGACTTCACAGCTCCGTCCACGTCTGGACTGTCCGCACCTCCGTCCTCTTCACTTTTAAAAGTCACCACTGTTTTGACTCAAACATATTAAAACTGACTAAACTAAACACTAATCACACTAAACTACACCCCAACTATAAAATCCCAACAAATCTCTCAAATCTCATGACTCACTCCCGCGCTCGCTGTTTTTGCAATGCCACACTCTGTTCAACTTCTTCATCTCATTTTCTTCCTGTAGATTTTTTTTTGGCACTTGACAAGTAACATTGGGTGGGGGCTAATAGCGGAGGACAGGGGTGTTTTGTCCCTGAGACTGCTCATCTTTACCGCAACTTCTCGCTCTAATGCGCTTCAGGTATGACTGATTGTCAGAAAAAGATGTGGTGTGGATTATTTATAACTGGTTTTACTTGGCCTATCAACACAATTTAAAAATATGTTTAGATTGAAGTCTGTACTTTTGACAAATTAAAATGGAGTTTCTGAGAGGCTGCGTCGTTCCCGCTAAAGCGACTGAAATAGGTCATGTGACTATGATGCTCCAGCGTATCGATCAACTAGGCGGGGTCGGACGAAATTGCCTTCCGCCACCTGTTATCAAGAATGATGCTTTAAACCTTTTTTTTTGTTTGTTTGTTTTTGGAATGAACAATCAAATTAAAAATATACTGTATATATACACACAATAAATAAATGTTTTTATTTAGATGTCAGAAATTGCTTTAAAATCATCTGCAAAACACTAGATATTTGAAATGGAAAAATGTGTCAATATTCTGAGTAGACTGACTTGATCATGTGCCTTTAAAGTTGATTCAGTTTCCAGTGGAACTGCATGCTCTCCACTAGCTGAGGGTATTAGGAACCGACCTTAAAAACACATCAGATGCCTTTGGAAGAGACTGAAAAAGAAAAACGGACTGAGTTGATACTCTGTATTTCTTCTGTATAGAGAGCTCAATGAGCCAGCTGAAATAGTGTTTCTCTGTGCTATCGATTAGCTGGTTAGGCCATGAAATGCCAGGGACAAGACTGTCACAATGCTGTCTTCCCCTGACTTACCAAAATATACTTTATTTAATATCTGTTCCTTTATTTTCTCTTTTATTTAAGACTCAGTTTTTCCCCATTTATCCCAATACTCTCCATATACTTTGACACTTTCATTCTAATAACATTTTTTTTATTATTTTATTCGATTGCACTTCAAAGGAAAGTATTTTACCAGAAACCCAGCTGTTCACAGTCAAGGGCCACTTTTATTAGCTGTGAACAGAGCGACCTGGTGGGGCAGCAAAAGGGTGAAGGAGAGGATGGAAGGAGTGCAAGGGCACACTTCCCAGCTGTTCCAGTCCACAAACTTTGCCTCCCTGTCAGAGATTAAGCACATCAGCAGCAATGTAAGCAACCACACAGAGGTGAGTCCGGACAGCTGACACAGACTGGATTGAGATGTCCTCTTCAGGAAGAATGGTAGTTATTTACAGGACAAATAACTCAATACTGTGATTTGGGGGATTAAGGCCAAGTTCAAATTCACTCTCACTTCCCTTGGCCACTTATGCTGCGTTTTACTTACCTTTAAAGTCAGTTCTTGAATTGAGGAACAGCATCGCAACTGACTGAACCATATTGAGTTTTTTTTTACTGTTGTGCTCAGGAACCAGGCCACTGCTACTGTTAGCAATACCAGTCAACTACATTATATACATTTTATACAAATTCTATAGTAACATGTTTCTAAAAAGATGCAGATCAGTGCTTTGTGTGTGACTGAATTAATAAAATATGAGCTGACGTAATTAAAAGTAAGTTATATTAGACTTTGAAGTTGGAGCTGGTGGGAAAATTAGTCTGAGCTAATTTTCAGAGTGTGACTTTATGGATGTTGTGGTATATTTTTCTGAATTGGAACTTCGAAATTCCACCATTACAAATAAAATGCGCCATTAGCACTGCCCTTTGCCCTCACTCTGTGAGGTAGAGGTGTCCCAATTCTGTATGTACTGTAGGGATAGACTGAACAAGTAGCAGCTGTAAGACCCTTCAAAAGAAGAATTTTCAGTAGCACACGTTAAACAAGTAGATATGAGATGCAAGAAAACTGACAAATATTTAGTTTCTAAAGATATTTTATTGCCACAGCCACAATTATAATGTACACTTTGGTTCGTTTAATTGAAGTATGTTTACAGTAATTGACAATCTTTCTTCACAAGTATTAAAAATAGAATGTATAGTGAAGATGGTTGCAAGCTAGATACCTAAGACGTATCAAGTCGGTTAAAGTAAATTTAAAAAAATCAGAGACGAGTGTGGGGCAACTTTTTTAAGGGTTGTCCCATTTTGTCGTAAAATATTTTATAAAAAAATCAGCATGACTTCAAATTAAGGGCCAAAGAGTAGGGCTAAACGGTTAAAGACTAGGACATATAAAATGTTGTGCCGTTTGTCTAAAATGAACAGTTGGTGTAGTCATAACTCAGCAGCCCGTTTTTTCTCGTAATATTCTACAAAATTACTCCTATTCTGATGATTGTTCACTTTATTTTCTCACCAAACCATCTCACAAACCCATTGTGGCTGAGGACTGTTTTATTATGCAATGGCGATTTTAAAATTTAACCTTTAAGGGTGCTATCCCCCAGTGTTTACAATGGCTTTTGTCTTGAACAACACAATGACCATTGACATCAGAAGCATTAGTAATGTGTGTGTGGGGGGTGGGGGCAGACTATGGGGAAGGGGGGTTCTGGGGGTCCTACCCCAGAAAATTTTGAATAAAGTAGATGCAGTTTCCTGCATTCTGATTTATTACAAGTTGTTAAACATCTAAGTTTATCTACATATGTAAACACTTGATTCAATAACTATTTTAGAGTTAATGGCACAACAAAACGTAGCCTGACCAACAGCTCCCCTTGTGTGAGTAGAGCATGCTCCGCTTCTCCCGCGCATCCTAACACCCCTGGTCGACACTTGCCGACAACTGTATTGCGGCGCACAATAGTCACACTAGCTAAGATGCTACAGATAGAGTGCTCCACTTGTCTAATGCATCCTACCCCTTACAAATTGTGGTCGCCGATTGGTCAGTTGCTGTTGAGTACTGGACTAATTAACGGGAGGCATCCAGGATCTGACTCATGCAAAAATAAATAAATAAATAGTCTTAGAATTTTCTGATCCGTTTAAGTGGCCTAATTTATTCCATAGTTATTTTAAATTTATTCAGTATTTTGGTGAAGGTACGGTTTGAAAATTAAGCTTCCTTACAAAATCAAAATGATGGTTTCTTAATTTTTCTTGGCTGCTGAATTAAAATTTAAGGGTGCATGAGCACCCCCAAAAACAGGCTAAAATTGCCACTGCTATTATGGATCTGAGCGTAGATGTATATTTCAGGTATAGGCTGCACAATATATCAAAAGCGTATTGTCATTGTAGTGTCAGTACTGCAGTAAATCAAAAGCCATTACATTCCAAATGCAATGAGTGCACAGATTGCATACTATCAATATACCCTATTTGGCCAATGTATTTGACTCAACCTGCTTCTGATTCCCCACATGGATAGTCTTGTGATGATGGCGGAACAAAAAGACAGGAGTTTACAATAACAGCTGTCCTTATTGCTGCATTCTACAGTTGTTTAACATTGTGTACATCTAACTTTAATTTGTAATTCCAAGCCTCCACTGTGACATTTTAATAACTTTATTTTATTAAGTTTCCACAGACAGTGTTCAGTCTATCAGCTTAATTTCAACCCATATTAAAATCTCAAAAAACAGAAGAGGAGATAAGAACTGCTCAGAGTGCGGCAGTTTTGTAAGATTAAATTCATAGTGGCAAGTCAACATGTTCTGTTTTAGCAAAACATCCTGCTGTGGGAATACCAAAACTTTACAGTTTGCCCCGCCGGGTGTGGGGGCTTTAAAGACCTGACATGAGATTTGAGAAAGGGTGTTTGGCAGAGCTTTGCTTTAAGACACTTTCTGTCTCCGAGTACTCATAATGTCTGTATTGTATTTGCATATTTATGAGGAGCGGGTGTCACGGTGATTAAGTTACCTGGGAGCTGCTTCTACAGAGCGCAAATAATAAAATCCCATAAAATGTGGAAGTCAAAGGACATTTTCTTTAAAACACTCCTCCTATGTTACAGAGTAGCTGTTTTTTGTTGTTTTGTTTTTTGTTGTTGTTGTTGTTTTTTTTTTGGTCCTTGTGTACATCATCTTCTCGAGTGGACTATGGCCTCTGATCCATGACAGACCTTCAAATATTTGCTTCGGAATAACTGAACTCGCATTCAAAATCCTGAAAGATAATAGGCTCTCCAGACAGCAGTCAGGCTGATATTTTCAGTAACATTCATGTTGTGTTTAATAAACATAAAGCCAATATGGACTTGATTACTAAGTGCTTGAGACCACTGTAGCTCAGTGGCCCCAGACAAGTAATTAGAGTTCACACTGAGGCCCGTCTCTAAAATACAGTCATTATCCCAGCAAAAACACAACCTTTCCAGGTCACATCACTTTGTCTGCAGCAGTAAAAGTAGTTTATTCCTGTATTGTTCCACCATTATAGTAGCCCCAATCTACTGCCAGCATTTTATGGGGCACAGGGTGATTGGGGCAACTGGGAGATTCTGTAAAAGTGTGGTAACATGAATGACCCAACGCAAGGTAACTATGATAATTTTGTCTGAGATTTGTGCCTGGTAATAGCACTGTTGTCTGTACTAATGGATGTATAGGCTGCTAGAGTTGTTTTCCATCTCCCCGATTTCACAAATGACTCATGAGCGAAGCCCCGAGTGAAGGCTTGAAGTTCTTTACAGCCCCCTTTAGAGCTAATCAGACACCTTGCAATGAAATGTCGATGTTTATATTGTCCCTTTTCACACAATAGTGCCTCTGTGAGGGTGTTTTTCAGCTCAGAAGGCTTGGTGAGAGTAAAACTTGCCTTGGAGTCGTCTGTGATTACTGGAGGCAAACAAAGCCATAATCTGAGAGGACAAAAATTTGATCCTTGTTTTTTTTTTTTGTGTTTTTTTTATGAATTCAACCTGCACTGTTAAAATGTTTTCCTCAAATAGATAGCAATTCAGATCTGTAAAAGTATGGTTCTGAAAAAAGATTATTTGCTTTTAATGTTTCCTGATGTAAACAGCTCTTTGAACAACCCCATTTTATAGTTTATGACCAGACTGACAAGCAAGCTGAAGCATGGTGCTGGAAGGCTAATAATCCGAGCTTGTTTTGCAGCTCAGAAGCTAAAACCAGTGATTAATTTGAGCCGGATCCTGCCAGAACAGGATCCGGGAACTCTTATTTTGACAGGGTGCGTTCCGGTAACTGTTCGCTTTGGTCCGGTAACTCTCAGGGTTACTAATAATAAAGTTATGAACAAATATGACTGCCTTGAACAAATAAAACTTATATTGTATATGCAAACTGAAAATAATGACATAAACACTCATTTTAAACACAACAGCTGGGTGTACAAGCTGCCTCTTCAAGTAGCATTTCCGCGTCTACCCTTAAAAACGTCTCCGCCCCTAAAAGAGTGGTGGGGGTGAGTTCCGAGCTAACAAGGAAGTCGTACGCGGGCAGGAGTCCACAGGCAGTCGTGACAGATGGAGTCGGGCTAGGAACCGTCAGGTAAGGGCGAGAGCGGGGATGCTTGACAGAAGTATTTACAAATGTTGGTAAACGTAGATGTTTAACAACTCGTTAAAATGCACCAAAATGCAGGACATCACATCTATTTATTAAAACTTTTCTGAGGGAGAATCCCCAGACACACCTCCCCACCATAGGCCCGCCCGCTATTTGTGTTCCAGCATCCATCAGTTTACAAATTAAGCTCTGGCTAAGACTGATGTGTGTTGCTGTCATCATAAACGACTCCTATCTGAAAACTGTCATAGCAGTTCATACAAATGCTGTTTTAAAAGACCTTGCATTGTTGTAAATTTCACATGAAACATTTGTGCTGGTAAAAGCTAATGCCATTTTCCTGCTGGAAGAGATCCATACTGCAGTGGTTCCCAATCCATTTAGCTTTGCACCTTCAAAACAATCATGTTAAATACTTGCAATCCCAGTTTTCCTTGGTTGAACTACACAAACAAGGATATAACAACAACACAGATGAAACTGAATATTTTTTCTCCCAATATAACTATTTCTGTTCTCTTTTATAGCATTTATATCAATAATATGCTCTCAAAGTCTTTACTCTTCAAAAAGAGACTCTGAGGATCTCATTACTCACATTTATACAACCCATTTGGCACAGCACCACTTTAACCTAATTTCCTCAGGGTTTAACTTTTGACCTCTTCCTAGAGACATCTTCCGATGTTTGGATTGAGGGCGACATTTCGCTGTCCGAACCATCCGTCTGAAGTCTTCTGAGAGGGCCAAGTCATCTTTTGATGGGGAAATATGCTGCATAAGCTACTGGTGGCTACTCTAACTCCCACCATGTGTTTCGTTTTTTCTGTGTGCATGTCTGCCATTGTCTTCTGGGCCCTCTAGTGTTTTATGCATGCTGCTCATTAGCGAGACAATGGCTACTTATGATGAAATGCCATTCAGGGTGATATGTCAGCAAACCCCTGGGATGAGAGACGGGGAGTGTGTGGCAGCAGAAAGCCATGTTCTTAGAAATTAATATGTGGCCTGAGGGTGGGAGCAAAAAGAACAGGAGCTGAGTGTGAAAGGAAATGGTAGGGAGAGTCGGAGGAAAATTTGTTTAACAAATGACATTTATGTGTGTGTTTTTTTTCTTTCTGTAAATCTGTTGAAGTCCAAATACAGACCCTAAGATCAACCCACAGCCTGCCTTTCTGAACAGAAATGCTACAAACAAGTCTAGTGGGTCGTAAAGTTGTGTCCTTGTGCGTTTGTGAGAGCAAGCAAAATTAGACAGTCCACACCGCGGCAGCCCGAACGCTCAAGCTCCAACCAGTGGATGCTCACTCTCCTCCCTTTACATCACCACGTCAAGAGGCAGAAGGTGGGGAGGGGTAAAAGATTAATGATGGTGCTAACCATATATTTATCATCCGACTGGAGAGTAATGCGACACCTTTCTAATCTGAATATATTTCATTGGGCTGTTATGGCACTCAGCCCTGAGCCTCATGTATGTGTGTGTTTGTGTATGAACGGCTGGCCGTAGATTTGAATGTTAATCGTATCTACATGAACTTAAGAAAATGTGTGCTTGTACTGGCATAAGATACCAGCCAGCCGTCGTAAATGCTTATGCCAGTTCCAATGGCAAAACAGCCCCGTGGTAATTAGATAAAGATGGAGTTCCTCTTTCCAGCACGTTAAGGGCCACGCTCCTCCAAGATCCACTCTTCTGATTCTCAACTGCCTTATCAGCTGAACATCCCATTCCCCGTCGTCCTCTCCATCTCTCCATCTGATTCTCCTGCTACTTATATTTGGCACTCAGCAGAAATCAAGATGAATGTCTCCCAGCAGAGATGGGGAGATACGGGGATGCACAAGGCCAAGATTGGTCCTGATAGGGCCTGTGTTGGGCCTTCCATTAGACTGAATCAACTGCTCTGCCAGAACTGTTTAGGAACTTTGGAGAAGGACCTGCATAGCTTAGAGGACGTTTTGCAGTGGGTGTTTTCTGATGGGGGGGAAGAAACACTTTGAGGAGATCGTTTTTTGGCAGTTGGAATATGTTCAAGACCACACACTAATGTTGAAAAATACCACAATTTGAATATTTAGCTCTGGGATGTATTTAACGTTTTTACATTGGCAATAAATAAATAAAAAAAGATGCAAAATTTGTCCTGGGTACATATTTGATTTAGATACATACGGTCATATTGTAAAACCCATTTTACACTAGTAAAAGGGTCCAATACTGCTAAAAGATTTTCAAATGTAGCTAAAAAGAAAATGAACACAATTACAGACATATTACATTATTATTGACAAACATTACAAACTAGCATTCTTTTGAAGGATTGTATATCATGTGCCACCTTTCATGCCAGAATTTTAGACTAAGATCATCCTATTTTGAAAATAATGGCGTTGGAACAGCTTTATTCAAATCTCCATCCATCCATCCATAATATACATCCATACATACATGCATGCATATATCCATACATGCATCCATACATGCATACATGCATTCATACATATACATCCATACATGCATTCATACATGCATTCATACATGCATCCATACATCCATAATATACATCCATACATGCATTCATACATGCATACATACATCCATACATAGATACATACATACATATATACATACATTCACCCCTTTTATTAATAGTTACAATGCAAAATTTTAGCCGTCTTTATCTTTTATTAATAAATAAAATGTCAAATTTTAGCTCTTTCTGTTAAATTGACTGATATGGCTGTTTTTGTGGCTAATGTTGATTAACTGTGGCTGCCACTAGTAATCAGTTGTAGAGGTTCTTCTGAAGATTAGTCTCATATCTCATCAGTGTTCATAAGATGTTTTGCTAACAGACAATCTGAGTTTACTCCAACAGTAATTGCTGAAGTTGTGACCAGTGAGTTGTACTTAGTGTGTTGTGAATGGCTCTCAACTACAGCCATGTCAAAATTGAGCTTAATATTTGCTAAATTGATGGAAGTGGAGCCACACAAATGGCTTTACTTACGTGGTCCACCTTTGCCTTGATATGATGGGCGATCGTAAATTTTGGAACAGCTTAAGGTCAACATTTATTAATAAAACCACATTTATCTTTGGGTTTGCTGTCGATGGACATCCAGCAACACATTTCTCATCAATCCCTTTTATTTCACAACTCACACAATAATCTTTTTCAACTTCCATCATGTCAAAGAAAAAATAATAGTTGTGGTGTTAGATGAGCCCAGGCAGACACATGATGCTTCAGTGTCATTAGAGCCCTGAGCATCTTTGGCCACACTTCAACACATATGAATCCCAAAGGGGAGAGAAAGAGTTTATCTGTTGCAGTGGAGCAGCTGGTGTCTGCCCCAAAGAATCCAACAGCCCCAAGCTTTCACTGCCACTTCAGTTGCTAGTCATTTAGAAAACAAGTCAATCATGTGCGAGGCAACTGCTAGCAACATGCCAACATCTCCAGTGATCCCTGATGTCGCATCGAGGGGGCAAACGGGGGTCGTGGCCTTCTGGGTCACCGAAAAGTCAGGTCAAATCTGTCATCAGCGAACTATCTGAGTCGTAGAATTTTCTTCAGATAATCATAGCCGTTTGTATTAACAAAGGATCAGAGGACCCTGCTGATTTTCAGGAGCTCAGTTCTGTTGATTAATTGCAACCCCTGTCGTAGGCCAGTGCAGAATTCTGGATCTCGTAATTAGAGCTTAGTCTTGCTCTGATATGCGATTAAATGAGCTGAGTGACACAGTAATGTTGGGGGAATTGCAAAGGAATGTGCGGCTACACATAAAATGAAACTGTTGGTTACACAAATGGAAAAAATTATCTCTATCTATATTTTTTTCTTCTTTTGGCTGCTCCCTTCTTCAGGGTTCGCCACAGTGAACTAACTCGCATGAAGACTCGGCTATTGTTTTTGTCTTGGATGTCCTTCCTGATGCAACCACAGATCACCGAGCTACCACAGCCCTCTCTGTGAAGCAGAGAGCTGCCATCTAGGCTGCCGGGGGGGCAGATGGTTGGGTTAAGGCCTTTGTCAAGGGCCCAGAGTGGGGCGAGTGAAGGTTGAGGCAGGTGTGGGTGTTTCACCTTTCCCACCCACATTTTGATGTTGTCGGTTCGGGGAGTTGAACCGGCGACCTTCCGATCATAAGCTTGTCTTCAACGTCTGTGCCTCTACCCTCCCGACCATTTATATGAGTGTATCCTGCATAGCTTTGGAAAAAGTGCAGCAATAAAAATTATTTTTGAAGGTTGAAGTAAACTTTACTGTCCTACAAGAGATGAAGTTTAATGGCAAAGACCTCAATGTAGCATTTGGCATTCTATCTTCTGTCAATATATATATTGTGTTTGTTCTCATTCAAATTCTACAAAACTGTTTTAGATAGAAGCCTAGAAAAATGCATGAGTTTGACAGTCCACAAGGTTAGTGGTAAAACTTTGAATTTTATCTTTCTACTTTTGATGATAATCCCGTTGCACCTCCTGCCCATTACTCTACATTTTGTATGTTCGCAACAAGTACACAAATCCCAATTTTATATGTGAAGGAGGACAAAATGGTGGTAGTTTCTGGCCCCAACTTTTTCAGGGTTGTTCTTCAAATGTAGTATTGGATGCCATAGTAAGCTAGCGCCTAGGTTGATGCATTCTTATGTGTTATGTTTAGTAATACGATTGATCTTTCTTTAATATGAAAATATTTTTTGTTTTTTGATGTCTATTGCAAGCTCAGTAACAAGCTACATGGCATAACAACTGGTGGCAGCTGATGGTAATTGATGGGCACAGATTTGCAGTGGAATATTTTAGCCAACACCACATAGGGCATCAAATTGTTGGTCATGGTCACTCAAAAATGTGGGAGGTAAGACTTAAGAAATGAATTAAACCAAAGTATGATAAACATCTTTATTTGTATTCATTGACTGTACACCATGATTGTATTCATTGAAATGTGCACAACAGGGACATATATTTTAAGCAAACACCCATTGAATTTGCTGGTAGTTATTCAATTTTTTCTTCTATCTCAAAAGTCTCCAGGTTTTGTAAATCAAGGCAGAAATAAGGTGATCAACACGAGAAGGCACCTATTGACACGCCACCATCTCAAAATCTCAAACATATTCACCCAAGGTGACAATAACGTACATTGTATTGGATCATATCACATCTTATTTTATTGGAACGTAATATATCACATATGATGTTCCAACATATTTTATGTTATTGTATTGTATCATATGGCATTGACTTGTATTGTGACATATTGGATCAATTTGGCATTACTGTATATTTTAATCATATTGTACTGTATAATTGTATCAGACAATGTGATGTATAAAATGTAGTGTTTGTCCATTCACACAAAGTATTTAAAACTAATCTATTAAAGCCAACTCGGCAGTAAAAGTAAAGTTTATAAAGTTCACTATAAACAGAGAATGGCTATCAGTTTGTAAAGGTGAATGTTTGTTGGATTTATTAGCACAACCGTTGGCAGGTCTAAACGCTATGTAAACAACCAAACAAAAACGAGCAAAAGACCTTGCTGGTATCAAGGTAACCCTTGAATTCAAGGTTACAGCCAGCTGCTTCCTGCTCAAACACGCAGACTCAAGCATATGCGCAGCCACATTTTCATATCACCTACCCACAGTACACTTGGATAAACACGCAAGCATGAATAGACAAACATCTCTCTTCTCGTAGAGTCCTCCTTGGTTAAAATCTCAGTGCCCGTCTCTTAATGAAATGCTCAATTAGGGTCTTTAAATAGGTAATTATTCAGTGCCTAATCCCTTAGCTCCTGGGCCCTATCTCATTTAGGTGACACTCTGGGCAGGCAAAATGGGAGGGGCAGATGCTGGGGCCGTACTTTCTGTCATCAAAGCCCCTTGTGGTGGCACAGGCAGCCCTGTTAATGATAAGCCACATCCAGGCAGTCAGTCAGCAGCTCCCAGTGAGGGCCTCTGACAGCATGGGAGATGGCAATGTCAGGCTTGACAGTGTCTTAATCATGTTTGTGAGTGTTCGGGGGTGGAATGCACTTGGTGGGGCAAGATTAAATAGAGGTTTTGAAGAGAGAGTCAAATGACGTATGCAGGGAGGGGTACAGGATATTTATAAGTTGCAAGTTCATAGGCATTGTTTCCTTTTTTTTTAAGGCAATTACAAAGTTCATTTTACATAAAAAAAGAGATGAATCGCCCCTAAATGTCAAATTGTGCATACAGCTTGATGCCAGACACAGAGCAGTTCTGTCTTTTTGAATACTGACATTTGTTTGAAGGTGGCATTTTATTTGAATTTCAATCTACCAGCGGTGACCAGAGAACAGGATTATTTATTCATTTTCCCCAGCATAATAAAATGTCTCGTTCGAGTGCCACAATATGCCATCACTGTCAGGGAACTACACTTGTTTGGTTGCTAATGTTGCAATGGCAAACATTTGTCTTGGTGAAACGACGAAGAGGGAATTGTTGCATTTGCCTTGGGGTGAACCATTTACTTTCCCTCCACTGGGCTGCGTAAACAGCCTGCACAGCCGCTCTCAGAACAATGGCTTTGCTTGGCCGAAACACCTTTCAAGGGCGTCCAAGACCTAACACGAGTTAAGATTTTTAAATCAGGTAATCTCAGCATCAGAAAGGCTCAATACACTTCAGTAAGGACACTTGAATTATTAAAGACATTTTCAAAAATGGTGTTTATCCTCACCTAGCAGGTCCTCTGATAGCCTTATCGGGATGTAGATGGAAGAGCAGGAATGACACGATTTCACCTCTATCTATGTGTATTCAGCGAAAACATAGCAGTGATAATATCCTGTTGTCCCATTCCCTATTAACTTTTGGCACTGATAAAATTTCATGCAAAACTGCTTCGATAAGCTGCTGTTTCCAATACAGCTTGTTTGTTCTTTTAGTGTTTGACTCAGCCTTGTTTAATCAAATAAATTATCTACAATGAGCGTACGTTTAATTTATTTTTTAAATGTTGTCTGATTGACTTTTTTTTTAAAGCATTTAACTAAAGCCAAATGGGACTAGAGACCACACCTCAACATTCTGAGCAGATTATAAATCAGACCCATTTGTGGACAGCACTGTTTTTCCACATTTTGCAATACATCCACATCCTTTTGCATTTTATGCAAGGGAGTCATTCCCAACAGGGAACAAGAATACTAGCAGGCCCTAAAAAAGGTTGTCCAGATCATTATTTAACTTAAAAAATGTTAAAACTAGTTGTTTTGTTTTTATTCTTAGTTTCTTTTGGTTATATATAAATTACTTGTTACAGCAAATAATGGATATCTATAAATATAGACCTGTCTTCAAAGTGGACTTTCAATCAACTACAGGTAAAGGTAGTATCTCCAAAGGTAGCTTCCAAACTATAAAAATAAAGTTTTTGTGAATGTCTTTAAGTTGTTTCAAACCCATTTTTATTTAGTATTTGTGAATTGTAGAGGGCTAAGCTGTATTTTGACACAGGCACTAAGCTCTTATATGAAAGAAAACATCCGAGGCTACAGCCCTGAATGTCCAGATCTAAATATGTACTGATGGCGAATAATAATAGTAAATGAAAAGTAAATCAAAAGGGTACTCCAGCAGATTAAATACAAAAAATGTTGCAGTGGCAGCTAATGTTAATACAAAGTGGTCTGAGGCAGGTACACTTTGGGTGACATTAGCAACAAAATTATGTGTGTGGTCTAGAATGCCATTTCACGAGCTGTGCGAATAAAAACAGGCCATGATTTTTGAAAACTGGCCACTCAGAATGCAGCCACACAGCCTATTGTTCGTTTGGTTACCAACACTCAGAATTCAGTAAGACCGCAACTGAAAATTTGCTTATTCCCTTTCGATTTTGATTTGCAAACTAGTCTCCAGTGGTTGCAGCCCAGTACTACTCTTTGATGAAGGACTGGTCTTTGTATGGGTCCTAGGAATCACAGGCATTCAGTGTTTTGTTTATTTTTCTCTATAAAACCCTAGTGAACTATAATGTGTACAAATGTTAATATTTGTGATCCAAGAACCAACAAAATTGTTCCATAAATTGGTCATCATCAGCTCCCCTGATTTCTAAAAACTGGTATTGCATTGCATCTTCAAAACACTTGTTGGCCAAGACAGGATTGTATGTCTGAGTTATTCGAGGCATGTTTAGATTAGCTAAACACTGTAACCTATAGACCTCATGGCAACATGCTCACCTTCAGATCCTAAAAGGTCAATGAAAAATACTGAAGGAAAATTACCCTAAATATACTTCTGAACACTAAAACAACCATAGCATTTTAGCTGCTAGTGTCTTGAGCTACATTCGCACAAATTATGAAAGACAGTTGGCTTTGTAATTATTATTGCTGCCCTACGAGTGCTGCGTGTATGCCCTAAGCACTTTTTTATATCTTCCAAGTACGCCTAAGTAGTACATTTACATACCAAACGGTTTGGCGTGTGTACAAAAGGCACTAAATGTCACTTACAAACAATGCACCTTGGTGTTCTATTGTTTCCAGAAAGATAAGGAAGCATATTGACTTATATGTATTTAGAGTGGGGAGGGCGCAACACAATTCTCACTGCCTTATTATTCATGTTTTCTTTTTTTTTTCCTTCAATAGAGCTCTGTTCTTGGGTTTTGTGCCATGTAGGCAAGTGGCAGAGGAATGTTGTTTTGTCTGTACGGGGGCTCTGTACTTTCCATAAAACGACATGAGCTTAGGCAAGGAACAACCTCCCTCTTGCCCTCTTTCCTCCCTCTCTCATTTCTCTGCCTCACGGAACTGAGATTATTCATCCTCCCACAGACCGTTGGCGTGCTGGGGGTAGATGTCAAAGTGCCAGCAGCATGTGGTGCAAAGGGTATGCATGCTTGTGCTCTGCTTGTACGTGTGTATTTGTGCAAATGAATGCCTTAGTCCATCTTTCTGTTCAAGTTTGCGTAGGAGTAGTGCATTCTGAGATGCATATATATATATATATATATATATATATAGTCCTAAACATAAGGAGGGGATAAGATGTGGGTAGGGGGAATTTGTCTTA
>NC_056498.1:25450815-25451300 GCF_014905685.2 Nematolebias whitei | reverse complement strand
TGTATATGTGTGTATATGTATATATGTATGTATATGTGTGTATATGTATATATGTATGTATATGTATGTATATGTGTGTATATGTGTATATGTATGTATATGTGTGTATATGTATATATGTATGTATATGTGTATATATATATGTATATGCATATATGTATGTATATGTGTATATATATATATGTATATGCATATATGTATGCATATGTTTATATATGTGTATATATATGTATGTATATGTATATATATATATATGTATATGTATATATATATGTATATGTGTATAAATATATATGTTTATATGTATATATATATATATGTATATGTGTATAAATATATATGTATATGTGTATATATATATGTATATGTGTATATGTGTGTATATATATATGTATATGTGTATATGTGTATGTATATATGTATATATATATGTATATGTGTATATGTGTATGTATATATGTATATGTGTATGTATATATGTATAT
>NC_056498.1:25450285-25450805 GCF_014905685.2 Nematolebias whitei | reverse complement strand
TATATATGTATATGTGTATGTATATATGTATATGTGTATGTATATATATATGTATATGTGTATGTATATATATATGTATATGTGTATGTATATATATATGTATATGTGTATGCATATATGTGTATATGTGTATGTATATATGTGTATATGTGTATGTATATATGTGTATATGTGTATGTATATATGTGTATATGTGTATGTATATATGTATATATGTGTATATGTGTATGTATATATGTATATATGTGTGTATATGTGTATGTATATATGTATATGTGTATGTATATATGTATATGTGTATGTATATATGTATATGTGTATGTATATATATATGTATATGTGTATGTATATATATATGTATATGTGTATGCATATATGTGTATATGTGTATGTATATATGTGTATATGTGTATGTATATATGTGTATATGTGTATGTATATTTTTATATATATGTATATATATGTATATTTTATATATATATGTATGTATATATATATCCCCCCCCCCCCCCCCCCCCCC
>NC_056498.1:25424133-25446633 GCF_014905685.2 Nematolebias whitei | reverse complement strand
TGCGAACCACTCTAGTGAGAGCACGGCACAATGATGCCAGTAGGACCACATCATCTGCAAAGAGCAGAGATGGAATCCGTTCATAACTTTTATGTCCATAAAAGTTATGAACAGAATCGGTGACAACGAGCAGCCTTGGCTGAGTCCAACTCCCACCCTGATGGGGTCCGACTTACTAACGGCATACGAACCAAACTCTCGCACCGCTTGTATAGAGACCGAACAGCCCGTAACAGTGGGTTCCCAATCGTACTCAACTTATACGTTTCAAGCTCACTTAAATGAAATGTGTTTTTAAACCTTTGCCTCCATTAGTCAACTGGGTCTCTGTCAGTAGAAGATCTCATGAACTTTTTGACCGTAACTCTCAGAAAGTAATCACTGGGTGTTCGTCTACCACGGCTTCATTTTGGAGTCAACTCAGCCGCCACAGCTAATTGCACACTGTTGTGAAAACAAAATCCCTTTTTAGGGAAAAGAAACACAAAAGTGAAACATTGAAAGATTCTGCATAAAATTTAGACCAAAACGGCCTTAAATCTGTCCCTTCTCATCAAAAGACGATCTTCATTTAAAATATCTGGCATGAAAGGCAGCGAGCAACTTGCATTCCCTTCAAGAAACGATACGTTTTATGTTTACCTTTTAAACACATCTTTATTTCAGAATTCCCAAAGTCTTTGTCTCCCTGAACCTCAAAGTTTGTTCTCGTCTTTATTTTCAACGTGATTTTTATTCTGCAATAGTAACCAGAAGTGCTCTGGGCCTCGGCCCAGAATATCACAATGAAAAATCTTCTGAATTGAGTTACTTGACACGAGACACCTGCTCATTGATGTGTGACAACAGTTTTCAAACCTCATTGAGCTTTGGTCCTACACCAAGAACCCCCCCCCCCCCCCTTTTTTCCCCACCTTTTTTTTAAACACTAAGATCCATGAATCATTAGCTCCTGGAGTCACAGGATGATGAATAAAATTTTATTGCTCCCCCTGCACCGACTGAAATCCCCTCAGCTGGGCTGAATATCTCTGACTGAAGGGCTCGCTCACACAAGGTCATATACAACGGAGCCACGCGAGGTGAAATTGATGGGTGAAATTTTCCAACTTTGTGCTTGAGAAATGTTCCCTGCAATCTCCTGAAATGTGTTTTATTTTTCTTCCCGCTCCCTCCCGCCACATATGTCTCTCAGCGGGAGAGGAGGCAAATGGAGGCGCGTACTCCCGTTTATCCTCTCAGTTTATGTGCCGCTCCGGGATTTATGGACACAGTTTAATTATGGGACCCTCCAAACAAAGGAATAATGGTCAATAAATGTCACCGAGGGAGTTTTTGGAAGTTGTGAAACTCCCGTGCTCTACAGTTCAGATTAGATTAACATTTGATGTAGAAGGGGGGTGGGGGGGCGACAGCTGTCTTGGCAAAACATTCAGACATTCCACTCGAACCGAGTCCTGTACAACTGTACTCGACAGCCTCCCCTCAAGTCTTGACGCCTCGGTTTAAACGTCCACAGCCACCCGGAGTAATTTCCTTCCTTTAGCTGTGTGTCTGCGAGCAGCTGCCGTTACCCCACACTCTCCTTAAAACAGCTGTGCTGGGTCATCGTTTCCACGCCAAAACAAACTTAGCACGAGGGAGCCACAGTGGCTTTCTGTTAATGACTGAAAGGGGGGGGGGGGGGGTGTCTGGGAGTTGTGGAGGTCATCCTGTCTGAAACCGAGGTGTGAGGGACACGGCCTGTTCCTTCTTCAGGCAGTGCATTACAGCTCTGGGATTTATATTCAGTCCCTGCTCCTGTGTTGTCTGATCTCCCTCTTGCATGTGTTCGTCCCTCGCTTCCCTCCATTGTTGTTCATCCTAATCACTCTTTTGCCAAATTTTCTCATTTCTTCTATGGGTTTTTTCTGTCTCTGCTGTTTTTGTTGTTCACACACACACACACCTCTTCTTCTTTCGCTGTTTAAAGCAGTGCAACAGCCCCTTCCAGCGACTCGCATAACGTCCTCAACCGTTCCGCTGCACAAGCACATCCAGCCAAGACAAACTCAGCCTCTTTTCTTCATGTGTGGTGTGCACCAGGAGCCTTAGTACGCAGCAGTTTACTCTGTTTCCTCTGAAAATTTAAAAGATCAGGCAGTGTTTTGAAAGAGAAATGTGGTCTGTATTTGCTTTGGGACGTTTGGGGATGGATTAGCCTCAGGCTGAGGACATGAGACGCACCATGGCAGTAAATGGCTGAACCTGTCTGCTCAACAGATGGCACAATCAGAATTAGTCTTACCCTGCACAGAGGGCACTACAGCCCCCATTAAAAGATTGCAGAAGTCTTTTAGTGAATGTGCATTTATGTGTTATAATGTGACAAAGTTTTACGTATTGGTTGTTTTTGCAAATCTTTCCAAGGAACATCTGTTGGATAACACCTTAAAACAGGGGTGTCCAAACGTTTTCATAGGTGGTCCAGAACTGTATAAAGGGCTCATGTGCCAGAAAATTTTGAATAGAAAAAAGTTTAAAATCATTATTTTTCCCCTCATTTTTAAACTCGCAACATGAACAATATGTTGGAGAAAAGCTAAAAGTTTAGTTTAAATTATTGTAGATCCAGAACATTAGGAGCTTCATAAACATTAACTTTTTATTTATTTATTTATTTAAAGAATTTAATTTATAAGATTAGATTTTTGGGGAGTCTTTTATTTGTTGTTTGCTTAAAAAGTTATTTTTTGTTTATTTTCAGAGACAAAAGTCTAAAATGAGTAACTGTTCTATAAAAAAGTGGGTGGAGCTTCAAACACTTGTTTGGACCATGGATGGCCCAAAAGGGTCATCAAAGTTCTGAAAAACATCTGGGAGTTGCTAAAACAGATTCGTGGAAGGTTTGAAGAGACACCGATAAAGTTGATCAACTTGTATGTCGATGATATCACTTTATATTATTTTAAACATGACCATTTTCTACCCATCAATCACTTAATCAACTGAAATAATTTTCTATGAAAACACTTGTTATATTTAGCCAAGTTTTATGAATTATTATCCAAAATTCTACTTTTTGGTAGGTCAGTGAAGAGTTGTTCTAGAATAAAGGTAATAATCATAGCTACATTTTTGTATCGTACTTAATATTGCTAATTTTGCAAAGATTATTTTAATCCGTTTTGCTGTTAAACCTAAAAATTAAAAAAGTGTCACCATTATTTCTAAAGAAGGACAACATCTGCATCAACCTCTTAAGCCTGTGGGTCAAAATTATACCATTCTTAAATTGTAGTTGCGGGCCGCACAAAATCACTCCAAGGGCCACAAATGGCCCTCGGGTCACACTTTGGACACTCCTGCTTTAAAAGATTAAAAATAACGTTCTTATGTTGGGTTGTTTTTTTCCTCTTTTCAGTCTTTGGCTGTTTCTCCCGTTTCCTCCTTCACCCTGCCCCACTTACACTTTTCAATTGCAGCTTGTTTAATTTGTGTGACAAATTGGGCTTGGCATCAGTGTGAAAGAGGGACGTAATTGTCCCCGGTGAGCTGAGGGGGGACAGCGCAAGAGAGGCAACAAACAATCTGTGCCTTTTCCTGAACAGTGATACAGAGAGGAAGTGTCTGAGCTGTGGGAGGTTTGGAGCTTCTTCACCTGAGCAGGGATGAAGGGAACAAAAACTGAGTCGTAATTAGAACTGAGGGCCGTCGGAAACTTATTTCTTACTTCTGTCAGAAAAACTTTACATCATCAAGAGAATGACGGGGGAAAACAAACTGGAATGCTCATGTTTTGTCTGAAAGTGGCAATAATTACACTATTAAAATAATTAACATAATCAAAGATGGATGATGTCTCTCCAATTACTTCCATTAAAGTAAAACAGGTAGTTTTTCTGGGTGCTGCCTTGTAATTTGAAGCAAATCTGCTCACGAGCGACGTGGGGCTGTTACCTTGATACACAAGTCCCACCTACACCCCCCTCCCTCACAACTCACTAACATGCTTGCACACAGTTAGTCATGGTGCAACATTTACTTTACTTTGTCATTGCCATAATAGATTGCTGTCTATTGTTGTCGCTCTTGTCCATTGTTGTCATCATTCTTTGTTGAAATCAGGTCTCTCTTGTAAATGAGTCCTCGAGGCTCAGTGGGATTTACCGGTCTAAATAAAGGTTGAATGAAAAATAACATTTATGGATAGCAACAACATTTCTGATGGAGTATCATACACCTACACATTAATAAATTAGTACATAGTGGTGTGAAAGAACTTTGCCAGTTTCTGATGATCAGTGTAAACGTAGATAATAATATGGCATCTAAGAGCAGGAGAGAAGAAGGGACACCTGTAAACTGCCAGATGTTTAAGGGGTAGTAGTTGGTTGCTGCAGCAATGCAATGTCCATTTCACAGTTATTATCATGATGAGATTTAAGATGTGAGAAAAATGGGCGGGGTCACAGAGAGATGCTGTTCGTTTAGTCTCACATCCTATGGGTGCACACTGTGAGCCATTCTGGTGGTCCTGGCACCTATAGACCGGTACCTTCTGGTACATTTTTTTAAAGCCTCAAATAACAAAAACTGCACATGCAGAATTTCTTTTCTTTTCTTTTTTTTTTTTTACATTTGAACACACGACAAGTGAAGAGATACAAGTAATAGATAAAATAAAAATAAAAACTGGCACCTGAAAAAAAAAAAATTCTGATGTGCATTTTAAATTTTTAGTCCGGACCTGATGTGTTGACATGAAAAGGCGGGGCTTATAAATTGTACTGCAGCCGCCCACTAGGAGCGTTAGGTTTTTGTAGCGTCAACTTCCTCGTTCTGGTTCTGGCTCTACGTTTATATTTGTTAATAAAAAAAATATACAAACAAAATCAAGCATGGCTAGTTTCGACCAAATCAATTGCAGCTCTGTTTGACTTTGTTTTTTTTTCCCTTTCACTTAGAAAAAGGCACATGCACAAAATATTAATGGCAACAGAGTCAGAACAAATCTTTCCAGACTTACAAAACACTAAAGGTTTCTAGAGCACATCCTCTGCAAGGTAAACTGCAACATTGTTTCTGTGAAGTCTCCGTTTGTCAAGAACACACTAAAACTGTTCCGTTTGTTTTTTATCTTTACTTTGGTAAACATTTGTAAACTTGGTAAACTTCAGTTTTGTCCTCTCTATAAATGCTGTTTGCATGCAAAAGATAAAAGTTAAAAAAAAAAAAAAAAAAATCACTTAATATGAACAGAGCCTAAATCATTCAAGAGGTTTATAGGAAACCACAGTTAGAAGTGTGTTAGCAACTACGAAAGAAAACTAAACATATACCGTATTTTTCGGACTATAAAAAGCACTTAAAATCCTTAAATTTTCTCCAAAATCAATAGTGAGCCTTATAATCAGGTGCACCTTATGTATTAATTCTGGTTGTGCTTACTGACCTCAAACAGATTTTATCTAGTTATTGTGAATGAGATGAATAAAGTTTGACTTATCTGACTGTTTTGTTTCGCTTAATGCGCCTTATAGTCTGAAAAATACAGTACTTTATGTTGTTACTTAGCATCAGACTGTACACTCATTAATTTATCTACCTTTGACTAAACTAAATCATGTTTCAAGGTATTTACATATGTTCCCTCAACAACCAAAGTTAACACTCATAATAAAGCTTAAAATACGCCTATTTGAAATGAGCTGCATTGCTCCGCCTCTAGTCCACTCCAATCCATTCTGTGTTGAACCATGTCAAACCCTGAGCCTAATGGTGTTTTAATTGATTTCTCACTTTGCTGGTGGATGGCATGGAGAGTCCCACTGAGCCAGCATGATTCTCTTTAACACGCTAAATGACTATTGACAGGCTCCCCCTTAACATGAAGATGTTAGCGCCCAGAACTCATCTCTCTCTCGCACGCTCAGGCCTGTGATGCAGAGGCATCTGCAGTCAGGCGTTCACAGCAGCCACACACATCTAATGTATTAACAATCAAAGGTGAACCCGCATGGGACGAAATCGGCACATAGTCTATTGATGTTGCTCCTCTTTTGGTTTGTAGCAAGGCTTAGACAAAAAAAATGGCAGAACAGAGTTGAATCAGAGCAGAAATATTCACATATTGAAGCCATAAAAGGACAGACAAGCTTTAGTTTTATTTCTATCCAAATATTATTGTCTCTAATCTGTAAATATGCTATTTAGTGCACTTGACGAACTGTTTTTTTTTTTTAAATATTTTAATAAAATAACTTATAGAGGCAAATGTTTGTCATGAAACATTGATTGCTCTGTAAGAATATATTTATTTGTAAAGTTACAAGAAGTCGGGAACAGTTTCTGTCATTAATAAAGACAGCTGCCATGGATGACCAGCAAACAGGTCATTCTCTTCACTTTTATTTAACCAGATAAAAACCCTTTGAGTTCAAGAACTCTTAACCTGGCCATGAGGTCAGCAGCACACATCATAAAATAATATTTAGAATAAATAACATTACAGTAGTCCCTCATTTATCACGGGGGCTCTGTACCCTGAAGCCCCATAAGTGGAAAAACCACAAAGTAGGAGTAGTAGTACAAGTTATAAGTAGTAGTTTATTTTATTATATGTATATGTATAAAAGCATGTTAAACCCTTCTCACACTCTTGCAATATTCTAAACAGTGTTTCTAAACTCTAAACGCTCTAAGAGCACAGAATGTCATGATCTCAGCTCTCTGCCAGCGCTCTCGGCCACGCCCACTTTTCCGCTGCAGAGCGGAGATCTGACACGGTGCAGGAGGAAGCTTCTCCTAAAGTGTGGTCTGCACACAGGTGCAGCAGGTGATAAATAATTTTTTTTAAAGAAAAATGCCATGCTGATCGTGCGGCTCATCCGTCAATCAGCCAACTGTGTGTCATGTCCAATCTTATTTTGAAAAACCGCGATAGAACGAGTCCGCGAAAAACCAACCGCGAAGTAGCGAGGGACTACTGTACAAGATAAAAAGTTATACCCACAAACAGTTGTCGGCCTTATAGTGCAAGGGCACAGTGTAACAATGATCCTAACGGTGACTAAAAACAATAGTTAAAGCACACGTAACAGTTAAACACAGGCATCACTCAAAGCTCTTATTAACACCAAGTACTGGTGTGTGTACTATATACTAATCTGTATTTAACACACACTTAAAAAGTCACAAAGTCAGGCCATGTAAAACATAAAATTTGTTACAAAGACAAGTTGAATTATTTTTTAAAGCTTGCTTGCACAAGCGCCAGCCTCAACTTCCCAGTAGCTTGGATTACAGGCGCGCGCCACCACATCCGGCAAACCCTTTTGTTGTAGCAACTGAGTGTGGTCATGAGCTTATGACATCTGTAACTGATGAAATGTTAACATTTAGAAAAATTAACTTAATATTGCTTGACAATAAAAATAAAATAAAAAAAACTCCCAAATCATCATCTTTAGTCTTTTTGATGGGATTTTGAATAAGTACCAAATATATGTGTTTGCGTAGTTTTTTCTCTCTAAACTGTCACACAGTCGTTGCAAACCCTTCTCAGTTTCGTTCTTTTAACTGTAGAGCACCTGTGCTGTATTTTAACATGTGCACTAGAGCTCTCCTTATGACCGAAAACATACAAAGCTACTTACTGCCTTGGGGGTTAAAAAAATGCTAAAAGCAAATAATAATCACCTGGTCTAAATTTGCCTGTCTTTATTTCCTAAGTGTACTCCAGTAGATTGACTCAAACTTTGGGGCCACATGAAGGTGGGTACAAAGCGGGGAGGTGTGTATGATGTGGACGGAGGTGGGCAACGAGATTATGTGCACGGCCAAGAATGCAGTGCACACGAACTTTGGTAATGTGGTAGCAAATGCTCCAGATTTAGTGGGACTTCAATTGAGGTCGTCGACTTGTCTCCAACACTCAAAGACCAGAGAGATATTTTGACAGTCCAGTCAGAATAAAACTGTCCAAACTGAGGTATAATAAAATAAGTATACTGTAAGTGCTATGTATGTTCCCAAACAATGACGAAATTAGTTCTCTGCATTTAACCCATCGCACGAGATGCACCCAGGTGGAGCAGTGGGCAGCTACGTAAGCGTCCAGGGAGCAATTAGGGATTAGGTGTCTTGCTCAGAGACACCACGACATGTGGGAATGGCTGGGAGTCAAACCGCGACTTTCTGGTCCCAAGTCGGCCGCTCTACCTCTACCCCATCTCGGCCCCTTGGTAAAGGTATTTCACAGTTAATTACAGCAGGATGTACACCGATTGTTCATAACTTTTCCACAGAGCTAAACTTCAAAACATCTGAGCCATCCCCTTCAGATATTATGACTGAAACACCTCAAGTCCAGTTTTGTAGACTGACTCTGGGAAATGGATCATACTGTGCATCCATAGGAGCATGGGCATGCTGCGAATCTGCTGCAGTATCAGTACACACACATGCAGGAGGCCTAACATATGCATATGAACACACACACACACACTAAACAGATTCACCTTGTAGCAAGTCCAAAGGCTAATGATACTCTATTCCCCAGATTACATCAAGCTGTAATATGTGTGTTTTATGCATGCCTGGACTAATATGAATTATTGTAAAATAGTGTTGTATTTGCATATAGGCTCCCGGGCTGTACTAAAATTAACATTTTTACAACAGCTCAAATTAAATCCCTATGCTTAATTTGCCTTCATGCTAATTTGATTTAAATTGAGTCTATTCCATTCCCCTTTACACTCAAACCCACACACACACGATAGGACGCACAGTGTGTACTGTACTCTTAAAAGCTGCAGTCAGCCTACATTCAAACCCCCCCCCCCCCCCACACACACACACACACATGCCTCCTGGTACACATCAAATTAGACACACATGCGCGCATAAACACACAGTGAGTTTACATGTTTGTGTGCCCACATTAAATGACATTAAAGCAAGAAGGGAACGGAACTCGCGGAGGGTTTGATCCAACTTTAAATCACTGTAATTCCTCAAGTCTGCCTCCTCGTTCATCATTCTGCCGGACACTGCTCAAGTGGAAATCTCATTGTTGGCTCCACTCGTTCATTTCAAAACGTGTCTTGGTACAGTATATCTTTGAAACGTGCATCGGAAAATTCAAGAAGAGAGAGCGCATCGTGATTATACTTCAAATGCGTGTGGTGGACGCATTCGGATGAGGAAGCCAGCATTTAATTACCATCTAGTTAGCTGGATGAAGACCTCGTGACAAGAGTGGGGAATCTGAGATGAAACAATGTTATCAGTTCTATGCAAGATGCTCCTTGCTTGCAGGTTGAACTAAATGAGCAAGAAGTCATTATCATTTTCTTGTGCTGTGGATTCCTTCGCTGACTGCTTGTCAACAATGCGCTGTGCACTTGTGTTTAAAGGTTGTATTAGGCCCATTATTAACTTGATGAATCCCAATTTCTCTGGCAACTGTGCCCAAGTGCATTATTTAAGGTTATTAGCCTTGTGTATGGATTGCAGTATTTTGCTTCACACTTGGACCACAAAATCATACAACAGCCAAGCAATTTTCCTCACGCCCCTTTCCTGCCTTCTAAAAAAAGGCAGATAATCACATACAATGCAGACATGTTGTACAGGCCCACAGGAAAGTAATTAAATGTTAGTCCTCGGTTTCTAACGACAAATATGAATCCACTTGAGGCAAAACAGCCATGCAAAAATGCTAGTGATGTATCTGTTTCAATGTTTGCAAGTATCAATGAAGCAAAGGCACCATAAAAGTCAACTGTAAATCCATTTGAGTCACAATCAACAATCTCCAAAACAGCCTCTTCTCGAAATCCATTCACTGTCATGTCAGGTCCATGGATTTATGGTAGAGACTGGCCCTCTACAGATCCTAAAACTAGGTAACAACAATCTATTATGAAGAAAAATGCACAACATGTTACACTGTTTCATTACAATCCCAATTTTGAAAAAGCTGGGACGTTGTATAAAATGTAAATACGAACAGAATGGTATGATTTGCAAATCTCAAAAATCCATCTTTTATTCCCAATGGAGTGCACAGCAGTGTTCCACCTACCGTTATCCATGGAGGGCGCCCCGCCCTGTCAACAGAGCTGAGCACCCTGCCTACTGAAATGCCCCACCCCCGACAACTGCCGGCACTGATGTAGCGCAAAGCTAGAGCGCAAAACAGATATGTCTCTAACCCAACCCCCCACCCTGAAGGGATGAGCACCCTGCCAAGGCAAGTGACCTAGGAGAAACACTGCACAGCAAACATGGAATTGTATCATTTATTAAATTTTGAAATTCATGGCAGCACCACATATCAAACCCTTGGGACAGGGGCCGTGTTTACCACTGTAAAGCATACTGTCTTCTTTTAGCTATAGCTTGTAAACGTTTAGGAGCTGAGGAGACCAGTTGCAAGAGTTCTTGTACGAGACTGATGTCCCGTTCTTGTCTGATGTAGGATTCTACCGGTTTAACAGTCCTGGGTGTTCTTTGCTGAATGGTAGCATATGTTGTTCTGCAACCTATAAATGTACTGTTTTGCATTGATGCTACTATTCCACATATAAGAGCTGCTCATCCCATAGGCATTAATTCACCCCCATATCGTCAGAGAGGCAGGCTTTTCGGCTGTGTGCTGATAACAGTCCTGACAAACCCTCTTCTCTTTTGGTAGAGTACTTGTTTATAATTTTTTTAATTAGAAGCTTTGTGTGAAAAATGCTATGATAAAGAGCTCAAACCACACCGAGCATCTGCCATTTTGAGAACCAAAGAGACAACCCATGTCACGTGAAGGGGCCTCCCTCCCATTTTTCTTAGACACGTTGCTCGCTCCCTTACTATCTATGCTTTGGTTCAAACTGTCTTATACTGCCATCCAGTGGTAGGAAAAAAAAGGTACTACATGCTAAACAAATTAACAAACATTTCTTCTTAATTTTGACAATAATGACTAATTATTGTCAAATTTCAAACAATGTTATCGTTTATCGCAATAATTTCCAAGACAGTTAATCGCCCAGCAAAATTTGCTATCGTGACAGGCCTAACTGATATTGCTCAGCTTGATACAGCCTTAGTAAAATAAAAAAATAAAATAAAGTATAACAACTGTTGAGCACAGTGGTGTAGGGGGATGATTTGGGCTAGTTTTGCTGCCCCAGGGCCTACACACACTCTGGTTTCTTAGTCGACCATCAGCTCCAGAGTAAAATATGAGGCCATCTGTCCAACGGCTGAACCTTGGCCAATATTGAGTCAACAGGACAATGACCCTAAGGACAGAAGCAAATGCACAACAGAATGACAAAAAAAAAAAATCAAGGTTGTGCAATGGCCCAGATAAAGCCCAGCTGAAATACTGTGGTGGGACTTCAGGCCAGCAGGAGGGGATGATTTCAAAGATAAGTGCGAAGGAATGTCCTCCCAGTTATTTGATCAATTCAAACAGCATCTCTTGTTCTCACCAAAACACGGGGATCTTGTCACATGTCTTTAAAACGGGGATCAGCCCGGCACAGTGCCAGCTGTTTTGCATCTGCAAGGCTCATATTCTGGCACAGTCCCGGTCTTGCTGGCGCGTGCACTCAATCTGATCACCCGTCGCACAAGACGGCGTCAGTGAACCGTGTAAAAATGCAGGTGTTTCGTGACATTGCCGCAGTGACAGTGCAATTAATAGATTGATGTTGTAGCTGCTGCAATGGGATTACCAGGCCAGTGGAGTCTGAAAAACGTGAGCGTCTGCCGTGCAGATGATGTTTCACGGCAGCGTGAACAATGTGGACCGTGAGACCACATAATCTACACGTACAATCATCTACAACCGTTTTGTCAAAGCGTTAGGATCAAGTATGTGAATAACATCAAAGATGTATTGATTTTCATTTTATTTAAATACTCTTATTTAAAACAACATATAGAAGTGAAAGAAATGTGCTCAAATGTTTCTGTGGAATGATTTTTTTTCTTTCTTTCAATATTATGTGAATGACTTTCATCAAATTATTCAATTTGGGGGTTAACCAGATTGAAGGTTTATCGATTTTTGCAAACACAAAAATGTCTCCAACTCTGTCAGTTTTAAAAATCTTGTGCTAAAATGTTGTGTGGTTGTAGTTGACAGTTACCCCCAACATATACTCCAAGCACTAATGGATCACACAAGATTTTGATTTAAAACACCAGCATACAAAGAGGTAGGCGATAATAATTCCTTCAAGAAATTCTCACTTCAGTCTTCCATACATCAATGCATTTACATAGCACATGAATATAGAGGTTGACCACAGTGTTTTACCTTTTAGTCATATGACAATATAAAACAATATAAATAAGAAACTTAAATATTGTAACATACAGAAACCCAACATAAAGCTATCAGCTCTAATTGGATCTCAAGCCCTGCCTGAATCCAACACCAAAGAAAAACAGTGGCTCTTAATTGTAGGTTTAAGTCTCAACAGCATAAAATAGTGCTTTTAAATAAACTAAAATACCCTAAAAACCTGGATGGAAAAAAAAAAGGGTTATTGTCCTGAAGTCTTGCTGTAATTAAAAAAGATTGTGGTTTAAAGTGGATTTCTTGAAAAAGCAATAAACAAATAATGATTGAGTGCCTTTGTTAAAAGGTCATGGATCAAACTTGGCTTTGTACTTTGCGTATGAGGGATCTTTATTGACATGTTTTATGTTTTAACCTTTTTGTCCAGCTGTAGCTTATAAATAATGAACTAATATTGTTTTTGTTTAAAAATCAATTTATTTATTTATTTAACAGAATGGAAAACACAATAAATATTGTAAAACTAAAGCTCAAAGAGGTTTTAAAATATTTATATAAAGTTCACAGATCTACTTCACTTCTTAAATGACATTCTATTCAGCTTTTTTGTATCAAAGCAATCTTGAAATGGTCAATATTTATTTATTAATGAAGTACACATAATGTATCTCAAAATAAAGATATCACTACAGCCTGTTATGGGATTAAAAACCAGCCCAGTATCTCTAAATACACACATCCAATAGAAATATCCAAAAAATAGCCACCACATACTGCAAACTGTAACCAAAATGTGGAACCACCAAGCTGACATGTCCAGGTATAGATCCAATGGAAGTAACTCTACACACACCTAAGTAACTGAGATTACTGTGAATAACAAGTAGAATCATCTGCTCTGGGAAAAATAAATAATAATAATAATAATAACAAGTAAAGAATGAAAAGTAAAAATATATAACCGTAAGTAAAATTAATTATGTAAAGAAAAATATTAAATTAAATTGAACAGAACGTGCTAACGAAGTAATTTTAAAAAAACATTGTTCAGATTTTTTTTAATAAGATTCTGTGGAAATGTTATACAGTAGTCGATTGCTACGTCACAATTTGTTTTTCGTTGACTTGCTCTATCGCGGTTTTTCAAAGTAAGATAGAACACGACACACAATTGGCTGATTGATGGATGAGCCGCACGATCGGCATGGAATTTTTATTTCAGTTACATTATTTTAAATTATTTAGCACCTGATGCAGCTATGTGAAGCCCACTCTGCAGGAGAAGCTTCCTCCTGCAGCGTGTCATATCTCCACTCTGCAGAAGAGAAGTGGGCGTGGCCCAGAGCGCTGGCAGGTGGCAGAGAGCTGAGATCATGACATGCTGTTCTTTTAGAGCGTTTAGAGTTTAGAAACATTGTTTTGATTATTGCAAGAGTGTGGGAAGGGTTTAAAATGCCTTTATATATATACATATATATATATATATATATATATATATATATATATATATATACACACACACACACACACACACTAAAATAAACTTCTACTACTATTCCTACTTAGTGGTTTTTCACTTCTCTCGGGGCTTCAGGGTACGGATCCCCTGATAAACGAGGGACTACTGTAAACAAGTTAACGGCTAGTCTGAACGGGGACACGACCACAGTGAGTTTATCCCATCTTTAAACAACTCAAATCTAAAAACAAACAAACAAAAAATACATTGCAGTTCATGAGAACAGTATTTTATAAACCCTTACATCACCTTCACGTTTACATTACTAAATCTTTGGTTATACAGCAGCAGGAAGTAGCACTTCCTGTCATGCCGCAGGCACTTCCAGTAGAATTATCATATTTCTATCCAGATAACAGCTAATATAAATGATGTTCCAGCAACTATAAATCAAGAAAGTAGGTTTGATGTTGCTTAACAAACCAAGCCCGTATCATCATTCTTCTACCACCATGCCTGACTATGTGCTACCCATTAGCTTTTCAGTCTGGTCAGAATTAAACTTTCTATTTTATTTTATAAACTGAGGTCATTGAAAGAGCTTTCTACAACAGGTGATATATTAAATAGCAGAGTTTCAGTAAGTCTAAAGTATACCTTTTAAATACATTTCTTCACTTCATGCTAAACTGGAACTGTAAAGTTTTTTTTATTATTATTATTTTAGCAGAAAGCTGCATGATTACACATCATGCAAAAGTGAGATGCAAATCCTTAATTATTTACCATTTACCAAATTATAACCTGTCTGCATGTTATGCACCATTAGCAGAAAAAAAGCCCCGCTCACAACGGTTCTTTTTGTACACGCAGCATGTCCGTGATTTATTGTAGGACTCATTCAGAAATCCTCTGGTTCAGAACCGATGCATCTGTGCGTGCGGTTGTGCACGTGAGCTCATACGGGTAACACCTGGCCCTGGGCCAAAAGCTTTGGTCTCACTCCAAGGGTCCTGAGAGGGCGACACGTTGCACTGATCTCAGCTCAGCACGTTTGTGGGCCCGTGGGGCATGTTGGGGAGTCGGCAGTGGGGTTAATGTTCGAAACCATTCATCTCCATGAAGAGCCTCGGGGCCTGTCTCTCAGTCCAAGCCAGGAAGTTTACATCCCCACCTTCTTACCTAAAGATCCCACCGAAGCTCGACGTGGATTGGGAATTTTCTACTCCCCGAGCCGCTCCTGTCACAGCTGATTTACATTCGGCGGGAGTGATGGAGTGAGTGCTCCAAGTCCATCTTCAGAGAGCAATTTTTCTCACCTACCGCTCGCTTGCACACTACATCTGTCACTCTCCTGTCAGTCCACCCTTTTTTTCTTGTTTGTGTGCGCACTCATTAACTCACACGTTTATTCTCACACACACTCCAGCTACTTCCCCTTCCTATTAGACTTTTCTGCTTTGCCAAATGAGTCATGCCACTTGAAGAGCTGAGATTTATTGTGACACATCACTTTAGTGTGGTTTATTAGTTATGGCAAATGAGAATGAAAGTCTTTACAAAGAGGTGAAAGGGCTCTCACGCGACAGCCAGACTCGCACGTTGTTTTTTTTTAAGGGAAACCGAGCGAAGCCCTTGTTTTTAATGGCCGAGCATTTTAGAGTGCCCGTCCTGTTGCATCATGGAACATGGAATATGCATTATCACACGCACTACTAGGAAAAGGTCTCTGGACATTTACGAGGTGTTTAGACAGCATCCATCATAACATCAAGGAACTTTGGTTTTTAATACTCACTTGGGACCTTGTTCCATGTCATTCATCCATCTCCCATCAGCTAATTAATTACTGCATTTGTCTCCATTACTTGAGTCATGATTTTAGGTTAAGTGAGTATAATTATTAAACGAAAAATGATGTGGTATCCTGGAAATACTTTATGGCTTGTTTCCTCCCCCCCAAAAATTCTCCCTTGTGAACATTTTTCTTCACAAATTGTTTCCTGAAGTACTCGTCCCTTTACTCTTAATTTTCCCTCAGTCTGGAAGTTCACACAGGAGAGTAGGCTCACTCTGTGATGTCAGGATTTGTGCCTACATGGATTTCTTTAAGTATACTGTTCAAATAAGTTTTACCCACTTTCTTTTCTTGCGCCTCTAGAGAGAGAGGAAAATAGAACGCAATCAGAGTTGTGGAAAATGTTTTACTACTTTGAACTGCTTAGTAAAGAAAGACATTTAATGCCATGTTTTGAGACCTGTTGGTTTTCAAAACTTGTCAAAACTGCTATAAGTAAAGAGGTGTCTATAGAAAGAATAAGCTGTAGTTTAATGGATTTAATAAACTTTTTTTATCCAGGCAAACCCCATTAACCTCCTAAGACCCAAACTCTTGCAGATGTGAATGCCAGGTCCTAGGAGGTTAAGATCACAGATTTCTTTTGCAAAGGAGCCGTGGCCCTGAAGGTAGCCAAATATGCATGTTTTTGGACTTTGGAGGGAAACCAATCTGGAAGAAAACCCATGCAAACATGAGGGAAACGTGTAAACTTTACACATAAAGACCCCAGGTCCGAGCCGGGGCTTGAACCCAGGACTTGCTTGCTGAGCCGTTATGTTCTGAACATTCAGAAAAAAAATATCCATCTCTTTGAGTTTGAAGCGAAATGTGTGGCCTAAAATACCAATAGAATACTACAGTAAAAATAAATATTCCTAAGTAAGTTCATTTTTTATCTTGTTTCTTCTTTTGGCTACACCCTGTATGGGGCGCCATGGTAGATCTGCCTCCAACTCACCGTAACCCTAGTTTCCTCATCTGTCACACCAAACTTCTGCATATGAACCTTTGTTGTATTCTTCCTCTTTACCTCTTCTCTGGCAGATCCATCTTCTACACCCTTTGTCAATATTTCACATGGTATTTTACCTAACTTACCTCTTGCCATCGTATCAACCAGCTCTATTCTCTTTACCAGGTATAATCCCTACATCCAAACTGCCTACGTTCATCTCCATGCTTCTGCCTTTTCCTTCCTCCACTGCCTCCTTCACATCCCTTTTTTCTTTACTCAACAGTGGCTCAGTTTCAATCATCACACTGTTAACCAACAGTACTTTAAACAGTTTAACTCAGGCCTTGACCAATCTGGTATGGTACTCTTATCCATTATTTTAGTCTTCTAAAATGCTCTTCCTGATGTAAACCTCTCTTTTATCTGTGCTTGGGATTGGACTATGATTACCCTAACTTGTGGTCCTCCCAGTTTTTTTTTTTTTAAATCAAATTTAATGACATAAAATGTTGCTCTGATAAAGATGATGAGCCAAATCTTCAGGATATTGTCATCTCAATGTCAGGAGATCAAACAACACTTGGGAGGGAAGCAGCCCTTGTTCCAGCTCCTGAAGCTCAGCTAGCAAGGGGTTGTTGCCGTTTGTAGAAACCTGAAAGTATCGATGGTCTGTAATGTCTTCCCACTGCATCCCACTGCCTGCATCCTTGGTCTCTACAGTACTTTTCTACTGGCCTATTGGTGGCATTCTTGCTTCAGCTGAGACGAAGGTTGAAGAAGCTGACTTTGACATTGCCATCACAGTCTTAGATACATGGTAGTCAGGTTATGGCGTGGGTTTTTTCTTTCTCTGCCTGGACAGATAGAGATGTTACCCTGACCAACTGGTTTACTTTGTCAAACACATTGCTAAGAAGCCTGGATTAGCTAAAGAAAAGTTTTTGACTTCATGTTGCTTGTGTAGTTGCAGCTGTAAACTTTTCATTTTGTCATGTGAGGGACAGTTAGAAATAAGTTTGCAGCCGTTCTGTGTGCATTAGTTTTAAATTGTGCCCGACTAACAGCTCAGTTGCTCATAATCTCTCGTCTCTTGGGACACATTACATTTTGTGCATCATTTGTCAGCTGACTGCCTTGTCAACAGTTTATATGTCTCCTCCTATGTCTTGGTCAGTGAGACAAAAAATTTGTACTTTTTTTTTAATACACACCACCACTCTTGTATATAAATGTGTGTCTTTGCATTGTATGCAATTTGATATCAGTGTGTACAGACCACCATGAACAGATGAATACTATACTACACTCCAAACATACAGTACAGCAGCTCAGCCAAGCCTGTTTATATACACCACAACTAGCAGCTATGCATTAAGGCACGTAATTGAGGCTTAGATGGTGTACATGTGCAAAAATAGCAATGTATTCCACACATAATGGACACTGAATAGAACCAAGAGATGCACAATGTGGCTATCATGTGTAATAATATGCTTTCATTCTCCATTACTGTCCAACAACATCTCGGATCAAATAATCAGGGAAAAATGCACCTGCCTTTAGCAAAGATGACTTTATGTACAGTAAATGAATCAAACAGCAATTTTCTTCAAAGAAAGCTGGTTTAAATAAAATTATTGTAAATATAAAGACCAGATTGATCATGATTTTTATGTGAACTCTTAACAGAAATATGATTTAAGAACAATGGGATGGAGAGATTAGAGGACAAACATGGAACAAAAGGATCTTAAAGGTGTTTTGTTTTTTTTGACTCTGTGCATTAACTTTAAAGGCTTTCAAAGTAGTTGCTATAAAGATGAAATAAGGGTATTCTGAGTATTTCTTTTACTTTTTTAAAACTCAAAGATAATTTTCAAAAAGGAATCATTAAAGCCAACTACGTAAATCCTACTTATGTGATTTATTGTATTATAAACTTGAGCTTTTAAAATCTGAAATTGTGGTATGACGTATCAACAGAGACAAAAATTATACGTATGGACTGAAAAAGGGTGAAACGTTTATCATTAGCCTCACGCATCTTCTTTTTAAGTCGGCTTTGTTAACCTAAATGAATAAGTTGATGTGATTTTATGAACACTAGTAGATGCACTTGAGCTTGTAGGAGATGTATTTGCAGATTCAAAGTGAGAGTAGAAGAGAAGAAAATACAGCGTTACGTTAAATCCACTGAAGCGGCTCTTAAGACAATAAATTGTGCAGAAGAAGAGCACATTTAAGCCACTGTTTGTGGTAATCAGTTGGTTGCATAGTGACTCCAGCGATGCAGAGATGGAGACGGGAGTCACCATAATAGCTAGCAAAGAAAAAAAAAAATCTAAAACAAAACCATGAGAGGTATTCTTATCTCAGATGACTGCTGTCTCATGGCAGACGGCCACTTTTGTTTTGCCATCCCTCATTGTGCAGCATCTTTGAAAGCCACGACGACCAGTTACACAGCATTCATTTTGTTTCATCACTTGCACAAAGCCTTGACTGGCACTATTTCAGATAGTTTGTTTCAGGTACAATGAGAGTAATTATTCAGGCAGTGCAGAGAACAAAGAGAGTACCAACAGAAAGTAACCAATATTACAGGCAACAACACAGCATTATAACAAATTACTAATAAAAGCTAGTTCTGTGATATTAGTACACCCCTTCTGTGTTATGCACTGGGTTTAGCTTTGCTGGCATATGATGAGGTTTGAGTAGCATATGGGTTTAAATAAGTTAAGAACCCTGTTTTTGATTAGCGCTTCTTGTTGTAACAGAGTCTTCACATGTACCACATGTGATGCAAATAACAAAAAATAAACTTGAATCTTAAACCTTGATGATGATGCTACCAAATCTACAAATCTAATACAGTAGTCCCTCGTTTATCACGGGGTTTAGGGGACCACGCCCCTGCAATAAGTGAAAAAACATCAAGTAGGGGATACAGTAGTTCAAGTTTCACTCCCAATCTCCCACCTTCTGTGTAAATAAACAATTTAAATTTAAGTACTGTAATATTTTAAATAAACAATAGGATTGTTTATTTAAAATATTACAATATTTCAATTTGAATTGTAGAGGAGAGAAGTGCAGCAGGACGGCAAAAGGTTAAACCTTCACGCAGCAGCAGCACAGAGCAGAAATGTACTTATTGTTCGATTACACTGAAACAAATGAACGTAGAAGTTCTAAAATAATCAAACATAACTTTTACACTTATATTTTGTGATTATGACAAATGCACGATGTGACATACTTTGAATTTTAAGTTGGAATACAAAAATCAATGGGTGCAGCTGGACAGCAAAGGGGTTCACAAAGCTGCTTCAGCCAGAGGAGCAATGTGTGGGTGGCAGAGAGAGATCGTGACAGGCTGCAGGAGAGAGCTTCTCTCTGCACCTGTAAGCTGCACACAGGTGCTAAATCATTTAAAATAATTTTAAACAAACAGTCCGTGAAGCAGCGAGGGACTATTGTGCATCTGAATGCACTAAACTCAACATTAACATAAATTTAAAAAAAAATCCCTATTTGTCTTGCTAGTTCTATTTTGTTTTTATGCCAGTAAAAATATATTTACCAAAGAAAATATTTACGTAGGCATTTTTTTTTTTTTTTTTTTTTTTTTTTTTGCTTTGCTTTTGAAAATGGCTATAGATTGGTTTGTAATCACAAAATGTCCCTTCTGCCACTTGTGGCTGTCCACTAGTCAACTGGTTCATGTTTACTGTTGCCCTCTTTTGTTCCCTTTATACAGAGCTCCTTTGAGGCCAGATCTCTCCCCCCCCCAATAACACATACGTCTGTACAAGACCTGGAAATATTGATTAGATGATAATTAAATTGTCCACTTCAGCTTGATATGGATTAATAATTGCCCACTAATGCCCTCTTGACATTTTATTGCATCGACTCAACAATGTTTGCAAGAGAGCTCTGATAATTATGATGTATAGTATTCCTCATTTTGCCCCTAATGAGACCAATCAGAGTTGATTTTTGCCTAACAAATGAGAGGAAAAGGGAGTTGGAGGGAAGAATGGATTTCCTCATAGGACCTATAACTCAACGCCCGGGTCTCATAACCAGTATTTATTTTTTACAGGAGCATTTCTTGTCTCTCAGAGCTCATTTTTAAATTCATTATTGGACTTTGTGTAAGTCACCATTCCAAGTGGATACAAATCATGTAAAGAGGATGTCTCTGGATAAAAAACAGCAATACTATAAATACCCCAGCGAGAAGGTGGTATGGGCGCTATGCCACATCACTGCTTTGACTTCCTCATGCCATCTGTGAGTGTTCCTCCTTTGGCATTCTCACGATGGCCTTTTGTGCATTTCTTTCCACCCTTTGTCCCTGTTTGCTAGGTTTAATTAGGTTATTTACTTGGGCCTCACCTCCCATTGTTTCATTACATCGGGCATTGAAGATAGGGCTTCACACAGGGCAGGGGCAGATAAAAAGTTAGGACAAAAGATGATAAATGTTGCGAGAGGGGACAGGAATGCAATCTGGCCGCCATGATGCAGAAATGCTCTAATGGCTTCCCAGCAAGAAAGAGAGAAGGCGCTGTCGAGATGGCAACGTGATAAATGGTACCGGGATGGCTTTTAGGACTGTAGGCAAGACAAAAAGAGAGACGTGGAAAGGGGGGGAAACAACAACAACAAGAAAAAAAAAACAAAGATGACCACCAAATGGAATCTAATTAATCTGAACTTGGTTCTCCTTCCTGACAAGTTCACTGCAGGAGGAGGGGAATTGTTTTAGGGACGTGTTCAACCTCAGCCTCCAACCCTTCCACCATTCTACTTTTCCCCTGTCTTTTGTGGAAAAGGCAAAGGGACGCATGCATTATGACAACACTCCTGCACCTGCAGAATGATTAATGGCATCAGACTCGCCATACACGCTGCAGTGTAAAAACATTGGCTCCTCAAAAAAAAAAAGACTTTCAGGAAACTTTGTTTTAGCATGACACAGACGTAGGTCTTAGACATGTGATTGTAGAGTCTTCTTTTAGTTCAAGTTCACGTATCTTTGTCATTCACTTCACGTGTGGTACATGAGGTGGAACGAAATTATGTGCTCAAGGTCCCAGTTATACCCAAAAATAGCAAAACTATAAAGCATAAAAAGAAACATTATATAAGGATCTAAGATATATGCTAAATGAATACCAAACGGTACGCTAAAAGATCTAATATGGCATATAATCAGCAGCCCCAACATGACTCTGTGGTGGGCAGATGGGCATGAATGAAGGGAAGGGAAGTTAAGATTTTCATTATTGTATGTTCCCATACAAAGGCAAAATTACGGTAATTGTCTGCAGTTAACCCATCACACCTGAGCTACACCCAAGTGGAGCAATGGGCAGCCATGTAGGTGCCTGGGGAGCAGTTAGGGATTAGGTGTCTTGCTCAGAGACACCACGACATGTGGGAATGGCTGGGAGTCAAACCATGGCTTTCTGGTCCCAGGTCAGCTGCCCTACCTCTACTCCTTCTCACCTCCCTTTTAGGTTTACATTTAACAGTAAACGAACGGTGCTTTGGTTTTAGACATAAATACCATCCTGTGCACATTGGTTCTTGACAATGAAAAGTTGAATATGGCATAAGATTTGAGGAGCCTACTTTATAATGACAGCATCTGTACTTATAATGTGATGATGATATGAACAGACGAGAGAGAAGATACGGAATTGGAAAGAAAGAGCCTCTCATGAGGGGATGAATTACTGGATAAAAGTGCATTAGTGCCTATATCTCAGATGCATACTTTAGAAGATGTCAGTACTTTTTTAGGTCCGTAATGTGACTTACTACCTTCTCACCTTTTTGATCCCTCTCTGGTTGGAAAAAAAATCCACTTTGGACTTACTTTATGAGCTTAAGTGCATTAGATTTGTTAGAATATTCATGATGAGAATGATCAC
>NC_056498.1:25398597-25409133 GCF_014905685.2 Nematolebias whitei | reverse complement strand
CCAGGGTTGGGAACCCCTGCAAAGTGGATGTCTGTCACTATAAAACAGCACCAATCTTAAAAGTTTTACAGTATACTAGTTTATGAAACACAAGTTTATAATTTTTCAGAGTATCACCAATTTTGCATTACACAACTATTTGCATAAAATTATGTGGCTAATTGCAGGTGAAACTAGCAGCAGCAGCTAGCTGTAACACTTCTGAAGAAGGCTGAGGCACTTACCTCTAACAGAAATATATTCTTTCTGCTAAAATAACTTTGTAAAATGAAATACTGATGACAGTATAAAAGTGTATAAATTAACATTCACATCAACTGCTTAGACACTTTTTCATTGATGTTTTGTAAAGACGCCAACTAGCTGTTAGCTTGTCAGTGGTTTAAACTCAGTTTTTCCAAGCTAAGGTCATTCAAAGAGCTATTTTCAACAGACAAGATATTTATTAATTGTTCACAATTTTTCCACAGAACGCCACTTTAAAGCATCTGAACTATTTATCTAAGGGTTAGATTAATTTCAAACCACCATGTTTGTTTTTACACGCTCATTAAAAAAAAACATTGCAACTTACAGGAAACGTCCGAACATGTAGGCATCCAACAGTTTCCACAACTCTGACGACGTGGCCGTTGTAAAGAGCGTTACAGGCTTTGATGCCTGATTATTAGCATGGCGTTCATCAGTGGGGCTGCTCGAAACTCTTCTCTGTAGCAATGAATGAACAAGGTTATGTAAATGACCTCCAGGGAGTCCAGGCGCAGACCCTCGTCGCTAACCTTTCGGCTCGTGAAAGGCTTTACACTTCTCATTTGTTTGCTGGTGACGGCTTAACACTGGATTAAGTTTCCTAGTCAGAGTATTAATTATTTTACATTAGCGTTACCTCTCCGAGGAGACGTGCACGTGCAGCTCAAGAGTGAACTGATTTTTTTTTTTTTAGCTTAAACTCATTTTGCAAAACAAAGAAAGCACGCCTACGTTCATAATGACACCGTGTTAATACCAGACCATGTTAAAGACGTGTTCAACTGGAAATGATTGCAGTCATACACAAGGCAAATGTAATTTTATACTTCCTCGACATTGTTTAAACATTTTTAGTATGCAGTAGGTGCCATTTTGTAAGACAATCGGTGGAAAAATAACAATCTAGGTTCTGCACCAAGGTTTGTCTCTGGTGTACGGGTTCGCACAATGTTTGTTCACCGAGCGTATCTTATTGTTTGCTGTCATGGTTCTGGTCACGGCGTTGTTCGGACAAAAACCCAAGGTTTCAATCAGCCTCTATCTACCCGAAGCCGCGCGAGGACTCGTCCAAAATTGATGTTTGTCAGCGGCAGAACTAAAATGAGTGTATGATGGCGATATCAGCAGCCATGTCTTTGAAAACACCATTACCTCCATGTCACGCCTCAGTCACTCCCCATTGTGTGATGACTCCCCCGCCGCCCCCCCCACCCCGTCCCTCTCACCTCCGAGCTGATCTCCCGTACATGCCGTAGAAGTCTATTACAGCCAGCGTAGGGAACCATAATGGATGGCCCCAGAGCAAAAGCAGCCCCAATAGCATATCAATTACCCATCAGCACCTTCCTGGTTGGATGGGAGTGCTTATCCCCTGTCCCCCACTCACCCCCCCCCTCCAGCCCAGTCAATGAGATAATGTGAATATGCAGATATTATTTTGTGTAATGCGCAAATTGTATCAACTTTGCTGCCCACCTGTGGGATCTTCCAGCTGGTAAATGAGAGAAAGGCTTAGAGAAATATTTGTTTTGAGGAGTTTTTTGATGGGGGGGGGGGGTTTGATGTCCGTGAGCTCTCAAGGCAGCAGTGCGTCACAAGGAAATCAAGTGATTTCAAAGACTCATTTGTGCAGTGGAAGCCCAGCTGCTTGTCTGTTTATCTGCCTGCTGGCCACACATCTCGTGTCACCTCTTCACGATTCCCGCAGGTTAATTTGTCCCTCGGTCACAGTGCTGCCTCCACTGCTACTGGGCAATCAGTCTGGGAGGGGTGGGAAACTGGTTGGCACATAGACTGGCACGAGGACGTGCACAATGACACGTCCTCACACATACAGATGATTCAGCTGTGTGGCCTCTAACGGCCTGTTGAAGTGACTGATAAATGACAGTCACTTTGCAGGTTGGGGGGGGGGGGGACAGATGGAGCCGCACCTCCCACTGAGGCTGGCACTTCAGAGGGGAGTGTTTGGGAAAGGGGGTGAGGTGTGGGGTCCCTTACTCAACGCTTTTGACATTTTCCGTGGTTGAAATTAAAAGAACTTTGATCGTCACAACAAAGCTAGAATATAAAATATCCACAAAAATCAAACTCTCATCCAGGAGACACGAGCGTCTTTGATTACTAATCACTTTCATGTGCTTTGATTTTTCTGGGCCTGTAATAGAGCTGCCATCTCGTGTGTAGAAACTGATTGTCCCGAAGGCATACAGAGAAGAAGCAAAAATCTCTACTGAAGAAAATTAAAAGTAAAATGACAAATGTTTATTTGCAAAGAAAAGTCTAAAAATAAAGCAGAACTTTGAAAAATCTGAGCAAATACAAAAGATACAAAGCTGTAAAACAACCGGAGAACATGCGTCATCCACGGTGACACAAGCCAAACGCCGTTTCACTTTTCTAATGTCTTTGTTTCTTTCCATACAGTAAAGGTCCACAATCACAATTAAAGCTGTTTAAGGAATGTATGAAATGTTTTATTTAAAATGAACTACTGTTCCTAACTCCTACAACTGCTCAGATGTGATCACTTTCCCAAAATAAGTTCAAGTTGCGCTTGAGATGTCCATTTCCTGTCCTGGTGTACTATTTGTAAAGACTGAGGAAGGAGCTGCAGGTATGACTCTGACATGTTAGGTAGTCACAGAACTGAAATAGTTGGTATGTGTCAAAGTAAAGCAAGTATCTGACTGGGCTGCAGTTGTTGGCAACAGATTACAAGCAGCTTTCAAGGTGGAGTTAACAAAATAATTGCTGAAGGTCATGTTCTCTCCGTGCATACGTGGGTTTTCTCCGGGTACTCCGGTTTCCTCCCACAGTCCAAAAACATGCATGTTAGGCTGATTGGTAACTCTAAATTGTCCCTAGGTGTGAGTGAGAGAGTGAATGGTTGTTTGTCTCGTTTGTCTCTGTGTCCCTGTGATGGACTTGCGACCCGTCCAGGGTGTACCCCGCCCCTCGCACAGTGATTGCTGGACATGGGCACCAGTGACCCCCGTGACCCAAAATGGAATAAACGGGTAAAGATGATGGATGGATGGATGGATGGATGGATGGATGGAACAACTCAAGTGCAATTTACTTTCAGTAGCTTATATTAAAACCTGAGTTTTTGGTTTGTTTGACCATATTCATCCTTATTGACCCTTATTGCTTCATGGATAATTCATATTTAGAAATTATTTTCAGCAACAAAATACATTTACATCCATTTGGTTTGCATTTCTACTGTATTTGCACAATAGGTTTTTTTGTTTTGTTTCGGTGCCAATGAAAAGCCTCTTGCTAAAACCTGCAACCGTGTTACTTCAGTGTGTCTGCAGTGCGTTCTATGATAAGTGTAACGTTTTTAGTTTACCTTTTTGTTTTCTGTTTGTTTTTTTTTCAGCACCACCAAAGTTTTTAAGAACCCCCACTGACCAAACGGGCTTGCAAGGAGGCGTAGCGTCCTTCGTCTGCCAAGCCACGGGAGACCCACGGCCCAAGATTGTGTGGAACAAGAAGGGGAAGAAAGTCAGCAACCAGAGATTTGAGGTATTAGGTCTATTGTTCTGATGTAAAATGCTCGACAAAATGGGAATGGTTCAACACTGCTTTTGGCTCCGCTCGCACGCAACAATCCATTGCACCAAGACCTGTTGGCTTGCTTCTCGCCCCCAACATGCCACCACGCATTAGCGAGCTCTAATAATCATGCTGACCAGGCCTTTAAACTTGCATGACTTTTAATTTTTTTAAAAAGCACAAAAGATCCAGTGACAAATTTGTAATTGAATAAATTTCAGTGAGAAAGCATTTGGACTGAGGGGAAACCAAAGTGTGGTGTGACCCAGATCCATACATTAGCATCACGCCACATTTACGATTTTCATGCAAAAGGAAAGGGGACTTTCTTGACAAAAGATCCTTTTGCTTTGTGGCATCTTTATCTTAATGCATGTCTTACTCGTCTTATTTTGGCTGAAGCTTTGATTTCTGGTCAGCTTTAATCTGCACTTGGGCTCAGTACCATCGCCACATCATCGCAGAGCACTGATAAGATTCCTATTAATTTCTGTGTCAGTCCTTGGGACTATCGGGGTGTCAACTCCTCCCCCCTCCCACACCGACCCGCTCCAGTTGCCATGTTTGTTAGCTTCCGCAAAGCAGCAATGCCTTAATGGAGCTCAGGGACCTCTTCCCACCTCTTTTTCACATCTCTTGCCCAAAGAAATCTAATCTTATCAGAGTTCATGGCGTTTGCATCGCATGTTGAGATGAATGCTAACACATTAGTTTTCATTCATCTGTCGCCCCACGGGGTTCACTGGCTGCCGCAATTCTGCACCCATTCAATCATGCACTGCCACCCCATCTTCTAACAAAAACCCATTTCCTTTTGGAAGCCCCACAACTTCCTTTCTAATTTGCTCTTTGGCTCGAGCTAAGAAAGGAGGCTGTTGTCACCATCACCTGCTGACACCTTGAGTGCCAACACTGCTTTAGCTTGGCTAACGAAATGTTAGTGTTTTGTTAACTAACACATGCTCAGATATATTGTGTTCTTTAAAATGTTTGAAGGCCTCTGTGCGTTTGTGCGAATGTGTGTGCGTGAGAGAGCGAGAGAGAGAGATTGATCAGGCCTATTTTTTTTATTCAAACCTACCTCTATGCTTAAAAGAGATTGAGTTATGACAGATCTTTCTAAAATCAGTGAGTATACAACACGTAGCATGCAACGATAGCTGAACAAGCTACAACAAACACCTGTTTGTGAGCATTTTATGTTTCGTCCGTTCAAAACAGTCGGTCCTGTCTTTCGTACCACTATACTCACCTCATGGTACAAGTGTCTCTGTAACCGACTATCAAAGCCACCTTTAACTGTTTGTGCTCGTTTTCTGTCCCATTGACACAATCAAGTGCGATGCACTTTTCTTCAGGGGACTACATGTTAACTTTAAGAGTGGGAAACCTTGAAACTTAAATGTTCACCCTGCAAGCCAAAGATCTGATCAAAAAGTTTCCTGAGGAGCATCACCTTCCCCTTTCTTAAAGTTAGTCAGCCACATTTGTTAATTTATGAACTAATGCACAAAGCTACAGTTACTGAAAAGAGGCACATCTGAACACAATGTTTAGCTCTATCGAATTTGCTTAGTACCCACGGCTTTTCTGCAATTTAATTTATCACAGATCTATAAAAGAAGTTCAGTTCACAAACAATAAATTGACATAAAGGTACACAAAGTCACTAGTGTTCAGTGTAAGGTAGGAATAGCTTTTGTTTGTCTTAGGAAGCACATTTTGTCAGTCACCATCAGTGTTGTCGTTTTGTCTTTATTCTTCTTTTTTTTTTCTGTGGAAGGTCCCGAACCGATTGTGAACAAAAAAATCTCCTTTAACATATCCTGTTTCTCGCACCTGCAGGTAATTGAGTTCGATGACGGCTCTGGTTCAGTGCTAAGAATTCAGCCTTTGCGCACGCCCCGAGACGAAGCCATATATGAATGCGTCGCCTCCAACGGTGTTGGAGAGACGAGCGCTACCACCAGGCTGACTGTTTTACGTGGTAGGTCCTTCTCAACAACTCCCTAAAGCTCCTCTAAAAATGTTACAATACTGTGCAAAAGTCTTAAATTACTCCTCACTGTTTTAACCATTCTATTTTGCTTCCAATGAGCCAGACTTTTATAATTTAAGATACTTTGAAAGAAAGTTCTCAAATATTTGAAAACTTTAGGTTTTTCTTTTTTCTTTTTTTTTTTTTTTTTTACTGCTTTTCAACTTGTTTTCAGTCCATTACCTGACCTACCTGACAGTTTTCAAAAACACTACTTAACGTCCTGACTAAACTATTGAAATGAACCAGCGGTGTGTTGACCCACAAAAGACAACAAAAAACTATTTTAAATGGTCTCTTTAGCTAGTAACTAGCTAAAATGCTAGCTAGCTAGTTATAAATGTTACATTCTTTGTCCAGCATTTAAGCCATCTTTAACAATATCTATTAATTTTGTTACGAACAGACTTTCACACAATTTGTTAGCTAGTAATTAGTAAGTTAACTAAGTTAGCTATTAGGCAACTAGTAATTTATAATAGTTAGAAGCAGGTAACAAATTTTGTTTCTATTCTTCTAACCAAATTTATAAAATTTAAGAGAACCAGTTTTGTGCATATAAAACAGCTTATCAAAGACCTCATCATACATTGGCTCCTTAGGTAGTAAGTAGCTGAAATGCTAGCTTGATAGTTACAAATGTAACATCCTTTTTTGGCATCTGAGCCAGCCTTGACACTAGTCGGTGTTTCCCCTACCAGTAGTCCCTCGATACTTCGCGGTTCGACTTTCGCGGACTCACACTTTCGCCAGTTTTCAACGTAAGAGTCTACACGACAAATGATTGGCGATGGGGAAAGACAAGCCCCGCCCCTGCCCCTCCTTTCTCTTTCTGAGGCTGGCTGTCTGCTCTGCTGTGACAGACAGCCTCAGAAAGAGAAAGGAGGGGTGGGGTGGAGCCTGTTTTTCTCCGTCACTACTGCTCAGGGAGCAGGGATGAACAGATCAGATGAACAGAGAGTGGCTGAGTTACTCAGATGGACCCCTCCCCCCTCTTTTCTCTTTCTGAGGCAGCAGACAGCAGAGACACACAACAGGCGGGTGTGCAACAGACAGCCTCTGAAAAAGAAAGGTGTTACGTAACCCCCACGATAAGTGAGGGACTACTATATTCAACAGAACCAAGTGCCCCGCCTACCAAATCCCCCACCCCCCACGCAGCTCCGCCAATTCTGGATCGGGAGCGGAGATTAGCAGCTCAACTCGGACTCCAAGCTGCGACAACCGCGCACAGTACAAACAGATTGCTCAAACATAGCTACTAGGTAGTCAGTAAGCTAGTAATTTACAATAGTTGTAAATTTTTGTTAAAAATTAAATTCAAATTCGGTTCAATTAAAAAAAAAACTTTATTAATTCCAGAAGGAAATTAAATGTTGTAACTCATTGTATTGGTTGTTTCCATTCCTTTAACCAAATTTCTTAAATTCAAGACAGACCCTAAATCAGTTTTGTGTCTACATTTTAAACATCTAGTAAAAATACTAGCTAGCTAATTACTAGCTGTTGATAATGTTAGTAGCGACCTGTCATACAATTTGTTCCCTCAAACTGTTAGCTAGCAACTAACAAAGTACTAGCTATGTACAACTAGCTTTTTTCAAGCTAGTAGCATTGATAGTTAGCAGCCTGTCACAATGATGAAATTTACTACTGTTGTATAAAAAATAAAAGCCATGACAAATGCCCAAATAACTAAAAAAATAAGTAGTATTTCAGCAGCAATTAAGTGATTATTAGCTGAAAACTTGGCATATGATTAATTGTAAAATGATCCATCTCTCAGGTTCTGTGTCAAGTCTTTACAGGACTATTATCTGTTACGTAAACACACAACTGTTAGTTATTGTTTATGTACTGCAGGCCTGGCACTTCTTGTTCTCTCCTCCTCATTTTTAAGCAGACACTACACAACATGCAGCACGGCTGAGTAAAAATACTGGACAGAAAAATTATCAAAAAATAGAAAAAGTCCAAAGATTAACTTAAAAAGACCATTAGAAAGCCAAAAAAGATACTAATCTAGATGACTAAAAGATGACAAAAAAAGTCTGGGTCCTTGAGAACAAAGTATAAAGAAATGAAGGGTGTTTTAAAAGTTTTGCACAGTACTAGAGACACGATGCACTCAGAACTAACACAGGTAAGGTCTGGTAATTTCTGTCCTCTCTTTTGTCCTTTTTTATTTGTCATTGTCAACTATTTTCAACTGTGGTTCCGCTCACGTTGTGCATTCTGACTTGATAAGATTTAGTCCATTAGCTGTTTAGCCAAGTAGGTTTTCTTTCTAAGTGACTTAAATCATTTGCATACAGATTTCTGACACAATAATTAAGATGCCAGTTAAATTATGCAAATAGCCATCCTTTCCCTAGCCTGCTGCGGTTTAATGAAAAAGCTCAGCAATCATTTTCAAATCAGTCATTTTCCATCTCTGCTTAGATATTTATTTGACCGTGCAGACTGTTTATTGTTTCTAGGTATGTTTCAGTGGCAGGTTGATGCAGTTGGTAATTTGAAGAGGTCGGTGGCTGTTAAAAAGGTTTGTCTCTTCACAAACGGGCAGGAAAAAGGTCAGGAACCGTGTTTACTTCCAGTGAGCAGCCAGGGCAGAAGTCAGGTGGCAAACATCAAGCTGGATGATGGCGTCTCTTTTACAAAGAGCAAGCATTTATCTTGATTGCACACAACAATTCCTTTCAAAGGCAAATTTGTGGTGACCCCGAGCTCAAAAGACTGCGTAATATCTCTCTAAAACATGACTTGTTTGGCCGCGAATGGAGAAAATGGCCTTAGAATTTGTTTTAGGGGGAAAAAAAAAAAAAAAAAAAAAAACAGCTTGAATGAGGTGCGCTCCATTATGCTTCACAATTACACAACACAGCAGATTGAAAGGGGTGCCTCCGTCCTATAGAGGAAAAAGCTGGCTCTGCGGTCTCTGAAGCCCCGTCCCTTGCTGCTTATCTCTGCAAAGAGCCACCAAAAGGCCCTGCGCACCGTCTCCAGAGGCCGATTGAAAGAGAAAGGTGGCACGCTCACATGCAGCTCTCCTGTTTGCTCTGTGTGTGTAGAAGCGTGTGCCGGTGTGTACGTCCTCTTACTCTCATGCAATACTGCGCACAATCCCCCCCCCCTTTCATTCTCGCTCCGTCTCTATCCCTGTTCCCCCCCTCTCCTTCACACATACACACTCGCACAGCTGCAGATAGCTGAGGGACGGATAGAAGCTGCTCTTGCCGGCTTCACGGCCTAGCATTAGCATGTTTATTACTATTTCCATTTTGCTCTTCTGCTCTCTCTCTCTTTTCCCATCAGAGTATTGAGGGTGAGGAGAGACCTATCGGCTTCCAAAAAATAGAAAACTAGAACCAAGCTTCTTTTCTTTTTTTCTCCGCTGCTGTTGTGAAAACATGAAGTTGTGCTCCATCACGTTCCCTCCCACGTAAACAAAGCACCGACGCTGTGCAGGATTCAACAAACAATCGCAGTTTTTATGTAAACGAGGGCTAATTTTACTAATGTTTATCATCTGCTTTCAGGAATCCTGACTGAGCAAAGTGTCAGGAGGTAAAATATTCAATAAAAAATGTGTTAACACACAACAAGGCTGTTAATGTAACGAGTCACAGCTCGACAACAAAACAGAAATGAAATGCTTTTTAAAAGAAATGCACTGATTATAGTTTTCATGCCGATTTAGATTTTTGTCAATCAGTTTTCTGCCAATTGCGATTTTTGTCCACTCTGAATTATATTTAAAAACTATTATTGTCCGTATGCACAATATTATTTTTAAAATTTCTGGGTCATTTATTAAATTTGACATGTTTTGTAATAAAACAGTTAAAAACTACGATGTCAGCTAAAACATTAAAAACAAAATGTCAAATATTGCTATTGTCATTAACAGTAAGTAGTCAGAGGTCAACAGTGGGGGGTAAAAATCAACATTTACCAGTAGAGATGCACCTGTTGTAGTTTTTTTAGGCCAGTTTCTAATTTTTGCACAGCTCTTGCCTGTTGATTCTGATTTTAGCCAATGTACATTTTCTCTTCAAGAGCTATAATTGTTGGCATACCAAAACATTTTATTTCATTTTTATTTCTTGCTCAGTTAATACATATTTGTGTTCATAATAAAACATATAAATAAAATTGGTATGGCATGTTTTAAGAGATAATTTGCACCATTGTTATAACAGTAGTTAGAGCTCAACAAAGGGCTAAAACACATTGATCAATAGGAATACACTTATTGCTTATTCAAGGCTGATTCCAACTTTTATTTATTTTTGTATTTATTTTATTTATTTATTTTGGGGGGGTTGCTTTTGTCATTTTTTGATCAGTTGATTTGATTTTGGCAAATTTAGATTTTATTAAAATAACTACATTTAACAGCATGAATTTACATTTAATTTCTAGTTGATTGAATAGATATGTGTGTATTTATAATCAAATTGTAAAGACAAAAAATCAGCTATGACACTAAAAAAATAACCAATATTAAAATGTATAGTTATCATTAATACCAGTAACATCTTGATTTTAAAAATATATACATATATTAAATATATTATCCATTGGTAATTATTAAAGATGCACTAATTATGGTTCTCTAAGTCAATTCCAATTTTTTTTAACCTTTTTTTCATATCTATTTTTTTAGCATTCTTAAGAATTAT
>NC_056498.1:25394970-25398497 GCF_014905685.2 Nematolebias whitei | reverse complement strand
GTAGCTTTTCCAATATACATCTTGATTATGGTAACAAGTGCTTTTTGTTGTCTGATTGCAAATTATGTCTCGCAAAGTAAACTGTGTTTTAATGTAACTGACACCATAAAAATAAATTAGCCTATATATTAATGAACACATTTGTCTGAGAAAAGTATTGCTAAAAATATAAAATCTGCTGAAATATCTTAAGAAAATGAATAAAAATTAACACTGTCAAAGCATAAGTCACAGCTCGACAAAAGAAAATAAATAAAATGCCTATTTCTTTATACAAAAATGATATAAAGATGATTTAGGTCAGAGTAATGAACTCTAGTTACATGGCAGGACTTCGTAAGATGACACAGACGTCTAAGGGCATAGTTCCGTATGAATAAAAAAAGAGAATGCAAGGTTACCTCAAGATTGTGTTATATATTATTTAGACTATCTAAAAGCATACTCAGTTCAAAAAATACTTCTTACTATATGAAAAATACAGCTGCTTTGTAGTGGCATGTACTGTGGCTTGAAATAGCAACTTTCACTACGACGATACTTTTGGCCCGTCGGGGAAGAAATATGAAACTTTTGGAAAAGTACTTGATGCAAGCTCGAAGAAATAACCATGTTAGCAAATAAAGATGTGTCTAATACATATAAAGTGTCTGTTCATTTAGATCATTTGGGCTCCAATGGTCTGTGGAAACAACTGCAAAGCATCTGTTGTGTAAAGATCGCCACAGGGGGTGAAGCGTAATTCCAGGATAAAGGGTGTGAAAAGCACATAGTTGTAATTGTAAAGAGGCGGGGGCTTGAGGTGACAAATCCAAAGTACCATGGGATATTAGTATTCAGATGGGTATTCAGCTTGATGGGAACTGCCATTAGTAATGAACTTCCAGGCTCAGAGAGGTGATTTGCATCAAAGATGAACCCTGAAAACGTAATGATGTTCGGAGTCGAATCTTCCAGGCAACGCCAGGAGGTACACGTTCTCTTATTGCACTGTTTCTTCTTTTGGAACCGCCGTTTGGATTAACTGTGAGTTGACCAGACTCCCACACGGCCTGCGTCTTTGAATTTAGCTCGTCTTGATTCGACTTGTGATTGAGAACGACATGAAAAGATTAAAGAATGGAGCTCCGTCATATTTTGGGTGCCAAGGAGGTAATTATTTTTTTTTAAATTGAGCGGTATTAGATCTCATTATCACCTGCTGCTGAAGGCGAAAGACGGGGAGCTAAGCTGCGACTGTGTGCGCGGGTTATCACAGTACCTGATGCACCACTAGACAAGCTGCAGAAAGTAACTACTGTATGTACACAATGAAGTAATATTTGGAATCAACCTTAAAAAATATTTAAAAAAAATGTGTATAACCCAGTCAGTTTTACAGATATTGAGCTAAGGTTTGGTGTGGTTGTAGCTGAGACTGATCCCTAACACATATTCTGAGTGCTGACAGTTTGCACAAGACTTTTATTTAAAATGTTGCCATTAACTCTTTGGAGTCAACTCTCTCTGGATGTCTGTTAGTAAAATATCTCATAAATCACTGGATGATCTTTAATGAAAGCCTCATAAACATTCAGTAAAGCTTCACTATATCAATGGATGTATATTACAACTGATTACCTTTTGGAACTAACCCAATTGAAGATGACCTCTAGAGTAGAGATGCATCTATCACATACCAATATTGGTATCGGTACCGATGTCGAGAAAAGGAAAAAAAAAAAACTTCTGGATCGGGTATCGAGACAATGTGACCATGACTGAGCAGATCTGTTCACTCTAATTCTATGCTTTGTGCTCTGAGTGACGTCACGCGCTAGAGTACTGACTGAACAAATTAAAGTTGTGTTGTTTTTAAATGTGACCAAGTTTGTGAAGCTCTCGGTGTGTTTAAGTGTGCTGTTATGGTGCAGAGTTTTCAATAAATTTGTAATTCAGTACATTCATGTCTGCGTTTAACAAAAATGTTTTAAGTTAATTCAGCATTTGGTTTGTAAGCTCAAACATCCAGGTGGACAACAAAAATGGCTAAATCATGTCATCTGGAGCTGTTTCAGAAACTGGTCCAGATGACATGATTTAGCCGTTTTTGTTGATTCATCACTGTTTTCCTGTATCAGATCAGCATCGGATCGGCTGATACCAAACGCCAGATATCGGTATCGGATCGGAAGTGAAAAAAAAAGTGGATCGGTGCATTCCTATTCTAGAGCCAACTAAGCCTAAAAGAATAAAAATGGGTTTAACTCGGTCAGTTTTACAGTCATTGAGCTAATATTTGCTGTGGTTGTAGCTGAGATTCATTAACTATTCTAAATGCTAAATTTATTTGCCTAAAACTTTAATATAAACTATTGGAGTCAACTTTAGATGGATCTCAGGTACGTAACCAAGATTCACATTCAGATTAAAAACACTGCTCATTAGGGTAAATGGTAAATGGACTGTACTTATATAGCACTTTTCTATCTTATCAAGATGCTCAAAGTGCTTTACAACACAATCTGTGCCTCATTTACCCATTCATACAGCACTCTACTAGATCTGTACAAATACTAATCAGTTCTATATCACATTCATACACTGATGGGGCACACATTGAAGTAGAGCTGCCATTTCTAATCCGAACCCGAAACCCGGCCTGGAACAACCCGGATTAGGGCCGGTCCGGGCCGTTATAATGTGATTAATGTGCGGGCCGGGCCGGTCTCAGGCTTTGATGTGGTTTTACGAATCTTACAGAACAAATGAAATGAGGGGATGAAGAAAGAAAGAAGAGTGCAGCAGTTAATCAGACTGTGGAAGAGATCGCTGGCGCACTGCGCAATAATTGTGCACGTGGGCTCAGGCTTCTGCAGTTTTATGAATCATACAGCACAAAGTAAACTAAATAATGCACAATATAAAATTGTGTTAATCTACTTGTTGAGGAGGAGGCAGGTCGGTCCAACCGGCCGGTTTAAAGAGGTTTAAAAAAAGTCGCGTTAAGCTCAGATGGACAACCTGTCACCAGCCGTGCGCGTCCGCTGACTCGCCAGTTGAAATGGACTTGCGATCTGTCCAGGGTGTACCCCACCTTTTGCACAGTGACTGCTGGACATGGGCACCAGCGACCCCCGCTCCCTGAAAAGGAAGAAGCGGGTAAAGATAATGGACGGACGGATGAATCAGCTGATCACCAGTCGCGCGCGTCTCCACACTGCTGTCATCTGCGGTGAAGGAAGTAGCAGCATCTGCAAAAGCCAAAGCGAGTAGCACGTTCAATTAAAATAACCTCGTTCTCTATTTTTCCAAATAATAATGCTCAAAAAATATTTTTGTTCATCTGTATAATAGCCTGTTTTTAGAGTTGATTTTTTTTAGGCTATTTGTTTTGTATGTTAATATCCATCTGGTGACTTGTTAATAAAAATAAATCTTATGTCTTCCTTTCATTACGTCTTTAAAACTATCATGTCAAACTGATTTGTTTACGAAAGCAGTAAAAGCTTAATTTAAAAAAAAACAACGTTTTTTTGGGGGGGGGG
>NC_056498.1:25377331-25389970 GCF_014905685.2 Nematolebias whitei | reverse complement strand
GTGTGTGTGTGTGTGTGTGTGATAATCTGAGCCAGGTAGTGGAGGGGCGCTAACATTAGCAGCTTTGATCTTAGCTGCGTTCAAAAGTAATTTTCTACTAGATTAACTGGATACTGCAGGGTCATCCTTAATGTATCTAATGATCTTGAGAAACTTCTCGAGCCATGTAAGGGTGCTCGCTAATTGGAAGCAAACAACTTAGTTGAAAATTGATGTAGCAAGAAGGATGTGTTGAGTTGTCTATACAACATTGTATTCACTGCGGCAAAGATACAGTATGTGGCAGGACTGATTCTAAGGTAAGGGGGACATAATGTTGAATATTCTGTTTGTTTGGTTTTTTTCATCAGGCCTAACCAAGCTATATAATCTGGAAAAAGCATGTGGTGATAGAGCTGTATTTCATACTAAAACAACATTAACCGCAGTCTGCTGTGATACCGTCAGCTCCCACATTTTACTTTTGGTTGAGAATTTCTGTCTGCTCGAGCTGAACAGCCTGACATAACCCCGATTTCCATTAGGGCTCTTTGAAAGCTGAAAGGCCGTCTGTGCAGGATGGTAGCAAGCATGAATAATCTCTATGTTGGCTTCTCCTGAAGCAGGCTTTTAGCTATATCAATTATTGACGTGACCAGTGCCAAGGTTTTTTCCCTTTCTCAGAAAGAAGTCAACTCGTATGAAGTCAGTTTCCTCAGACATTTATGCCGCGCGTCTCTCTAAAAGTATCTGTCTTAGTTTGACGGTGCCATTTTCAAATGGAGCAATCACTAACCATGAATCATGAAGATATCCAACACAGTTGAGCTTGAAGTTCTAAAAGTGATTTTAAACACCGGCTAACACTCCCATACACTGCAGTAACCACCGTGACTTGTTTATATTCCCAAAAAAACACAAGCCACGTGACAAGGTATTAGCAATGCCTTGTTGGACCAAACTAACCCGCCTGTAACTGAATGTGCATTACATGAAGGTTAATGAAGTAACTCAGCGTCTCACCGTTTTGCCTTCTGTCTTTTTTCCTGCTCAGTAGGAAGACTCACCTAGTTGCCGTATCCCTCCTGAGCCCCCGCCGACTCCGGCTTCTGGTGTTCATAAGCTGCCCCAGTTCAGGCAAAACCAATGAATCAGCCTAAATAATTCAGGTTTTATTTCATGATAAAAGTTGACACGTGGACCTATATATTATTAACCTCTGAAAAATTTAACAGCGTATCATTGTCCCAAGTGGGCACTGAGATGATAAAAAAGAGCTTTAAACATGACAACAGAACAGATGTCCGGTGATTTATACTCCAAAGTGACATTGGTGAAAATGGAGCTGTCTCGAGGGAGACAGTAGTGCACGGTTGTTTATATATTCCCTTCCACGTCGTCTTTTATTTGTGAATGATTAGTATAATTGAGGATGAAATGAGGTTTGATGGACCAAAGAAGGGTCTTTCTCAGGTGGGCTTGGTAGAGTCGGGAGAGACTAAGTGACATCTATTTTATTTCATTGTTTTCTGCATTTGACAAATAACGTTTGTCTTTTTCTGTTGAATATTCCTAATATTAAAAATACAGAGAGCAGTAGTTTTCCTCCTCTTCTGAAATTGAATAAATACATCTAGTTTTGAAGAAAAGGGCATCGTTGCTCAAGATAACGACCAGCAAATGGAATATGCAAAGTGAAATGCTGAACCGGCAAAAGGCCGAAGGGAAACGATGGAAGACAGATCCGGAGAGTCTTCAGCAAACAGCAGGTGTACTGTCTTAGATTAAATGAATCGAGCACATCAAAATACAGCAAATACAAGTTGATAGCGCTGTGAAAGGTGGGGTGGTCCAGAGATCTACTGTCCTTTTGCCAGAGGTGATCTTTATTCAGAACACTGCATCTGGCTGAGCTGATGTGTGGTCTGTAAAACAAGAAGAGGGAGGGGGGCATCTGAGCGTAAATGGTGCTTTGTGCTTGGCTTCCTGCCTGCCGTGCTGCTTGTCCAGCCAGGCCTGTAGAGAAAAGCCCCCTCTCCGCCCTTCCTGCTCCATATCTCCTTTTCATCTCCCTCTTTACCCATCCATTCTGGCACCACCCCAAAGGGGCATCCAACACTATCACTCCCTCTCGGCTGTCGCTCTCTTCCTCCCACTCCCTTCACTTGCGTTGTAAATGGAGGAATAGCGCAGCTAATCTGTCATGTTTATGAATGACACGGGGCCTACGGAGAGTTGGGGCGCCATGCCAAAAGTGGCATATATCTGTGTTGCATGCCCTCCACTTGGCTGATCCAATCTGCCTTATCAGTGATAGGAGTAACAAAATGTTTATTGGTCATGTTAAGGGATTTCAAACTAATGCGTAATTTAATAAAACACAAATTCCAACTAAAATTTGAATACATTGATGTCTATGAACCCCTCCTTATGTAAGTGGTAGTATTTTAATGCTGTTTTTTATGAGTGGGCTCTCCAAATGTGAGTTGCATTTAGAACTAGGCCATATATCATTCATGATAATACCGGTTGAAAACTAAACTGCACAGGAAAATGAATTGTATCATGATGTGCTAATTTCATGGCTTAAATATGTCATCCCACCATGAATTAGATTATGCTCACGTGGATTATGCAGCAATATTTAAGTTGTAAAGGTTAAGGCATGAATGGAGACATGTGAGCTGCACACTGTTTTAGAGTGTGGGGGGGACAGACACATCTGAGCTGAGCGCTGTTTGTCCCGACAGTTTTCGAGCCGGTCAGCGTGAGGGAAGACGTTGCCGTTAGCTTTTTAGCTAGCGCGCTGCTAACTTGGAGCTACGTCAGTGCCAACAGGTTGGGGAGGGGTGCGCAGTTCGGTCCGGTAGACTGTGCGCTCGGTTCTGTTAATGCAGCGGGGTGTACCCCGCTTGTATAGTGGTAGGGGAAACACTGACTATGCATTGACCACCGATTTATGGTCAAGTCGGACCGCGGAGCCTGACCTGAGTCAGACTGTGCACTAACAGAAACTGTGCAGCTCAAACCTCGAGACCAGCTGCTTTCCTGAGGATCAGGAAACTGGCTGATGGCTGCTCTGATCTATCCTTTCAGGCAGCATTTGTTTTCAGTATTTGTCACAAGTTTTGGAAGTTATCGCTCATTTAAAGGCAACATTTTTTTTTCTTGTATGTTCCATTTATGTTCAACAGATTTTAAGATTTCATTTTGTTTAGATTTTTTTTTTTGGGGGGGGGGGGGGGCTGCTTCTGCACTTTAGTTTTTGTGGTGGATTTTGTTGATCTATATTTTGTGCAGACTTTTTCATTCTAAATAACAGAAGGATCTTTTTTTATTTTTGTCTTATTTTTATACTTTGAGACCGAATACTTTACTAAATAAAGTATTTGCAGTAAATTAACCCTTGTTTATATATATATATATATTATATATATACATATATATAGTACTGCAAAGCAACAAGCTAAGTTAAGTTTGCCAAATGAATAACTATGATGTCTGCGTTTTGTTGTTGTTGTCATATCACAAAATTTATCGTTATCGTCCGAATGCTCTGAAATATCACAATATTATGTTTAAGCCATATCGCCCACTCCTTTTTTCATTTAACTTTTGGCTCTATTTTTCCATCACGTTGCCTTTCCAATGGTGGTCATTTTCAAAATGTGTCACAATCTTGTATCTCATGTAAGTTGTGGAGAGTATAGCGAGAGTGTTAGCTGGTAATTAAAATGCCTTAAATCAGTGAAGATCCATCCAACTGCAAACTGTTACACTTGCATGCTGTTTATGTCTTCAATTTATTACAGTCCTTTGGAATGTTGGTATTGCACGCATTAATACTGCAGTGATATTTTGCAGCCTGAAATCTTGGTATGCAGAACTTGGTATGTTTTACAACTAGTTCTCCAATGTCATTCAGTCTGGGGAAAGCTTAGACTTATTCATCTGTGAAGGTTTTTGTGTAAGAAAAGCCTAATGATTAATAGGATTGATTTTCCAGTGCTTCCCTAATAATCTCAAGCATTAGGCGAGTTTTTTTTTTTTAATGACAAATAAGCTGCATTCAATTAATTACACAATCTCAAAGGGGATTTATGGAGGAAACAATCAGCGTGGGGCAAAGAGAGCCAAGATGCTATTTTTCATCCCGACAGAACGCTATGAACCCTCGGTTCAGAGAGCTTTCCGTGCCTTCATCGTCCTCCTCCTTTACTTCACTCCGACATTCATCATCACTTGAGTTTTAAAGAGCACTCTGGATAGTATTTCACGGCCTATTCCTTCTTTACCTCTTAAGGCCACGTGGTAAAAAATAAAAATTTACAGGAAAGTCGATGGTCCCTTGCTGTCTGCCCTCAGGTTTTTAACCGTTTTCATAAAAAGTATTGTATTTGTTCAGCAAATTACCGAACAACCTTTCAAAGGTTCTAAGCCAGGGAGACTTAATGCCACTTTGTGTCAGACTGGGAATGTTCCCCTGAAAACTCTATTACAGTAAATGAAATTAGCAGTTTGAGCCAGCAGTGGCACATTCACAGGGATGTTCATTATTGTGCTCTGTACCTGTGAAATCAACCAATAAGCCGAACGGAAGCACATTTTTTCTCAACCCAGCTAAGCTTTTACTACAATTTTTTTCCAAAATGTGCCATTTTCTGAAAAATATATAATGTAGAATAACACATTTATCCAAATATGAGTTGGTATTCCAGTTTTCGAAAAGCCCAAATATGGTCATTTTTGTTGTTGTTGTTGTTTTTATCCTAAAAAACTTTTTGTCCACTGCCACGAATGATAGGCAATAATGTCATTATATATGTCTGTTCATAAAATACCTCATTAGTCTACTTTCCAGATTTTAATAAATCTATCGGAAAGTAATCACTGGGTGGAACTTTAGAATTTATCAACTTTAGGAGATAACCCGATTCAAAATGGCTGCCACTGCTAATCAAACAGCAAACAACATAATGTCCTTAAGTTGATCAGTTTAAAAGGTTTTTAGCTAAATCTTGTTATGGTAGTAGCTGAGACATCCCAACACATACCTGGATCAGTGGCAGATTGATATTTGTTATTAAAACTTTGCTATGACGTTTGCTATTTTGCTGTCTGTTAGCAAAATATCTTGGGAACCACAAGAGACCTTTTATTTAAATTCTATGGAGAGGTAATCATTGGACTTACATCTACAACTAATTAATAATTTAAGTCAGTCCAAGTTGAGACGTCAGCCAGTTGACCTTAGAAAACCAACCATGTTTGTAACTCAGTCCGTTTAAAACATATTGAGCTAAAACTTGATGTATTATTCTCAACAAACACGCAAACACTAAGCAAAATATGAAAAGAAAGTTAAAGGGTGAACAAAAATTGCACAATATTGTAAATACAAGCTTTTGTTTCTTAAAAATATGTATTTTTCCCAGCAACAGTTTCATGCCTTGCATGCATTTGAGACCTGTTCCTTTCTAAATCAGTGGTTCTGTCTGCCACTCATGAATGCTGCTTCATGTATTTAATGTCAAAGGTCATCACTTTCACTTGTCTTATCTATTCCAACAATTCTCCTCAAGGCAGTGCCAAACAAATCACTTGCTGATGCTGTAGCATGTTTAGAGCTGTACTTTATCATCCTGTTTTAGCACAACAGAGAGTACAGCAGACGTGACAAAAATACAAGTTTTATTACAATAAAAACCTGCAACTTATGGGGACATAGGAAATAAACATACATGTATACGAGTATGGTCAGCTCCAGCACCGTGCACGTGTTGACCCAAAATGCACGACCTCACTTTGTATCTTTTCATCTATACCAGGGGTGTCCAATCCTGGTCCTCAAGGACCGCTATCCTGCGTGTTTTAGATGTTTCTCTGCTCCAACACACCTGCTTTGAATCTATAGGTGATTAACAGGCTTCTGCAGAACATGAAGTGGTAATTTAGCCATTGAAAAAAGGTGTTTTGAAGCAGGGATGGCATATAGAACTGCACTTTTTTGTATTTGGATCATTTGGCTCATCTCACCAAAAATACTTTATTTCAGCTCTTAACTTCATACTTCTCTCAGTTTACTCTCTGCCAAGATTGGGATCAGTTCTTTTGGGAGCTGAAGGAGATGGTAAACTGGACCAAATGATCCAAGTCCCAGAAAAGAGCCACAATTCTTATCACTAGGCTAGAACGCAGAAGTGCCTAAGACAAAACTAGAGATGAAGACCAGTCTAGACTAAACTGGAAGCAATGACAATGATCTGGCTAAAACATAACAGAAAACCAAGGACTTGTTTTGGTTGGGGAAAATATCGGATAAAGAGCCAGTTGTGATGTGAGCACCAAACAAGACTGACTGAAACAAAGTACAAACAAGGAAAACAACAATGCAAAGAACAAATAAAGAACCAAACACAACACCTACAAATCACGATGCCTTAACAGATCAATCAACATCGCCGCAACAAATCTTGTGTATTTGCTAAAAACTCTTGCACCGCTACTGAAAAAAACCACACAGGGAGCAGATAACTAGCTATTTTAATCAAATTTAAAAGACACTAATATAATGTCCTGAAACGACAATCAGAATTTAATGCACACATTAGTCTCCTACAAGAATTGGTAACAAGTAATGATGGATGGAGTGTCGGGTAAAGCAACTCTGTCCAACTTGGAGACTGTTCACCAAGCTGCAGGTAGCTGATAAAGCAAAAAGCGTGCACGGATTTAGGACCTGTCAGTCCCATTCTGTGCGGTACTGTAAAGTACAGTTTTTTAATCACAGCATAAAATGGACCTTGTAAATACAGCAACGAAATCAATGATAATGTTGGCAAAAGTGGTGAAACTGGAAAAGGAGAAAGACGAATAGAGTAGATGTCGTCATGGAACTGGCACAAAATGGAAATGCCACCTTCTTTTGTTAATCAAGAGCTCTTAAGTTTGGTTGAGTAATTTTGTTTGTGTGAAAACAAAAGCATAATTAACAGTTCCCTCTGTTCTGCCACGGGGAGGAAAAAAATAATTGAATATGTCAATGGAACGGGAGATGAACGGAACATTTTGTTGAAGAGGATTCAGGTCATCTCTGAACAGTTTGGTTAACTAGAATACCCCAAGAGAGACTAAACAAACCACAGTGGACACTGTCACTGTGCTCATTTACTCCTAATCAACAGCCTCATTTTGGACTTCCCAAGGGAAACGCTGAGCACCATTTTAAATGAAACGAACATTTCTTGGGGGATACCCACCACCTTGCATGCCCAAGTTTTAAACAAAGATTTTATGTAATCTGTTGGTACTCCATGTGTCTTGGGTGGGCCTCTCAGCTACTACCACATCAAATATTAGCTCAATAGATTGGTACATTGTCTGATTTAAAGTCATTTTTGTGTTTGCTAAGGTTGCTATGGAGGCAATATTGAATCAGGTTGACTCCAGGAGTTAATTGGTCATGGATGTGCATCCACTGTTTACTTTGAGTTTCATCAAAATTAGTTTTGAACTGTGGTTTTGTGACTATAAGGGTTGTCACCACTTCTGTGATGGCTTGGAATTGTATATTCATTCATGCTGTAATTTGCAAACAGATTTCTTTTTTATTTTTAACTGTAAGTTTAGAAAAACACTGAGTTTTGATTTATTCTAGACAATCTAATGCATTTGCCGAGCATAAAAATGTCATATTCAAACAATGCTCTTGCAGTCTGCTTGTGTACTATATGATTAACGTGATGAGCAGTCCTTGATAAATCTTTTGGATTTTTATGTGTGTAAAGATCTTTAATCAGTGTCCCTCAATTTTAAATTACATACTACAGTGTGGGAAAAAAATGGGTTTGGTTCTGGCTGCTGAGAAAAATAAGCACCACTGTCATACTTGAAGGGTTGTTTTATGACTTTATGTTGTTTTTTTTCTTGGTCTTATGACAAGTCTGTGAGAATCGAGACTGATTCTAACCAGTTTTGAGGGAAAAGGCAGTTAAAAACATGAGATTCTCATTTTGATATCTCAAATTCCTGCACTTCACCTACCTTTGGCAAGACACCTAAAGAACAATACGTCTCTGCTCGCTTTTTTTTTTCTCCTTCGTGCCTCAGCAAGTGACCTGTGACAGTGTCTTTGTGGAGATTGTATCCACTCAAATAGGTCCAACAAATATATCTTATTGTGGTCTAAGGGGATTTTCCCTGAAGCATATCTTCAACCACGGGGTGAAAAGTCTTGTTCCGCTTGGTGAAGAAAAAGGTCGGCTAAAATCCAATCTTTTGTGCAGCAACCACAGAACCAAAGCCAAAATGTGACCAGAAAAGTTTATGAATGTTATGGCTTTTCTTAGAAACCAAGCTTTTGAAGCAACAAAAGGTTTATTTTTCCATCTCAAACTCCTTTAGTGGGTTGTTTTTTTTTTGGGAACTTAATGTGTTTTTTGTGTCATAAAAGAGCAATTGTTATTGCTTTGTGCTTCTTCTTTTTGGTTCTTATCTGCAGAATACTGTTAGGACTTTTCCAAAAGTAATTGTGTAAAAATCAATGCAGATAAAATGCCCAGTGTCATCTTTTTAAAGGTGGATGTCTGAGTACATGAAGAAGGCATCAATAGGTGGAAACACTAAATCACTACAAACCAACTGAAGGAGTCAGAGATGTGCTTACACTTCTAAAGACCTAGAGATAGGGCCATGCTAAAACAAATCACTTTTATTCTTTGTGTGACCCAGTGTCACACAGCTGTTACGATAAGAGAATGAGCTGAATTCTAGCTGAACTTTTTGATAATTTCCTGTCTTTATAATTCTTTTCCTTTACCACAACCACACATTATTTCTATATTCCCTTACAATCATCTGTGCTGACTTTAATTCATGCAGCTGTCTGTGGGTAGTATTTCCAAGTAGGTATCTCTGCAGCCAAATTCGGAAGGTGTATCTGGGCGGTCATATCTGATTGGACTATAGGAAAATGGGCGTATCTGGGCGATCATATCTGATTGGACTATATGAAAATAGGCGTGTCTGGCCCGCCGCATCTGATTGGACAATAGAAAAATGGGCGTGTCTGGCCGGCCGCATCTGATTGGACGATAGAAAAATAGGCGTGTCTGGCCGGCCACATCTGATTGGACGATAGAAAAAAAGGCTGAACGATAAAATGCCGTAACCACTGACACATTATGTCTAAAAACAAGGCGTTATTGGCAGATTGTGTTAACCACAGGCACATTATGTCTATGGTGTTAACCGGTTCGACATTAGCAGCGTCTCAGGTTCAACACTGGCGGCGTCTCGGTTCGACATTGCTCCAGTATACTGCCGCGGAGTCTCCATAACTTCTTTTTTCGACTCTCTTAACACAGAACTTCCGGTTACATTTCAAAATAAGAGCAACATAACTGGGTATTGGGGAGAGCTAAATGTTAGGGTTTTTTTTTTAATACCTAGCCATAACATTAAAAAACAAATTCCATTTTGGTTGTTGAAAAATGTGAACAAAGTTACAATCGATTCATAAAGAAAGAAAAATATAAATGATATTTAAACTGGCCTTGGGACAAAGGATGTTTCCTTTAACTTCACATTTTCTTGTTCAACCTGCAGTCACTGCAGATGAGTGATTCTCAGGTTCTGTCAGATTTCTGCACCTGGAGCAGGTATTCTGTTTACTGGTTAACTTCCTCAGCTGTCTCACATTTTAAAGGTCAACCCTACTCCATGTTTCAGTAGAAAACCAGCACATTTAGGAGCCAGTACATAACCAGACTTTTGGCCCTCACACCTGTACCCAGTTGCTCATGCTGCATGATGAGATCAGATTTATCCATATTTTAGAAATTACATTTAGCTTAGTCGACAAAACAATACAAATGAAGACCGTCTTAAAAAACCTCTTGGTTTTGCAGTAAGCAGCCTGATTTCAAACTGACATCTTGGCCAAAGGTAAAATAAAAATCTTTGTGTTCTCAGAAAAGTTGTTTCAGGACCTCCAATAAACTTATGTACACATCAAAGCACACAAGACAGATTCAGGAATTCTCTTTGTTTTCCAGATTTCACATTTGTTATTACCTTAAAACATACTCAGACAACATTTGATGCATCATTGAATTTTTTTATTGTGTTTATTGGGACATCAATTTTTAGAAGTCATCATAGCATCTGTTGGAAACACAGAACATAGTACAGTTAGGGTGTTGCTAGCTGTTACTTAATCCTGGATTGGATTTTAAAGTTAATTTTGATATTTTTTTCACAAGGAAAAAAAAGTTGATTTCCTAAAGTTTAACTATAAATGAAGGAATTTGTACATTCAGGTAATTGAAAATTAAGTAATTTCACTAACATCCAACCCATTTTAGCCACTGAGCCATACCAAACACCCATAATCTATTCTTGAATGAATTATTGACTATTATTGACAAATTACAGACTTTTTATTGAATAAGTTATTACTCATTATTGAATCATTAACAATTTACACTCATGTTTGTGTTAACTCATGTTGCAACAAGGTCAGCAACTTTTGACTATTACTATGAACTATGTTAAACTTTGGAGGTGATTTATTTTGAAAGTCAACATCAGATGTTGGTCAAAGTTTCTGAGCAACATCTTGGGGTCTTCTAGAGTCAGTCTGAAGTGAGAGTGGTCCCTGACATGGCAGAAAGACATAGATATAATTAACAGCTTTTATTTATTTATTTTTCAGCTAATAACAACTTTTATTTATTTGTTTTTCATATTTTTGAGTTATACTCAGCTTTTAAATATTTATTTTTCAAGTATTAAGAACTTTTATTTTCAGCTTTTATTTTGAAAAGCAACACCCAGTTGTTGTAAACGTGCACAGTGAGAGCTGCTGGAGCCGAGTGGAGGCTCACTTTACCTCAGTGCGTTACGACAACAACGAGAGAACGGTCGAAACTATCGTGACCTACAATAAACGTACTTCAATAATATGCATAAGTGAAAACATAACATACTTTATAAGTACAATAAATCATATTTCTTTGTCAAACATCGCAAAGAAACGTTACCTCATCAATAATCCTCGTGACTTTAAGGGTTACCCACAGCCAATCAGTGTTCGCCGCCGACAAACGCCTATTAAATACTGTTAGCCAATCAGTGTTCGCCGCCCATAAACGCCTATTTGCCAGAAACGCCCACTTTTGGTCTGCAGAGAACCCCTTCTCAGTATTTCACTGGGCTGTAACTATTCAAGACTAGTTGACGACTCGGACTTGTGAGAAAACAGTTGCAGTTTCTTTGAAGTCTGACTGTTTGCAACCAATCAGCCAGCGACCTATATAGTCAAGTTGTCTTGAAAAAATAATAAAGTTTGTGTACATTGTGTTGGTTGTCCACCTCTGTCCTATCATACCCACCTTGACCTGCATGGTACTCACCTTGATTTAGTGTACTAGAGCACACTTTAGAAATAAGGATAGGTAGATTTGGACCATTTATATATACATATATATATAATTATTACCAGCTTGGTTTTTTATGGATTTTTGGGCCTGTAGTCTCAGATGTTTTCTGTTATAAGTCATAAATCTTCCTAACGGGTATCAAAGTACAGCTGTCATGCTCTACATTTATGGAAACTAAATTGAGAAACATTTGAGATGGCCACGGCAACTCCACATGCTTCTGCGATTCAATTGAGAACCCCCTGCAAACATTTAGGTACATTTTGGACACGCCCTTGAAAATGCCTGTTTTCAACTATCCGCCAACAGCCATACTCCACTGCAATACTAGTTTTAGTGTGACTAATTATCAAACATGTTATCATTTACCGAGCATGACCTAACTTGAGATGGCTGGTGTCTCTGACTCAATGCATTGTTTGTTTTACATGTAGTGTCTTTATTACAACCACTGAGTATGGATCTTCATGGTAATTAATAAGCCATGTGCGTCTAATTCACTGGGTGTCAGTTTCTCTTACATTCACCTGATGCCTCTCTCACATCAGACAACACACTCCCCATGTGTGTGTTTCAAGTGCTTTTTTCAAGTTTTCCTGTAAAATACACTTTTTGTTGCATGGAGCTAATGTTAATGAAGGTCTTAAAATCTGAGCCTTACCAAGTGTGCCTACCAAATTGTAAAGTTTGCATCATTTACAGTCAGGTTTTCTCAATTGTGAACAAAATTAAAATAAAAATCCAGTATTTTGTTTTTGAATTATCACACTGGTGCATTTGTATTTTTTAGCATTAATATGATGATTTATAGCAGATTTTAAAACATGATATGTAACAACTAGAGCCCGACCGATAAATCGGTAGGGCCAATAGCTGATATAGACATTATGGGGACATATCGTATCGATGATAGTTGTCCCATTATGCGCCAATATAAACACTGAGAACAAGCCGTAACTTTACTTGCAAAAGGTGTAATTGTACAATGTATCCAGCAGAGGGCACATGCAGACTACTTTCAAGTCATGGCCATGCACTTTAAGTTTCACTTTCAGTGCAGCCAAACCAGCAAGCAATACTATGTAGCATATTTTGCTGAACAGAGCATGGTAAGTTTATTTGAACTCATCTGTAAAATTAAAATTAAAATCAACAATAATAAATTATCTTCGATCCTCCAACCTGCTTGTCATTAGCTACGTGCCTCTCAAGTTAGCAA
>NC_056498.1:25366366-25377231 GCF_014905685.2 Nematolebias whitei | reverse complement strand
TATATATATATGATAATAATAATAAATGATATCCTGATGCATGCTCAATAATACAGGTAGAAAATTCTAAAAAAAATTAAGTCTGGTCCTCTGGACGTTGAAGACTTTCGGATGAAAGATGAAACGTTTCTACATTTTTTTGTTTTTGTTTTTTTGAACGTGCAGAGGACCTGACTTAACGTTTTTAGAATAATAAATTCAGTGTTGATAACGTTATCTTTTTTTTTAGAATAATAAATTCAGTGTTGATAACGTTATCTTTGTCATCCTAAATGAATTGCATTGTTTGTCTGAAATCTTTACTTCTCTGCAAATAATAAAATAAAAATAAAAAACGCTGCTGCGGTCAATACTAATTAGGCCTTCACCATACGTGACTGACTAAACAATGAACAGGGAAGGGTGTTTCTTTGTATATTTTATATTTTTGTAACACACTTGATAACTTTATGGTGAATAGTGGAGGGCAGAAGATGTGAACGCACTTTAAGGAAGACTGTTTCAAGACTTCAAGTGTTAAACAGGTTTAAAAGGAGCTGTTTATTTAGATTCTTGGGGTTGACAAAGTAAAAAAAAATCATCAAGTGTAACGGTTATCGACATTAGCCTTCCCCTCTCAATATCGGTATCGGCGATAGCCAAAATATCCGTACTGGTCAGGCTCTAGTGACAACTGTGTAGCAAATATAAGTATGACTTCAAAAATCAAGATAAATATTGTAGTAAAACCCCTAATTTTATAATATAGGTTTTTTATAGCAGGGCTGAGATGGTGTAGAGGTAGGGCAGCCAACAGTTCAACTGCCCACCATGCCCACATGTCGTGGTGTCCTTGAACAAGACACCTAATCCCTAAGTGTTCCCGGGGGCTTACATAACTGCCCACTGCTCCACCTGGGTGTATCTCACGTGTGATGGGTTAAATGCAAAGAACTCATTTTGTCATTGCATAGAAGCATACATTGATGACAACACATGGCACTTTACCTTACTTTACTTTATTATTAAAAAAAACCTTAAGAAATCAAGATAAATATCATTTAAAACAAAAACAAAACATCTTATTATATAGTGTATTGCAAAAAAAGTTTTAACCCATCGCAAACTGTACTTATTGTGAAAGCCTCAATATATTTCAGTAGTCCTTAAAAATATCACACTATATTGGATTGTACTATACATATGATTTAGTTTAGAAAATATACTTTTAAGTTTACTTATTTAATGGTAACGAGGAGAAAATTATGCAATTTTGCTGTTTCACCTGCAAACCACAGCAGGTATGAAATCTGCTTGGAGCACAGTCAGGTTGCCCATGCTGGTGACAGCTGCATTATGACGACAACTAATGCAGAATTTATTGCTGCACTCAGGCAACATTTCAGTAACTGCAATGGCCACTGTTGTCATACAAAGAAAATGTAGTTTCACTTATGCCCATATTTTCTGGGAGTGATCAATAGATATAATCTGCTAATGGGCTGAGTTTCTGTCCAGTGGCCTTATGTATTCAAGAAAAATCTGCTCACTGAAGTACTTTTTAGGCCAATGTCCTTTTTATACTCATCCACGGAGCTTGGCACTGCACGCTCATATGGCCTGATAGGCTGGCAGTGGCTAATGTGTGCAAATTGTCATTGGGAGTCTTTTTATATCAAGCACCAGTGCTCAGCACTTCTTTAGAAGGTGACTTCAGCATTTCTTTCCCTTCCATCTCATTTAGTGTGTAGATCCATTGTTGAATAGACAGTATGGGTCTGTAAAGCAGAAACTGCCCTTGTCTTAGTCTGCCCTTGAGATTGCAGTTCTCAGCGAAGTAGAATGGAGAAATGAGAAAAGTACCTAAAACAATTTTTTTTTATTAATCCCTCTTTCATATAAGACCTTCCTATATTGTATAAAGTATCTTTGTGCTGTACGTTGAAGATATGCAAATGGTGTATTAACAGGGCTTGTTCTTGCATAGGTTTTTAAAAATAACTTGTCACCCCTAAAGCTTCAAACTCAAAGCCAAAAAGAACAAAATAAAAGATCGTGCACTTCTTCTGCAGATGGGTTTTGTTGTAGTTTAGCCAATAACAAATGAATTATGACTCATACTTTGAGCGTGTCACATTATTTTTAATAAGTTTTCTAGATTGATTTCACTTTTCATGTTTACTTAAAGGCCACAACCAAAGAGATAAGTGGGTGTGGAGTGGGGACTGGTACCATTTTAAAGGTGCAGAGAGAAGTGGTGGTTAAATGGTCCATTAGCTCAATTTTCAAATGGAGTCTGGGACTTTGGGAAGCGTAAAAAAACCACATTTATTTCAGGTAAATACATTAATAAAGCATGTGAACACAATCTCTTGATGTTAACGGTCAGACAGCATTTGTCCAAACTCCCAAAGCTTGGGTTTTAAAACACCTTTGTTGTGGTTGTCCTTGTTGTGGAGCAAAAAAGTGGAATTGGAAATGCACTTTGTCCATCCATGAACGTTGTGAACACCATAACTTGAAACATAAGTGAGGTACCAACTTCCATTCTGGTATGTGGCTGCGTCGAGATGTAAGAAATATTCCTTTCAAAAACTGGGTTGCCTAGTCAAAATCCAAGATGGCTGCCAATAACAACAAAAAAACATATATGTATATGTCCAGCAACCACAGCAACAACAGCCATTCCTTATTTGAGGAGTTTATGCTGTCAGTGTTTGAAATTATAGTTTCCTCAAATGACTAGGTTGGCTGAAGATTAATCTATGGTGGCTAAGGCCACCACTGGCCACCCCCTTGCTCCACCATTGCACCTGGTGGTGGATAAAAATTGCTCCTCCCGCTCCCCAGGATACATCATTCTGTGCTGCATCGGACAAGAAAAAAAATCAACCTCTGTTCTTCTACACAGTATAACTCGTACCCACTTGAGTACCGTGCCCCAACAACATTAAGGTTTACCTGCATGCTCTGTTCAATTCCAGTCCAGAAAAATACTCATCTTGAAAACCACAAACATTAATTTTCTTTGTTGTCCACTGTTGTCATCATTCTTTGTTAGAATCAGGTCTCTCTTGTAAATGAGTCCCCGATGCTCAGTGGGATTAACCTGTCTAAATAAAGGTTGAATGAATGAATGAAAAAATCCTTCAACAACACAGGACATCAGCGTACCGCTTTTACTTTGTTGAAATGCAGTAGTAGCTGAGAGTCATCCCCAACAGATCACATAAGATCTGTGTGTAAAACTTGAGCATTAGCTGTTGAAGTACATCCTGTTTGTTAGCAAAATATCACGTGAACCACTGGACACATTTCAATGAAACGCTCAAAGTTCAGGCTTGCCAAGTTGAGGAAGAGCTCAAATGGGCTTTACGTCTACAACAGGTTAGAATTAGGAGGCAACCAACACAGCACAACGACTGCTTCACTGAAGGTTCTTAATGACGTTGTTGAAGCACTGGATGATAAGGATTATTGTGCTGCACTTTTCTTAGACCTGTCTAAAACTTTTGACACTGTGGATCATAACATCTTACCATACCATACCATTTTATTTATAGAGCATTTAAAACAGTGACAAGACCAACCAAAGTGCTGATCTTGTGTCATTAGCTCTCAGAAATTGGTTTCTCAGATCACACCATTGGTTGGTTCTCTAACTATCTCTCAGATCAGAGGCAATGTGTTCAACATAATGGTACTTCCTCCAGTTATTTAACAGTCAACAATGGTGTACCTCATGGCTCAGTCTTAGGACCCACTCTCTTTACAATCTATATACATAATGTAGGTAAAAACATCCCTGATGCATCCATACATTTCTATGCTGATGACACAGTTGTTTACTGTCGAGCTAAAACAGTTATTAAGGCTTTCCAGCTTTTGCAATCTGCATTCAACATCATCCAGTCTTGCCCCCACCCTCATTCGCCCCACTCTGGGCCCATGAGCAAGGCCCTTAACCCCCACCATGTGCTCCCTAAAACAGGTCTCTCTTGAAAATGAGTTCTCGTGGCTCAATGAGACTAACCTGGATAAATAAAGGCTAAATGAAAAAAAAAAAAACATCATCCAGTCTGATTTGTTCCGCCTCAAACTTGTCCTAAATGCTGACAAAACCAAAGGGATGCTTTTTTTCGAACAGGACGTTGGTCCCAGCAGTTCTTCCTCCGATTTTATCCTCAAATCGTGTCCCCATTGTGTTTGTTGATTCCTATAAATATTTGGGTATCTTGGTCGACTCACATCTCTCTTTTCAGCACCATGTGGAAAACCTAGTAAAGAAACTGAAAGTTAAACTGGGTTTCTTTTTCAGAAACAGATCCTGTTTAACCCTGAATGCTAGAAAACGCCTTGTATCTGTGACTTTCCTTCCCTTCATTGATTACGGTGACATTATTTACATGAACGCTCCTACAAGAACCCTGCAGATGTTGGATGCTGTCTATCATGGTGCGCTAAGATTCATAACTGGTTGTGATAATCGTACCCACCACTGCACCCTGTATTCACTGGTTAACTGGACATCATTAATTTCACGCCGACTCTCTCACTGGTACATTTTCATCTTTAAATCACTTCTTGGTCTGCTACCTTCATACATCTCCTCCTACATGTCTACATGCGTGAGTGCAGCTACAGCGTGCGCTCTCAGGACATTATTACCTGCAGTGTTCCCTCAGTGGGGACTGAACTAGGCAAAAGGGCCTTCTCCTACTCCGCTCCTGTTTCCTGGAATATCTTACAAAAAGATTTGAAGCTCTCGACCTTGACCTTTCTAAGTGGAATAAAGAATCTGTTGGACTCCTGGCAGGGACCAATGCAGACATGTTTCTGTTTTTAGTTTTCTACATTCGCCTTATAATCTAGCTGTTTTTGTTACTTTTTTTGCCATCTTATTTGTAAAAAAAAAAAAAAATTCTGTATGCCTTTTTATATTTGTCTATTGTTGTCGCTGTTGTCCATTGTTGTCATCATTCTTTGTTGAAATCAGGTCTCTCTTGTAAATGAGTCGTCGAGGCTCAATGGGATTTACCTGTCTAAATAAAGATTGAATGAAAAAAAACTGATTCAAAATGGCTGCTGCAGCTCATCAACCATGGCAAACACAAAAATAGCTTTAATTAAGTCAGTTTTACGGACAATGACCCGTAATTTAGCGTGATGGTAGTTGAGTCCTCGCCAAACCCTTCTTTGAGCGCCAACAGATTGCGTTGAGTCTTTGTTTCAAACTTCCGAGTTTCATTAATGAAAATACAAACAAAGCAAATGGGAGAAACATTAAAACCGCTCAACTCTTCATTATTTCACTGTTTGCTTTTAATGCTTGGTCAGTACCAAAGTTAAAAAAAAAAAAAAAAACGCACAAACAACACGCGTGATTAAACAGCAATTAATTTGATTTCATTTAAGTCTCAGGCCTTGTAAGGACAAAGCTGCAGCAGCTCCGTTGACGGGAGTTCTTAATCACTGCCGGAGCCGCCAGATGGGTTCAATTTCCCCTCCTTTTTATTTATTGTCACGGCCTTAATTCACTTCACAGTTAAATAAATGAGGGTACAGCTGAGAACTGCGAGGCGGCGTGAGAATTTCAAAGTCCCTGTTGGTTTTAGCTCAAAATCACAAGATGTGTGAGAGTTTCTCAGAGGAGCGCAGGGCTGATGTGGAGGCGCGGTGGTGATCCTCGGTGAGCTTACAGATGTATTTCTGGGTTAAGTATCTGCCTGCAACAAAAATGCAAGTTAGCTCACTTATTCTATAAGATATGAGACTATTTATTTACCATTTTACCTACAACATAGGAAGATGGACAAACTGTAGCTATTTTCTTGTGTCAATCAGACATAATTATTGGATCTATGTAAAAAAAAAAAATTATTGCTAATTAAAGCAAATTAATAATTTATATTTTTCTTTTCAGCATTAAGCTGAATATTCAGAAACAGGAAGTAAAATCTAAAAAAAAAAAAAAAATCTCCGGAGCACTTTTGTTTTACCATACACAGCAATTCCTACACTGCGTGTCTATTAGCTGGATTTTAATGAGACTCTCAAAGTCATTATCAAATCCACATTTACAACAGATTACAAGATGGCTGCCACAGCTAATCAAACTCAGCAAGCACTAAGATTACTATAAATGAATTCATGTCAGTCATTTCTGCAGCTTAAACTGGATAAGTGGGTGATAATAGTCAGCGTTGTTCACAACACGTACGATCGTCCTGGCGTTATTTTTAAGGTTTGACTCAAACGGCTTCATCTCCGTCATTTCTCATCACAAGTAGATGTTAGTTTAAACCTCAACGAGCGATATGCATTCCTTCAAGAAATGAATAAAATGAAATGTTCTTTGTATGGACTGTCACACAGTTACTGAACTCACGATGCGTCTGCTCGTAGGCTTGCTTCTGGCTATTATGTTTGATCAGGTGCACTTTGGACTCGCTGTGGAATGAACTAATTGTCTGTTCGACCTTGAACAGGCTGGAGGGAGTTTGGGAAGGAGCAACCAGTTAATTTGTCCCCCCCACCGCCACTGTGCCCCTCTCCCCGTTTGAATGAGCAGTCGTTTCAAACAGCTGATAGTCTTAACCATGTTTTTTACAAGACACGTTTAGAGCGATAGTTGGGGTTGTTTTGTTGTGGGGTTCTGTGGAGCTGCTATTAATAGTCAATATCTTACCTGCAATAGAAATGGCTCGGGACATTAGGAGTTTAGAACAACAGGGAGACGTTATCTCACATGGTTCCAAAGTTGATTTTTGTCTAGTCTCAAGTTTCGTACCAGTTCCTATAATTTCTATTTTACATGAAAGTAACATTAAGAAATGCAGATTGTCCGCCATCTTGTTTGTCAAAGATTTTATGCAGTTTCTACCAAACAAAACATTTAGCTCAATGTCTATAAAATTACCTGAGTTTTAGTATTTTATGTTGCAACGGTTGATTAGCTGTGGTGGCCATCTTGGATCAGGTTGACACAAAAAACATACTCAGCAGTAGAGTTACATCCATTGATTATTTTCTGAGAGCTTCATTATGATCTGTCCAGGGGTTCATGGGATTTTTATAGCCAACATTTTAACAAAGATGTATTAGCACTTGAAGTTTATTGGGGATTACTTTCAGCTTGTAGTTCTCTAAACTGTAACTCAATATAAGTCAAATAGAGTCAGCTTTAGCCATTTTAGTTTTCTTCTGTTTGTTAGCGGTCACAGCTATTTGGAATCAGACTGACTGCAAAAATTTTATAGTTGACTTTTTTCCTGAGATTTATCCTTTACTGAAAGTGGTGCAAATAAGTTGAATATACTGTATATTAAAAAAAATCTTTCCATCTTAAAAACTTGCTTGATTATTGTAATCATTAAATCAGCCGTTAGAGTTATGACTCGCCTTTAAGAGTCCCAGACTTGCCATCTTTGTTTTTGTGACTTTTCTTTAACTTTAAAATAAATCTTTGTTTTAGCATTAGTGACTTAGTGTGTGCATGCCTGCATGTGGTCAAACTATATGCCTTCAGCCCTCAACACAATGCAAAATACATACATTTCAGACATTTACTGTGAACCGTCTACAAACAGGTGTGTGTGGAATTAAAACAATGGCTTGGTCCTCACAAGTACGTTTTCTTGGAAAGACTAAATTAAAAGGATTCTCATTGTGACTAAGAAGTCCTGCAGATTTCTAGTAAATATTGTACTTTTTTATGTTGAGATTGCTAAATGCTTAATGGCTGCCTCTTCACCTTTTGAATGACACTAAAACCAAACACCTTAAAAAAAACTGCCCCATTAAGGAAGTTATTAGTAAAATCTAAGAAAACGTAAAAACAAATACATTCCGTTCGTAACCATTTAAACTACGGGTGTCCCAATACTAGTTTTTTTTTCCCAGACAGAGTACAAGCACAAGTACTTACGCTTGGGTACTTGCTGATACTGAGTATCAATACAGAATATTTAATGTGAGGGGAAAGAGGTATAATAAAATGCAACTTTGTGCAAACAACAAGCAAATGTGCCCAAAAATGCAAATGTTTAACAAGAATAAAGCCAGGGCTTTTCTCGTCAACTTAATGGACACCGAAAGACATAAAGACAAAGATACTGTACATTTTGTGAATATACTGCAGTGATGTAACATACTGATGAATAAGCCAAGACCTCCTTTATTTCTAACATGCACTTAACTGCCAAGACAATTACCATTTTTTAAAGGTCTCTCAAGCCATATATTTCATTTAAACTCATCGAGACCGATTTAAAAAGCCCAAGGAGAAGCCATCTTTAAAAGTTCAACAAACAACCCCCTCCCCAGAAATCTCCCGGTTTAAACGGGGACACAGAGTTGCAACGGGAAACTTTTTCAGTTGAGTCTAAAGTCGCTCGTTTGTAATACGGTCTCATTCCGGGGAAGATTTATCCGTGAAGGTGGTTTCTCATGCCAAATACCCGATGGTGCCATTGGAAGACGGCCATGTTTGTCGTTTTGCTGCGTGCTGTATATATGTCATCGGAAAGCTGTTTTCCAACTGATGGCACCTTATGAAAATTTATGAAGAAATACCTTCCAAAAAATGGTGTTGACGAAAGCAAGGAAGGGTATTAATTAGCTATATCACAGCAAGGGGTGGAGGAAGACTGCAGAAACCTCGTTGGCAGTCAGATGAACTAGGTCTTGTTTTGGAGGTTAACACTTGGCTAACACTGCAGAGGAGGCAGGCGTTTTACAAACTGGGATCTGGTGTGTAGAATATTCAAATCTGCAGCGTTTCAGAGAACATCTCCTGCTGCAAGTTAGAAATACGTCCTCGTGAGACGAAGCTGCTCAAGGCTTCGCGGTTTCTTTGTTTTGCTGAAAGGAACATGTTTGGAGCAAAGTGCACTGTGAGTTACCTTCTTTCATATCTTAAACGGCAGCAAGATGTAGCCCCGTCCACCCCCGACTCTTGCTCAGTCAGAAAATGGAGACGCAGTTGAAAACAAGACCGCTTAGACAACACAGCAGAGCCACCTGCCATTATCAAAGTGTCAAAATCCACCTCTCAATACTTTCTTTTCCAGCACTACACTATTGCTCCATTGCATTTTACTGACACCCGTTTCCTACTTGAGACTCATTTATACTAAAACATTTTTTAAACAAACCTTCATATATATATATTTTCTTTTTTATCTCTTGTGGAAAAACAATCCAATCAGCATTATGTCCTGGGTCCATTTTCTCTGCAGTCGTCAGGTTTTTATTTATTGGCTCAAGCTTCCACATTCGAAACACGACGTCCAGGTGGATATGCTCATTTCTGCTGAATAGGTGCTGCGCTCAGAAAACATGTTATTGACCTAAGTGTCTCACATTAAAGTTTCTAAAGTCATTGGTGCGCCGACCCACAAACATGGCAATTTACAAGTCTGCTCAACTGTCACAGTCCAGCCACAAATACATTACTCATTGTTCCTGGGAAAGTCATGGTTCTTGGTCATTGTTCTCCTTCATAAGACGTAGCCCTCTTTTATCATAGTCTGCATTCTCACTCCTAAAAACAGTGCACCGAGGGCAAGCATGCAGCTAAAGAAGATGTATCAGCTATGGTTTTATTTTGGCGAAAGATTAAAAACTACACGTTAATTTTGGTTTTAAAGGAGTTAAGAAAGCCATTAGATTGCGTCCAACCTTCCTCCAGTGCAATTCCCCATCCTGATCAACAAAATGGCAAGTCTCTTAAGATAAGATAAAACTTTGTCCACCAAGGTGGAAATTGTCCTTCCTTCTTTTTTCTTTGTTTTTCTCCTTTCCTTTTTTAGTCTACAGCTCAGATGACCATACCAGACAGGGAGGTGAAACGTTAACACACTCAACAATCGCCTTGTACACAAGCTTTAGAGTTTGCTGACTAAGCCCAAGGCCATCCAGCCGTCCATCCATTATCTTTTACCCGCTTCTTCCATTTTGGGTCACGGGGGTCGCCGGTGCTCATGTCCAGCAATCACTGTGCGAGGGGCGGGGGACACTCTGGACAGGTTAACCCCAAGACCATTAAGTCTTAAAATATAGTCTCTCTGAGCATTTCTTAAAGATATACTCATTGTTTTCAGCAAAGGTGATCTGACTGTCCAGGAATGACCATAGTTATTTAAAATTTGCCACAGTTGCAACAAGCTGACCATCGATTGAAACTGGCTTAACTTGTTAATTTGTCTTGGCTACCTTACTCTTAATAAGAAGAGACATACAGCAGAACTAGAATCAGGATGAACGTCAGTTTACCTCAACTGGCTGGGAGTGGAGCGGACAGGAAAGAGAGACAAACACGGTATTTGTCCGGGCGTAGTTGCTATGGCATGACCAGAAAACACAGGATAATCACAGGAATAATTGTAAAATACAAACATGGACAACAGAGAGAGTGGACTGCAACAGAGTGCGATGTGTTCGGTGTGCCCTCCAGCAGTCTATGTGTATAGCAGCATAACTAAAATAATTTTGGAAACCCAGGTCAACCCTAACTATAGGATTTATCAAAAGGAAAATATTGTCTAGTCTTAAAACTGTACAATGTGTCAGCCTCACAGACAGAAACTGGAAGTTGGTTCCACAAGAGAGGAGCCTGATAACTGAAAGATCTTCCTCCCATTCTGCTTTTGGAAACTCTAGGAACCACAAGTAAACCTGCAGTCTGAGAATGAAGTGCTCTGTTAGGAAAGTATGGAACAATAAGATCTGTAGTATAAGATGGACCTAGGTTGTTGAGAGCTTTGTAGGTTAGAATATTTAAAATGTTATTCTGAGTAACATAAAATGAATATTTTTGTAGATTAAAAAAAATCAAATTTTACATATTTGAATATTCCTGTTCTCTAAACGTCATCTTTTGTTAT
>NC_056498.1:25344966-25365966 GCF_014905685.2 Nematolebias whitei | reverse complement strand
TTTTGGCTTCTGAAGTTGTCAAAAAGCATATAGTTATATTTATACCAGAGTTTTAGACATCTCACAATTACATTTCAGTAAACTGACCTAACAAATTAAATAATTAGAGCTACATGGGGAAAAAAAAGTTAATTAAACAGATGTATGAATTAGTTTTCCAGTCACTTCTGTTAATTTGCATATTACACTGCTTACACACTGATTTACTGATACAAGTATTTACATACTAGCATAAAGCTAGTTTCTCCTGTGTCCTCACATTTCCTTTTACGTGTAGTAGATATTTTTATTCCTTAGTATTTTTATTCCTCTCGTACGAGTATCGAACTCAGTTACCAAAAGGAGCCAACATTTAAAAACGTGGTCTGAGCCATGGGCCACTTTCAGCTGAAACATTAACTCGAGTCAGATACCGGATATCTTTTCTTGGTTGCAGGTTCATGAACAAGAGTTTGATCTGTCTCACCTGACGTTCTGTTACTCTTTCCACATCAGAATCAGTAATGACAGAATGATCCAGCAGTCTTTCTGGATTCAAAGTTAGCCAGCTGGCAAGAGAAGTCTAAACTAAATGATGTATTTATCAGTTTGTTAAAGAATAAATTAGAAGAGATACAATATTTTACATTGAAATTCTCATCTCGGGGGATCTGATTTGGCCCGTGGCTCTTGAGTTTGACATATGTGCTAGTCTGTTTTTCCATTGAACTTGCACAGGGTTTCATTAAGACCCCAAACCTTCCCACTGTGACATGTGCCACCGTGTCTCCGACCTGTTTGCAGAGGAACAGTTGCCCCCTGGTTTCCCCACCATAGACATGGGCCCACAGTTGAAAGTGGTGGAGCGAACGCGCACCGCCACCATGCTCTGCGCCGCCAGCGGCAACCCTGACCCAGACATTGCCTGGTTCAAAGACTTCCTCCCTGTCAACACCACCAACAACAACGGGCGCATTAAACAGCTCAGATCAGGTAGGTCCTCTGCTGAAACTCACTTACTAAACAGGGGAGTCTCTGATCTGCTCCCCACATCCTCTGTTCTTTCATCTTCTTCTTCCTGCCATGATTTAACTTCTCATTTGGCTTTTAATTTTATAGGTAATGGCATTGTTTCTACTGTTTCCTGTCCTCTACACTCCAGCTGTCTCTGTGTGTCTCCCTTTGTCTTCCAGTGTTTTCATGGGCTACTGGAACTGTTCCCCTCCTGTCTTTTGCTGGCTTCTGCTCTAACTTCTGCCCTCATTGCTCACCGCTGTGACTTTCTACAATAATTTCTGCTTGCTCTTTATGTTGGTTTACTTTCCCCTGCATTGATGCAGTGCCTTTTAGAACCATTTTCTCCATTTATGTCTTTATGCTTTAATATTCAACATTTAATTTAATTCTAAATCCATGGTTTTAAGATAAAAGAATGCAGAACTGTAAATATTTTTTTCCCTTCTTTGAAGCAGTCTTTGAATAGAAAATTATGTTTTTGTTCGGGTACATTTTTAGGTTGAAGAAAAGTTGTTTAATTTTAATCAGCCACAGTAGTACCAAAAAAAAAAAAAATCATAAAGCTTGTCCCCTGTAGCTTCATTTTTTGCAAGCCCTTCTTAATATTTAGATGCCAGCTTTTTTTTTTGCCTGCCACACACCTTAATAAGTTCCTCTGCACCAAAATCTTAAATTTAATTTTATTATTTTAGCATAAAAATTACTCTGTTTTCTTAAAATTTTGCTAGCAGCTTTATGTGACAGAGAAAGCCAAACTGCAGTGCATATTTTTTAAGTAAATAAATTGGATTTTATTAAGAAGGGATTTGTGAAAAGGTTATGAGCGGTCAGTATGTTACCTGTGTTGGATAGCTCTTGGAATGACCTCAGATTGAGGAAATAATGTATTTTTGACTAGATTTACAGAGCTAGTCTGAGCAGGACCAGCAACAAAGTGGATTGCTGCCTTCTAAAAATAGTTTTAGGCTTAAATATTTTATAGTATTTCACGTGAACACGTTTTTAGACCTTTATGTCGACGTCAGTGTAGCATTGCCCCGTTATATCCATGTAGCGTTAAGCTGATGATGGTGTTAAAGTTGATAAAACTGTAACGTTTTATATTATGAAAATGTATGTTTGTGGAAACAAAGCCAGTGTGCAATGTTGTGTTATCTGTGGCTGATTACTGCTTTAAAGAAAACAAATACGTTTATCTCGCTGAGCTGTGATTGTTGGAGACTAGGCGGCAACTAGTCCAAGAAAACTGTGAGAAAATAGGCAAAATGTTTTGTTGCAGTCTCACTGATTGCTGAGTGTTTGTGACCTTGCAGCTATGTTTTACACAGCAACGTTTTCAAAATCACAATACGTACGGGTTATAAAATTGTATTCTAGGCTGCACACATTTTTTTCTTGCCCACATTGTACCCACCTTGGCTTGCTTTGTATCCAGTTTGGCAGCAACCCTGTTTAGGATTTAATTTACTGGAGTACACTTTTGAAATAAATAGGCAGATTTAGCCTGAACGCTCTGATGTTTTCTGTCACAAGATGTGTCAAAGTACACTCTAGGGTTAGGGGAAGTAAATTTAGAAGAATCTGAGATGCCTGCAACATATTTGTCTTTTAAAAGAAGAAATGTCAAATAATAAAACATTAAATATGTTCAAAAGACAGGTAACAAGATTGTGAGCCTCTGCAACTCATGCAAATAAATTGAAAACCCCTGCAAACATTTTGAGACGTTTAGGAGACTCACTCATGGTGGTCCTTTGTCCACTAGTCACAGCAGTGAGATACTGTCTCAGGAAATACAGGTTTTACTAGCTATGTTTACATGGACATAAGTAATCGGATTAAACGGCCATTGAGAATAAAAATGCGTCATGTAAACGCCCCATTCGGATTATTTCAGCTCGATCCGAAAGAATTTGTAATCAGAATGAGAGGGGTGGTTTATGCCGATTCACAATCTGAACAGTGTGCATATAAACACTTAATCTGATCGTTTTATTCCGATCGTGGAAAACTGACCTGACTGCGCATGTGCAACCTATGTCTGTCTCACGTATTTCCGCCTGGCTAATGCTAATAATATTAGCATGTCGGGGAAGCAACACTGGTCGGTGAGCGACACAACATTTCTACTAAAAACTTTGAAAGAGCTAAATGATCTGTATTACCTGTAGCTCAGTCAGGGAGTGCAGCAACGTCTCCACCATCAGTAAAACCTGTCGCAGGTCCATTTTTGGCGCTCAGGTTTGTTTACGTTCATCCTGGAAGTAGAACTTCTTTTTCTGTGTTTTTTTTAAGGAGAGTTTACCACACTGCGCATGTCAGTACTGCTGTTCAGAACAAAGCCCGCTGCATGTAAACGCTCGTCTTGAACGGACTGTGCTCATGTAAACGATACATTTTGATTATTTAATCTGAAAACATTTCAATCCAGTCAAAGATTTTTGCACATGTAAACATAGCTAGTGTTGCTGTCAGACAGTGATCCAAATTTCAGCACGGTTTGTACCATGTCAACCCACATTAAGTAGGGTTCCCAACATGACATTTGATTTTTCCCTGAGTAAATCCTGAAATTTCAAGAGATATTTCAGTCACACGGAACACTCAGGTGTAGTATACTCTAGCCTACAATACAAGCATACATCAATCATTCCTAATAATGTATACCATCAGATACCAAAAAACCACCATAGCCAAAGGACACAGTACAGTGTAAAAGCAGAACATGGACTCGCTGATACTAGAATTTTTCTTCTTTCGGCTGCTCCTTTCTTCAGGGGTCGCTACACCGAACTAAGTCGTACAAAGACTTGACAATTGTTTTTACGCCGGATGCTCTTCCTGATGCAACTACCACCATAGCCCTGTGTGTGGAGCAGGGAGCTGCTATCTAGGGCAGCCCGGGGTAGCAGATGGTGGGGGTAAGGGCCTTGCTCAAGGGCCCAGAGTGGGGCAAATGAGGGTGGAGGCAGGTGTGGGTGCTTCACCTATCCCACCCACATTTTAATGTTGTTGGTACCAGTTGAACCAGTGATCTTCCGATCACAGGCCCACCTTCTCTAACCTCTGCACCACCACTCCCCTACTCAACGGTACTAGAATATTTTCATTAATACATGTACACGTCAAATCTCAGAGAGACCATCTTTTAATCAGTGGATCAGTGTTCTAATCCCCTGAGTTTTCCCTGCTTTCTAGAGTTGCTGGGATTTTGTTACGATTGTTTAAATAAATCTGTCAACGGTCAAGCTTTACGTCGTTTGTTATTTTGTGACGTAAAATACCAATAACAGAACATAGTTTGCACAAACTACTAAGAAAGCAGCGACACACTTTGGTCTTGGCCCCATTTGGACTAGCCATTAGCTTTGTAAATCTGGTCAAAATTCAATTGTTTTTCCACAAAATGAGCCATCTACTAAAGGTAAGAGATACGTGTTCATAACCTCTCCATAAACCCCACTTCAAAGGATTTGCATCGTCCTTTTAAAATGTTGAAGTCTTGTGTGTTTGACCGCCTGTCTTCACTGATTTCTTTGTTGAGTCATCATGTTTAACCTCACTTCCTCACTGACTTGTTTCAAGTAAGACTGTGTCAAATTAACCTCAGTTTTCTAACATGCGGCTTTGACTCGCGTACAGTTGCTAAAGCATTAACGAAACCTTTGTTAACTAAACGTACCTAAAGACTATAATCCAATTCTTATGCTGTCTTTCTTCTCTCTATATTTTTAAATCTACAGAATCCTTTGGTAAGTGCTTAGCTCTGAAGCACACATCACCCCCCCACTAATTTTCATGTTTCAACAACTATTAAAATGCATGGCATGCATTTTACTAACAGATAGCTTAGTTTCAGGGCTAGAGAAACACACACTGTTCCCCTCACCCCCCAGTGTTCAAGTGTCTTAACACAGCCAGCTATATGACCACATTATATTGAGATGTTTAACCACTAAAGCTTCAGCCAAGTACTTCTTTGTATACTGACCTGAGTAATAATCTCATGTTTCTCACGTTTGTTCCCACTCACTGATCCAGCACTTGATTTTTTTTAACACCAGCACCTTAGGTATAAAAAGTTGGAGATTTAGGGAGGTGACCAGCTCTGCTCTCATATATAAGAGTCCTGAAAGTCTTTTCCTTCAGTAGATGGTCTTCAGAAGCCATTGCCACTTCCAAAAACACGGCACCTCCCCTCCACCCCCTGTGGTACACCAATGTACAAGTCCTCTGACTAATGAAGTTTTTTAATGATGAATCCTGTCTTTATTTGCCAGAAGAAAGTGCTCTATTTCTCTTTTCTCTTTCCTGTAGTATCTTTATTTACGTACCCTGTTAAACCTAATTTTAATTCTTCTTCCAAAGCCCCCAGCCTCTATCTACTCGTACTAATGCTTCTTCTTTCTAATCTTATTTGCATTCATATTATCCACCCAGGTGGTACACCAATAAGAGGTAAGAGTGCTGAACTGACGTTCACAGAATGAAAATAATACAAGTTCATTCTTGCTGTCAACCCATCCGTTCACCTGAATCACCTCCATTTTTGTCCCGTTTACAAAGACCGAATCCCATTACGTTCGTATGGACCATCCTCCTTATTTGTCCTGTTTTGTTGACTAATATTGTATTTCATCACGTTGTCTATGCCTTATTTACTCCTTTGTGTTCTTGTTTTAAAGAAGCCCATTTAGCTCAGTTGTGATATGCTTGCCTTGGCCTCAAATAAGCATATACAATGACAATTATTTTTTTAGACGATATTTTTACGTTCATTTTTGTTTTCTTTTTGGCCATAGCAAACCATGTGTCCCTCTTCTTGTCCAACTAAAACAACCAAGCATTTTTCCCCCCCTTAGCTGTTTCTTGTTCAGCACTAAAAATATACACAGATGCTGTGGAATCACGCAGACATGCTGAAGACGACATTGTCTCTCTTGTGCTTTTTTCTCCCAAAAAGCTCTTTCTATCTTTGCAAATTACTTTTTTTTCCTACCATTTCTTCTATTTGCTTTCCTCTCCTGTACCTCTACAAAAAAGCCCAAACAACCACTTTTTTGATAAAGTTTCTTACGGTGCTTTTTTTTTACCTCTTTCACCTATTTTTCTTACTTTTCTTGGGTTTGGAAACTATTTTACTTTTTGACATTTTTTTATTTTTTTCTTCAGGGTTTGGGAAGGCAAACTGTAGAGTCTGGCGAGGACCTGATTGGCTCATTTTTGCCATGTGACATGGAGCTGGAGAATTGTTGATGCATAAAGCCTTTTTTTTCTCTGGGTCATGTGACACCACACTGCTGATCCCATTGGTGGATTTTTTATGGGTGTCTTTTGTAGCTTTCACAAGCTAAAGCAGTGGTTGGTTGCTTTCTTGTTGGCTCAGGCCATATTTTGAATTTTGTCTTCTAATACAATTGCATTTTATTTTTCAGCTAAGGGTTGTCAGAAGGTTGTAAGTTGTGTCGACATACATTTCTTGCCAAGATTTGCATGTCAAAAACTTTTGTCAGAGGGTTATATGTTGGTTTTGCTTTACGTGATACTTGAATTACGTTTTTTTTTCCAGATACCTAAGCAGCATTTTTCAAATTTTTTTGTATACGCTGCTTTTTTTTTTTTTTTTTTTTTGAAAGCTACACTTTGGCGAAGTGCAAAATTATTCTGTAGGCTGAATATTACAACTGATCTGTGATTGAACATGCTAAAGTCATACCTAAATTTATTTTTATTTTTTTAATTGTCCTCCCTTGTTACGCTGATTTCTTATATTGTAAACCTCTTTTGTTTGATCCATGTTTCCCTAAAGCAGTATCACTCATCCCCATATTGACCGGTCCAGTGACATGTTGTATATTGATAGGCTTGCCCTTCTTCGTCAAAGTAAAAATTATTTTTGTTACCATTGGCGAGAGGATGAGTGTCTTTCCATCACGTAATTTCGTGATTTCGTAATGTTTTATTTTTTCCGTCAAAAGAGGTTATCAATAAGGCAAATGTGATGTACAGTATTTAATTTGTATTTATTTTACTATTTTCTTTTTGCTTATTTAGCTTTGTATTGAAATGTCTTGCATGGTTCAGTTGCCACTTTTAAAATCTAAAGTAGGGTTGTATAATCTCCCATTTTTATCCCAATATGCTAGCCAGGTAATCAAGATGTGATTGTCTAAATTGTAGTGTTTTTAGAATTAAAAACTAATGTTTTATTTATTCGGGATTGGAGATTCTTTAAAAAACAAGTACTTAAATTTCCCTGACTGCTAAGACATGACAGGAAAATGCAAACGTAAAAATAAGTGCGGGGCTAACACCAGCGCCCTTGAGGTTGAACCAGCTTGTTGCTTTTTATTTTTACTTGCCGGTAATGGTAAAACTTTAACCGCACACATTTTGTTACTGCCATTTGTTATTCCCAACCAGGAGCCCTCCAAATTGAGCAAAGCGAAGAATCCGATCAGGGGAAGTATGAATGTGTGGCGACCAACAGCGATGGAACCCGCTACTCAGCACCGGCAAATCTATACGTCAGAGGTAGGAAGTGCTTGTATCAACACCGCCAAACTTTATTAGAACATGAACCTTAAAATCCGAGGAATGTTTAAATCAACAAATAGTCTCTGCCAGGCCCGTGTCCTGTGAGACCGTTGTAAGTATGATTTATTACAGTTTATTTTCTGTTCCTCGCACTTGACTTACCTGCACTGGTTTGAACCTACAGTATCTGCTCTGTGGTGTGTTACTGGCCTTTTCCGTTAATTATCCTGAGTCTTAACACCAGTGACGAGACTGCTTGCTGCGTTTATCTACTAATTGCTTTTAAAACCTGACTGCTGGAGGTGGTAAATGGTGGACAGCACCTCCTCCATCAGAGCCCAATCTCACTTCTTTTTCTCCCCTTGGATTTAGTCTACGACAGCTTTAATCTCATTACTTTTGTAACTGATAATGGTATTGTTAAAACAAATTGAAGTGCAGCACAATTATTTGATTATATTACAAAATTTTGTACACCACATTTAAAACTGGCTTGTAATCACACTAGCTTTTGGTTGCGATTATCAAGTTTATGTAGTGGTGTGATTTTACAATAGCATTTTTTTCTGCTCAAGTAAAATTAGCTTTTGCTCTGGTTTAGCTACACTTACAGTTTATTACCAACACTTCATGATGACTAATGTATTTTATATCCCTTTCTACCAACCAGTTCCTAATACAGACTTTAAAACATATGTAAGACAGCAAAAACCACACCATTCTAAGTCGAGTCTTGGACAGGATTTGGCCAAACGTTATTAGTAAATGAATGTTTGACGAGTGTCAACCTTGCTCCATAAACCAGAGGTCAGGGAGCATGGGGCTCCCTGCACCCAAGGAACTAAAGGTTCTTCGGATTATTTACGTAGCATTCAATCACTATAAAAAATGGCCTTTTTACTCTCTGTGTTTCCCTTGTTTTTCTCCTTTCCTTATTTCATTTTGTTGCGCAACAAAACCCCTACATCCTTCAGAGCTACGAGAAGGTTGGTGTGTTTTTACTCTTTGAACACAAACATTTAAAAGTACGTATGTTGTATATACTGTCAGGTTCAACTGTTTGTCACAAACCATTACATCTCAGTGTTGCTGAAACTTGGGCACAAATGTTTCTTTTTTGTTCTATTGTTTTTGCTCTTAGCCATAATTATGTCTTCCGTTGTTGTACATTCAGTATCTATTGAAGCAGCCCCTGATCTTTGAATGCTGGACTGTTTAACCTACAGCTGGTGCATGTTTGCATCTTTGATGTTGGGTGATATTTGCATCTGTCTGACAATCTTATTTGCATGGTCCCCCTGTTATTGTTCGACCCATCCACATCCCTTTTCCAACCCTTTACCCTGTCGGTGCTCCTGCTTGTTTAAATTCCCAGATGACTTGCAGATAATCATGCCAGTAGGGATGGAAGACTGAAAAGGAAACAAAAACATGCATTTTTTTTTTTTCGCTTTCAAATATTTAGGCATCACTACTGTAACACTATCCTTGACGTGCTCTTTTCATCTCATTTTTATAGCGTGTTTAGGAAAGATCTTTCCTTTGTTGTAATTGGCACTAAAGTCAAGAGTCAAGCTGTAAAAACAACCTCGCCTGCAGAGATTACACATTTCCTTTGATGAGGATGCTTCTACTTGCAGCCATGAAAGAACGATGCATTTAGAGTCTTATCTGCAAGTCTTGACAAACGTAATGATATTTAAATGAGCAGGATAATATTATGTCTGTGGGGAACGGGATCCAATTGGATATTAATTAAATATTGAGTGGGAGAAACGGTGTATTTAATAATGCAAGCAGTTCCCTTGGATTTCCCTCTCTGGAGAGCAGCTGCCTGCTCAACAGAATGAGCTTTGTGAGTTAGCAGCAGGAAGTGCATGCTTTTGTTACAAGTCAACACCTCCACTTTAAAATTACACACTATTAAATGTTGTAAAAGAGGGTGAAATAATTGGTGATGGGTGAAAATAATCAGTTTATTTTTAGTTTTTCCAAGTATTTCCAAAATAAATGCTCTAACCCAACAGTACAATTTTGAATACTACAAGCAGTAGTACTGAATACATTAGAAACCCATCCCTCTATTTGAGTTGTATTAACAGTATTTTGTAGCTCCAGTAGCCCAACTTTTTTTTTTTTTGGACAAATCCCAAATAAAAAGTAAACAAACAAAACAAATTATTAGGCTTTTTTTTATTTTATTTTTTTTATCATTTTTTAAATTGTGCTTCCAAGATTAGCTTTTGATACTTATATCTAACAGTTGCTTATGTTAGCCTTATGCATTTAGCTTTAACCTATGCTAGCCATACACTGTTAGTCTTGTACAGTTAGTATTCACTTTTTCTAGCTAAACACAGATAGCATTTGCTTATGTTAGCTTTGTGTAGTTAGCGTTCACTTAGCCTGATGCCAATAGCATTTGCTTCTGTTAGCCTGATACAGTTAGCATTCATTTATGCTTGCCTAACAAAGATAGCATTTGCTTATGTTGACCCTATGCAGTTAACTTTCACATATTCTAGCCTGAGACAGTTGGCGTTTATTTATGTTAGCCTGATGCAGTTAGTATTAGCTTATGCTAGCTGTATAAACTAATAGTTTTGGGAGCCATGTGCCATTTCTTTCCTCTCACACTTATTTTGCCCCGTAGTCCTATTCTTCCATTTTCACCCCGTTTTTCACATATTGTTCTTGGATGCATGACAAACTTATCCCCATACTAAAGACCCTGAGCCATTGCTTGTGTCGATAAGGTTATATATTTAAATTCACTACAAAGTTTAACAATCTTTTTTAGGTTTAAATAAGGTTTAGTTTTATTTATATTTTCTTTATATGAATAAGAGTCACATAAATGTGTATACACTGGAGCTAATGATGTGTGTTCATTAAAGTGTTTTTTTTTATATACTCTTTGGTTTTAAAGCACAATTATTTTATACAATTCTGCAAAACTGTGAAGTTCTGTAAAATGAAAGCCATGTGAATATTTAAAATGGGGTTTTGAAAAAGCATAAACTACAACCACACAAAGTATCGTGGTCCTACTTAAACATTGGCCCAGTTGGAGCTTTTGGTATTATGTTAACCTTGAGCAAAATACCATGGTTTCACAGTAATAAAAGAAAAATTAAGACTTTTTTTAACATATATATTGAAGCACAAATACAAAAATGGAATGTGAAAGAACATTCTTTACACTTACCAATGTAAGCTAAAATTCCAGAGAGAAAGCAAACAGTTCTCTTTTAATAGAGGTACACATAGTTATGGCCTTCATGAAAATATAGCATTATTAAAGTACAGAAATAATTATACTAAAGTAAAAGCACTTATAATGCAAAGCATGAGTTGTCCTCCGTCTTCCACTCAGTAAAGTAACATTATTTCTGACAAGCTGGCGTTAGCTAGTTAATTAGCTGGGTTATCTGCTCGGTAGTGGTCCTGGTTTTCATTAGACTGATGCACGTGCTAACTGTCATAGATTTTATCAAATAAAAAACAGCATTACCTTAAAAAGAAAGATAGAAAGTGCTCCACTAGCAGTAAAACCATGACCATGTGTGCTTTTCCTTATCTGACAAAAATTTCCAATCGACTTCAGCTTTTTTCACTGGCATAAAACTTTTGGTTGTTTCTGGTTCCTTCTGCCTTCAAACACAGCTGACTGACAGCTTGCAGCAACAAAACAAGTATAGAAACGTTTAATTCTGTAGGACAGGAGGAAACCCGGCACTGTCGCTGTCATCGCATTAAGAAGAGTTTAAACTGTAGAGAAAATGACAACAAAAAAAAACGTTTTAAAACCAGAAACGGGTGTATCGTAGTCCTGCAGAAACTCTGGGAATTAGAATCAGTTAGCGTTCATAGTTTTAATTATTTGCAAGCACAGAATATTTTTTCTTAAAGTAAAGATGGTTTTCCCATCATAAGCATTTTTTAAGCAATTTAATTGTCTATCCTATGCACTGTCAAGCTTGAAAATCTCGAAATTGGTTTACCTCTTTCCTGGAATACTTTTTCAAAGTAGTTAGCAAAAACACGTTTTTATATCTATTGTACATACAGTATGTATATATGTACATATTGTAGGTTTGCTTTGTTTTGTAAGAACATTTAATGATTACTTTCTTATTTTTGTTTGTGGTTGTTATCACTGTTCAGTATTTCCCCTACCATTATACAAGCAGGGCGCCCTGCCTACCGAACCAACCCCCCAACAACTGCCAGCACTGACATAGCACTAAGCTAGCGGCCCACAATACAGACATACTAGCTAAAAAGGTAGTGCACCGTTTCCCTTATGTTGAGCCGTCTACCCTCCCTTCTCTCGAAAACTGTCGGTACAAACAGCGCACTTAAAAATACCCTTTCTTTTTCTGCTTACTTAAAAGAAGTTGCACACGAAGACAGGAGCAGATTTTTTAAAGTTTACTTGCAAGGTCAGAGTTCACACAGGTTTACACAGATGTCTCAAAAGCCCCGTCATGAGAATCTGCACCGGACAGTGTGCAGGAAGTGTTTTTACAATGCTTATCAGCACAGTGACATTGGTCTCTTCGACTCAGAAGCGTCGGGTGTCTGCAGGTTCTTCTCTTTTAGAGAAAAAGAACTCTGCTCCTCACACACATAGCTCAGCATTAATGTAACATTAGCGGTGATAAACATCCATAAACCTTTACCTAAATTCCCCTGAGAATCCCCCCCCGTCGACAAAAAACACAGAACAGATGAGCGCCCTGCCAAAGCAAGTAATGTAGGAGAAACACTGCTGTTAATCTTTTCCGAAGTATTAAAGCATCACATTTGGCAGCCATTGGTGGTTTCTCTTCAGACTGAATCTACAAAAAGCACAAACACCATTTCCTTTCCGTTATGTGCTCGACTCTAATGTTTTATCAGTCTGGGAGATGCGGCACATCAGTTCACATCAGCTGGAGGTGTGCAGCCTAAAAGTTGTTCCTCTGCCTACAACTGGAGTGCTGCTGACTCTCCAGCACTTCAATACTGATGCAGTATTCTGTGCATGGCACTCATGTCGGTGTTGACTCATTCACCACTTCATCTTTGTCTTGGATGGAAAGTGCTTTAAATGTGTTTTCTTGACCATAAGCTTCAAATGGCGAAAGTGATTTCATTGTTATCCTACAATTTAAAGATTTATGATTCCGATATTGTTCTCAATCGTATGTATTTTTTCCTGTTTAGTATCCCTTTTTTGCAGAAATCTGTTTTCACCATTAAGTTCTGTTTCTTGCTTGTTGTTATAACTTTATATTTTGTCAATAATTTTCAGTGCGTCGAGTGCCACCACGATTCTCCATTCCGCCTACAGACAATGAGATAATGCCAGGAGGCAGCGTAAATATTACATGTGTGGCAGTCGGCTCTCCCATGCCTTATGTCAAGTGGATGCTGGGTGCCGAGGATCTGACTCCGGAGGACGACATGCCCATTGGACGGAACGTCTTGGAGCTCACGGATGTCCGACAGTCGGCCAATTACACGTGCGTGGCCATGTCGACCCTCGGGGTGATCGAGGCTGTAGCCCAGATAACAGTAAAAGGTAAAGTTTTGTCTTTTTTGTTTCTAATTATAACTTAAAGCACTCTGAGAGCGGACACCAAGACCGTAGGGTCTTGACTAGGCCAGGGCTACTCAACATGGAGCCGATGTGTTGAGCTGCAGTGGATTTAGCCGTCTCTTCTGCTGCTGCAGTCTTCATACATTCTGTGTTCAGATCGACAGACATAGACAGAGCGAGGCGTGATATCTATCTGTTCTTCTGTCTTTGTCTGATTTTTCTCCGTCTGTCAGTAGCACATCGAGCTGCAGCAGCTCCTTTAATTCCTGGATCCGGACGGTGATCCAGATCACCACCAATATGTAATAAATTGTTCTTTGTGACAACCTCAACATTTCCTGAAAATTCTATGGAAATCAGTTTCTAACCAGTTTCTAACTTTTTGAGAAATCTTGTGCACAAGCAGACAAACCGACGCTACTGGAAACATAATCTCCTTGGTGGAGGTAATAACGCACATAATCTAGACATGTGTAAACTTCATGTACAGCACTTTCCTTTAAATACTTAAACTACTAATAGTGTGAATACATGCATGGATGCTCTTTTTAAAGAAACAGTCCAAGAGGAGATGACTCACTACTACAACAAACCGTTTTTAAAAGGTTCTTCAAAGCTTTGGACAAACCCCGGCACCAGATTCTGTTCATTTGATGTCAGATTCAGAATGGAGTGAAGTGCTTATCTCCCAGCCGGAGAACTGCAAAGCCACGAGCTCACCGTTAGCTGGATGTAGGAAGGAGGGGGGCACACTGGGGTACAAAACCACCTCGGTGTTCGGCGTCTTCTAGAAACGGTACTTATCTGAGAGTAATCATATCTACTTTGCAAGGTACCAGAGATATATACCAGATTGGTGCTGCTATGTTGACGTGCACACAAGGGATGGGCTGTGCCGCACACACACACAAACACACACCCAGCTTTGTTTTTCTCAGACATAACGTTGTGATATTAGTCACAATATAACAGTCTGGCAGGAGCTCCCCCAGTAGCCTACTTCAGGTGGCGTATAAATACAATGTATTGCCCTGATATCTCCTGCTGTGTGCTGCGATGTGGGGAATTAAAGCAATAAATTTACCTCTTTAATTATTAAAGTGATAAAGAGGAATCTAAGATTAACAACAACAACAGCAGCAGCAGCAGCAATAGTGTTTAATGCCAACTGTGGAGAATACAGTTCTGTCCTTAGTCATCTTTCATTTCTTTATACTTTGTATTCAAGACCTCCGACCTAAAAAAACTTGTTTTTAATCAACAGATCTTCAGGCTTTCTAAAAGTTTGGACTTGGTCTGCTTTTTGCTAATCCTCAAGGGCAAGGAGTGTGATTTGCATGTGAGTTCAGCTTGCAAAGATCAAGCAGATCACTGCAGTTCTCTAATTATAAAGAAAATGCCCAGTTGCCTTTAACACGAAACATAAAGATTGCGTTTTAAATCAGATCTTTAACTTGTAACTAGCTACAAGTACTAGTTAGTAATTTTGATACAAGGCGTTTTCGTTTTAAATGTTTAGTTGTCTGTGAAATAAAAGTAACACAGTTTGACAGACTTAAAATATTAATTTAGCACCAACTAAGTGATCCCCAAAAAGTCCTGGCAGGTAACCAGAAACTAACTTTTTTATTAGTGACTTGTCAGAAAGACAATTTATTGTTTCAATTTTTAATAGTCTGTTCAAAATGCCAAATAAAACAGGTGACAGATATAAAGTATTATTAAAATACTACGTTATGTCTGTTAACAGCACCAAGGTGTTAAACAGAGCTAGTTGGACACTTGTCATGATGATCAACTAACTGATGCTGCCCAACAAAGTTGTCAGGTCTTCTGCATGGTTTCTTCATGTTGAAACATTTCATCTTGCATCCAAAGGACTTCATCAGTCCGAGGAGCCACAACAAACTCAGTCCCACAAGCAGCACACTCACACAGTGGTCCAACCAGTTTGATGGTGATAAAATGGTTTAAGCCCCCCTCAACTTCTCTGAGACAGCCATAGCCAAAGTGGTTCAAAACATCAATCAAAGTTCATGCTCATTAATAAAGATCAAACCGGTTGGTCCACTTTGTGAGTAAGCCACTTAGGGGACTGATGAAGTTCTTTGGATGAAGGACAAAACATTTCAGCAAAAAGAAACAATCCAGAGGACCTGACTTGACTTTGTTGGATTTTTTTTACCTGGATTATTGAGCATGAACTTTGAGAACTGATTCTGCATTTGTGTTCAATTAATTTTCCTCCATCCTAAAGGTTTGTCTATCTGAAAATGTTCATATGCACTAAATAGATTCTTAGGACTGACACTTGTTTTGTTTTCCGCTTGTCCACATTCCTCAGTTTGTTTAGTTACAAACTGCTCAATCTACTGTCGTAACAAAGACCATACTGAAACTGAGAGAAAGAGTCGTGAAAATGTGAAGAAATACTGATCAGTACTTTAAAATATCTTAAACTCTGGGCTCTTAGAAGAAAAATATGAAAGAAAAAAGATCTGTTTTAAATCTTTTCCACAGAGCTGTATGTTTCAAATATTTATTTTAATATTTATGTAATGTTTTGTCATTCCAGCGTTACCCAAGGCTCCTGGTATTCCCATAGTGACCGAGCGTACGGCCACCAGCATTACTTTAACTTGGGACTCGGGCAATCCTGAACCAGTGTCTTACTACATCATCCAGCACAAGTCCAAGTACTCCGAGGACTTGTACAAGGAGATTGATGGCGTGGCCACCACTCGGTACAGCGTGGGCGGCCTCAGCCCTTACTCTGACTACGAGTTCCGGGTGGTGGCAGTAAACAACATTGGACGGGGGCCGCCCAGCGAGAGCATAGAGGCCAAAACAGCAGAGCAGGCTCCCAGCACGGCGCCAAGGCAGGTCCGTGGCCACATGATGAGCGCCACCACTGCCGTCATCCAGTGGGACGAACCGGAGGAGCCCAACGGCCAGATCATGGGCTACAGAGTGTACTACACCATGGATCCCACCCAGCACGTCAACCTTTGGGAGAAGCAGATTGTTCGGGGGTCTAACTTCGTCACCATCCAGGGACTCGTTCCAAATAAGACCTACTACATTAAGGTTTTGGCCTATACTTCTGTAGGTGACGGACCTCTTTCTGCTGACCTGCAAATCATTGCTAAGACTGGAGGTGGGTATGCTAACATCATACAACTGAAGCAAGTTGTATATTGATATTTATTCAGCAGTTAGGTTTGAAAGTGTCACAAACATTTCAGTAAATACATTTTTTGAGTCACAGTTTTTCATTAGTGTTTTCCAGATATTAACAAGGGCTGTAAACACACAAACATCTCCAGGCTGTCCTTTGAAATCAGAAATGGTGTTTCACTTTTACGTATAAAAGTTAGAAAATGTAATCTTTTATTCACCCTTTCTGCCGGTGCACACCTGCATCCTCTGAGGAGGCCATCCATGTCACACACACACACACACACCCGCTGCTTCCAAGCTTCAACCACTAAGCAGTCATGTGTGAGAGTGGGACAGACTCTACATAAGTTCAAGTTAAAGTTCAAGAATCTTTATTGACCCCAAGGGGCAATTTGTTTCACAGTCAGTCACACAAAACATCCATATTAGACAAGACATTAAAAGTACAGAAATCATCATTGTTCGTTGAGAAGCCTGATCGCTTCAGGGATGAATGAGTTTTTCAGTGTTTGTCCTACACCTGGGCAGCAGATACCTGTGTCCAGATGGAATCAACCTGAACTCACCATGGAGTGGGATGATCAGGATCTGCCAGAATCAGCCTGACCTTATAATGTTAAGAATAATGAAATGATCTCTTTACTCTCATTCCAGTTCCTTCCCAACCCACTGACTTTAAAGGAGAGGCCAAATCCGAAACGAGCATTTTACTTTCATGGAACGCTCCGGCACAGACCGGACTAGAAAATCAAGTCACCGGATATGAACTCCTGTACAAAAAGAGAGATGAAAAAGACGAGGCAAGTGTTTTTCAGTTCCATCATGTCCACCATTAAAGTTTCATACCTCTTTATTTACTGGTATAATGCAATCTAAATTTTAGGAAACAGTAAGCTTGTCAGGATTTTTTAACATAATTTACGACCCTAAGTCAAGTCCTATTTATTACATAGAGCAGTGGTATTACCGAAGAAGTGATGTTAGTCATTAATAGGGTACAGTTAAAAAATGTTTAGTCTTCCATTATAGTCACAACTTTAACATTTACAGATCATTTGTTAAGTAAGCTGGACTTGAATGTGACTTGTTTAGGTGGCATTTTGTGCTATCAATAAAAAAAATAAAAAAAACTATATTTTATGTAACTGCTCAGTAAAGAGGAAAAAAAACTGTTTCCTTTAAGTTCAACCTCAGTGCTTGTTTTGACGTTTTTTTAAACCTTATTTTCAAACTACCGCTTGTGAGAATTAGCTGCTTAGATATGGTGCATTCGTGGACGAGGGGAAATATTTGAATTTTACGTCCATTTGGGCTTTTTATGGATCGCTGGCGGGGGGCTCGGTTTTGTTGACAGGGCGAGGCTTCCCGCTTGTATAATGGTAGGGGAACACTATATATTCTATGTACTCTAACACTGTGCTTTTATGGAAAAAAAAATAAAAATTCACAGAAACGAGTCAGCTTTGAACCCACAACAACTTACCTGCTGAAGGACCTGAAGCCCTTCACTATTTACACTTTTCGCCTGGCAGCACGCAGTAAGCACGGAGTCGGAGCTTACACCAGCGAGATCTCTGCAGAGACTCCACAGACACGTAGGTCTTCTTCCTTATCTGACCAAGTCCACGCTCTTTAGGAAGAAGCACATTTTCAAATGCATTTCAATTTATTTTCTGAAGCTACATCTACAAAAAAAGAAATATTTTCAGTGATGACTTCCTGAGCCCTGATAAATGAACTTTTATCCTACGTTTAATGCATTTGAAAATTGTCAAGATACGAGCAGTGAAACAGTTAATTGTACGGATGTCTGGTTGACCATGAAGCATTCACCTTGAAGGGTTGCTCAGACAGTATAAACAGACTTGCCTGCATTGTCAGGAGACAAGGTTATAAAAACAACCGCTCCTACTATGTTGGGGGGGAACAAGTCTTAGCCAAAATGAATGATAAAGTTTTGAATATCTGATATAAAAGGAGACATCTTAGTTTTTTAATAATTAAAGAGGGTTCGCTCTTGTCTCCTGACACTGCACTGAAGCAGGAGATTAAAACAATGTAGATTGAGCTTTCTATGTAGCCACAGTAATCAATTATCTTAACGTCAAATGGACTTTTCAGTTTGATTCTACTTTGATGTTAATGCTAAACAGCAGAATCCCAGATTTGGTGTCACATCATCATAGAAAGCTCAATGAAAGAACCACCGTTTTAGAGCTAGGGACATTTTCACCATAAATACCTCAGATTTATGGGAAAAAAGAAACCCGATTGTCGATTTGGAATCTGCTGTCGACTGTAAAACAACCTCTCTGTGGTCTTTTGACCGCAGGTTACAAATTAAAACATCTGATTTTAAATTTGACTGTGAACACAGCATAAATCTGAGGGCTCTGACAGATTGAGGCAGAAACCAGGTGGGTATAAAAAGCTCCAGTGTTCTGATTTTATGTTCTGAAGATGTTAAAGATAGAAGGAAAAAAAGTGCATGTCGATGATATCAGAATGTAATGAAACAGTCATGTCTCCTTTGGGAAGTTCTCTGTTGTACAATCAGGCTTTTACCACAAACCAACAGACTACGGAAAGGTTGGTGACAAATACAACGTCTTTTTCTACTTTTGAACTAGAGACAGCATCAACCTTTATGATTTTGGATTGATGGTAACTGCTTGCAAAATTTATCTGATTTCTACTACATGTATTTTTTTTTTTTATGCTCAATTTGACAGATTTTTGAAGACGTTTGAAATACAGATTTACAAATTTACTTGGAATCTTAAGAGCAATTGGCGTGTGTAACTTATCTTTTTCTTTATAATTTTGGTTTTCTTGACAAAGGTAGGTGACATATTGTGTCAAGTTGTCTTTTTTTTTGTTCCAGTCAACGTCTTCCATTCATTATGTTTATATTTTTGTTTGTCTATATATCTTTTTAGTCTATTTTAGATGTAAAATATTTATTTACCTTCATAAGTCCTTGTGCTTTATCATTTTATATTATTTGATTTTGTTTTTTCTTTTGTTTTTCCTTTTGTTTGGTCAATTTTTTCCATCATCATCATCCTGATCAAACCAAAAACTGAAACAAACCCAACTCATTGAATGGCCTCAACAATCAAACTTTAACGACCAAAATATGTCATCTGCTTCAAAAACCGATGCACCGAGCAGACCCTGCCGGCCCGCCTCAGGACGTAAAGTGCTATAGCTCCAGCTCCACCAACATCCGGGTAAGTTGGCGGCCGCCCCCTGTGGAGTTACAAAACGGGATCATAACTCAATACACCATCCAGTACGCCACTACCGAAGGGGAGGATACAGCTGCTCGTCAAATCTCCGACATCCCTCCAGAAAACTCGGAGTACCTTTTGGAAAACTTGGAAAAATGGACAGAGTACCGCGTGACGGTCACTGCTCATACCGATGTCGGAGCAGGACCCGAGAGCCTGCCGCAGCTTGTCCGCACCGAGGAGGACGGTATGTGTTTGCTGAAACAAACAAAAACCTTCAGCTGCAAATCCAGACTACCCTTTTTAACTTACCCCTTCAAATACTAACAACCTTTTCTTCTCTACCCCCCTTCTCCACCTGCTTCTAAAATGACTGCCTTCGCCTGATACTTTCAGCCTCGTTCTGGACGATGCGCTAGTTTTTTAACCCAAACAAACCGACTCACAAAAGCACAGTTTTTGGCTCTTGGCCCCTTTACGCTGCTCAATTTCAACACATGGTACGGCATTTTTAGATTGCGGCCTTTACCTTCCAGTCCCAGCTGTCTTTTTTCTTTTTTTTTTTGGTGTTTTTTCAAATCACTTTTTAAAAATGAAATCTAACTTAAAATTTGTTAAACACTTGACAAACGGTCGAGTTAAAGACAGTGGGGAAAAACAAAAACGTGGAAGATTTTTTTTTTTTTTTTTAAAAGGCCGTTTTTATAATTTTCTCCACTCATGTGAGAATCATTTTTACTTTTGTTTTTTTCTTTATTTTTTAGCCAAAATTCTTGTTGTGCTTCAAGCTGTTGGAAGCCTTGAAGCCCTTTTTTGGCTAAACACATTTTTTTATCCCATGTTTTTTAAATCCACTCTACTCATTTTCTATGTTTCAGGATTAGGTCAGTCGTCAGACCTGTTTTTGCTGTTGTTTTTTCCTCCCCTTACCATTGTTGAAATATCAATGTCATGCAGTGCTTGTTGCATTTTACGGCACAATTGTGCCCTTTTTTTCTTTTTTTCTCTCTCCTTTTTTGATCACTGCAGAATTTTGCACCACAGCTTTGGGGCAAGGCTTTATAAAAAAATATGAAGGGGTTCTCTACAATTTTGACCTTATTTCTTTTATCCCCATGGTGTTCCTCCAGTTCCTAGTGGGCCACCTCGTAAAGTTGAGGTGGAGGCTGTCAACTCTTCATCAATTAAAGTGATCTGGCGCTCGCCGGTGCCCACCAAGCAGCACGGTCAGATCCGAGGATACCAGGTGCACTATGTCAAGATGGTTAATGGGGAGTCCACAGGACAGCCAGTCTTCAAGGACATCCTGATTGATGATGCCCAGGTACAGCACCCCCCACCCCCAGCCAGCCGTCTCATTCCTCAGACAAACAGTCCAACTTTAGACATTCTCACTTTTACGCAGACAACAGCAATCTCTCTTTTCCTTGGAAACTTGTACAAATGGCAATTTATTTATATATATAT
>NC_056498.1:25337512-25344866 GCF_014905685.2 Nematolebias whitei | reverse complement strand
ATATATATATATATATATATATATATATACATAAATAGGTATTGTGTCAGTTCAATTAGATGCAAGGAATTTGATATTAATCTGTTGATATGTAAATGCACAATTAGTGATATTTCATTTTTCAACACATATTTAGTGCTTCTGTATTTTCTCAGCCATCGTTGTTTGTATCTAACATTATTTCATATTTTTCCTCTGTTTTCAATGTCATAATCAGTGGGAGTATGATGATTCAACTGATCATGTGAGTAGCAAAGTGTATTTACTTGCTCTTTCTACATGCATGGCTTATTTTGAGTTTTCAGCCAAATATTCCTTTATAACACTGCATCACGTTCCCAGCTTATAATGGTAACCAACAAAAAGTAGTGATGGAGGTCCATGATAAGCTTTATAAAGAGGAAATTACAATTTGAACTGAGGAACTTTATAATTGCTTAGAAAATTAATTTTAAACAAGAAAAGTAACTTCCTATATGTCAAATTATTTCTGAGTACAAGTAGGCATGGGCATTTCAAGCAAAATTGCTCTTTAAATTAACTGGTTCGATGGATCGATGTGAAAGTGTGGACACACATTCTGGCAGTAAAGTTGTAATTTATCTGGGACTGCAATTTCCTCTTTGTATTCTTTTCAAAATCAGACTAAGACAGAATATTTAAAAATCACTGCCCATTTGTAAATTGAAGTCCATCAAGGATTCTCTTAATGATGGAGGTCTGCCTCAGTTTTTAGCGAATGCCTTTGTTGCACTGTCACATCCCACATCTATCCTGCTTCTGTTTGCAAAAGGGGGAAAACGAAAGTACTGTAGCTTAAGTTTTGTATCTTTTCAGGAAATGTTCATCACAGAGCTGCAGGCTGAGACCACATATTCAGTTACGGTGACAGCCTACACAACAAAAGGCGACGGCGCTCGCAGCAAGCCCAAACTAATAACCACCACTGGCGCAGGTAATGTAAGCATTAGAAAACAAATCTGCACTTCTGTTAACACTTTGATACTAGAAGAAAACGGTATGTACCTAAAAGATTATTTTTCCTCCACTGCTGCAATTAGTTCCAGAGAAACCTCGACTTATGGTCAGTACAACCAATATGGGCACAGCTCTACTCCAGTGGCACCCCCCAGCAGTAACCCACGGACCCTTGCAAGGTTATCGCCTTCGCTTTGGTCGCAAAGATGTGGATCCGCTGACCATTATAGAGTTCTCAGAGGGAAAGAACCACTATACAACAAAAGAGATCCATAAGGGAGCTTCATACACTTTCCGTCTTTCAGCACGCAACAAAGTAGGCTTTGGCGAAGAGACAGTCAAAGAAGTCACCACAAATGAGGACATTCCAAGCGGCTTCCCTCAGAACATTGAAGCGGAGGGCGCCACCACCTCCACAGTTCAGGTCAGCTGGCAGCCTGTGTTGGAGGCAGAGCAAAATGGGCGAATAATCAAATACGCTCTACAATACAAAGACATCAACAGCCCACATAGTCCCTCTGAACTCTTCTTCACTGCCCCGGAATCAACAGTCCTCCTGGATGGCCTTAGGGCAGAGACAACTTACGATATTAAAATGTGTGCCTTCACCAGCAAGGGATCTGGTCCCTATAGCCCAAGTGTCCAATTCAGAACACAACCCGTGGATCAAGGTAGGACCAGTCCCTGAACTTTCTTAGCCCTTTCTTTTTTAAACTTTCAATCTTTTCCTGTACAACCACAACTTCCTCCAAATGCCTCAAATGGCAGAAGTTGAGCCAACCAAAAGACTCTGGTACTAACATTCTACCCTATCACTAGCCTTTTTTTCTTTTATCCTACAATTTAACACTCACTCATGTTGAGTAAGTATGTATGTGTCTTTGTGTCTTGTCAGTTAAGTAAAGGCAAGTCATTAATTTTAAAAGTTGGTGTTGGTATAAAGGTAAGAGGACAGTTTTGTGTTCAGCATAGTACTTCTTTCAGCCTGGTATGAAGGAGACATTTTCAGGTAAGCACTAGTGTTGGATCTTTGGAAAACGGGGAAAAAAGAATGATATTTTGTGTCTAAATCATCTGCTCCCACCTTTTTTTTAGCAGTGTTTGCAAAAAACTTCCACGTGAAAGCTGCTATGAAGACATCCGTGTTACTGATGTGGGAAATCCCGGAATCCTACAACCCAGCACAACCTTTCACTGTGAGCATCGCCTCTCAGTTTGTAGAGCCAGAATCTACCAACATTATCTATGTGAAACATTTCCTCATTTCTCCTATCAGATCCTCTACGACAACGGGCAGAGTGTGGAGGTGGATGGGAAGTTAACGCAGAAGCTAATCACAGGTCTTCAACCAGAGACGCAATACTCCTTCCTCTTGACCAATCGTGGCAACAGTGCTGGAGGTCTGCAGCATCGAGTGTCCACCATGACGGCTCCAGACGTGCTTCGCACCAAACCCTACTTGATTGGCAAAACCAACTCGGATGGAATGGTGACTGTTGAACTTCCATCCGTGCAGACATCTGAGAGAGTACGGTAAGCATTCGTCAACTTTTATATTCCTTGGAAACTGGCCTTCACCGAAACTTTGCCAGTTCTAAGTTTAGCCAATGACTTGGTTTGCATATGGAATTAGCTTGGGGAGGCACCTCTACAAAACAGATTCCCCCACTTGCAACTGTTAGTTGTCAATACAATATAATTTAACCTAATAAAAATGTATCTTTTTGCTGATTATTTGACTTGTGAAGACATTACTCCAGTAATGGTTGGCCTTCCTCTGTCTGTTAAAGCCACAGCTTAATAACTGTTTTATACTGATGCTCTGTGAATGGAAATACACAACTTAACTTGATAGCTGACCTTGTCAGGGGTAATTTTTCCAAACAGTCATTTATATTCATCCTTGCATTTTGGAGTAATATCCACTTGACCTCAGTCATTGCAGTGAAAGATCCCGACTCATTTAAACATGCTCCTGTAAGCCATGTAACGTCTCTTCAGCCTTTCAACAAAACATGGGGTTGTCACAGGGTTACGGGGTACATTCACTTTTACAAGGAGGCTTCAAACTTTTTTCTGCTATGTTATTGGATGCTGTTGTCTTATTGTTTCTTATGCCAAAGCTTAAACTATTATTAGCTCCCTGTTTTTACACTGCCAGAATGGCTAATGCTAGCTACTTTACATGGTTTTGGCACAACTTTAGCACCACAGTGAGGCAGGCCTAAGCAAAATATATGATCTTCAACCGTGTTTTGCTTTGGCCAATGACTCTTGAGTTTTCTATTGTTTCTGGTTGGTTTGCTAAACCTCGGTAAGGCAGACATTCAAAAAATGTAAGTCCTGCTCACATTAAAGTTAATATTTTGCATAACAATATGTCTGCTGTTTTCACTTGTAATTCACATACACACTATTTTTGTTGTTATTGAGAAAACAAGATAAAATGAACTAAGTTTTGAGAATACCCTTGATAAACATTATTGAGTCTGTTTCACGCGTCCTCATTAGTTCATTGTATGTTGAGCATGCCCTAGCCAATTACATAATATTTACAAATTTTTGATGATTTGTAATAACCCTGTTATTAATAAACTTTAGACTTGTGTTAAGATTTAAAATTGTAAGTAAATGTACGCATAGTTTGCTGAAAAGCTTTTATTTGCTCAAATTGTTCTTTCTTGGAGTTAGGACATGTCATATATATATAGAGTAGTCAGTCCCTCGCTACTTCGCAGTTCGACTTTCGTGGACTCGCTCTTTTGCAGTTTTTCAAAGTAAGATTGGACACAACACACAATTGGCTGATTGATGGATGAGCCTCAAGACTAACATGGATTTTTCATTTAAAATAAATTCTTTAAAATTATTTAGCACATGCTGCACCTGTCTGCAGCCCACATGTGCAGGGAGAAGCTCCCTCCCGCAGCTCCTCCTCCCTCCTCTGTCGATCTCTGCTCTGCAGCGGAGAAGTGGGCGTGGCCGAGAGCGCTGGCAGAGAGCAGCTGGAGGCAGAGAGCAGAGATCATGACATGCTGGGCTTTTTAGAGCGTTTAGAGTTTAGAAACATTGTTTAGAATATTGCAAGTGTGTGAAGGATTTAAAACGCCAAACTTCATGCTCAATAATCCAACAATGTTCAATGTTCATTCAGGTCATCTGGATGGTTTCTTTTTTTGTGCCGAGATGTTTCGTCCGTCATCCAACAGACTTCTTGAATCTGAGGAACAACCAAAACAGTCACTTAGAATGGCCATCTTAGCACCAGCAAACTGTTTTACTTTTCCACACTGCAGTTTGCTGTTGATGGAGAATCAGTTTTGTTTGGTGCTTCCTCAAACTGAAGAAGTCCGTTGGATGATGGACGAAATGTCTCAGCACAAAAAAGAAACTGTCCAGATGACCTGACTGAACATTGTTGAGTTTAAAACGCCTTTATATACATACATACACACACACACACACACACACACACACACATACATAAATATATATATATATATATATATATATATATATATATATACTCAAATAAAGTGCTACTTACTATTTGTACTACTATTCCTACTTTGCGGTTTTTCGCTTATCGCGGGTGGACTGAGAACGGAAACCCCGTGATAAACGAGGGACTTGTGTGTGTGTGTGTGTGTTTATATATATATATATATATATATATATATATATATAAAATGATGTGTGTCAAATATATATAATGATGTGTGTCAAGTCAAATTCATTTGTAAAGCACATTGGTAACAGTTACTGTTTTAAAAGTGCTTGTGTGGGGACGTTATCGCCACCTGGAGGCTTGGCATAGGTACTTCAGTATTTTTAATTTGTGGGTTTTTATTTGCACAATTCTTTTAAAGAAAAAAATATATTGAATGTGGTATAGCCAAGGGTTATTATCTGTAGGTTGGCTGTGTCTATTTGTATTATCAAATCTATATTTATGATAAAATATCAAATGTTTTTAAAAAAGATACTACTTCACATTGTCTAGTATTGCAGTATATGTTTCACTTAAACTTTTCTTTTTTAGGGGGTATTATGTCGTCGTCGTGCCTTTGAAGAAGCAGCGCACTGGAAAGTTTTTCAAGCCCTGGGACAGTCCTGATGAGATGAATTTCGAGGAGGTAAATTCCAGTAGATAATCTGATTATACTCAGGTTACCACGTGAAAAACAGTCACTTCAAGTCATTTTTGTGTCATCACTGCTGACTTTGTAACTCAAGCTACACACCTGAAAGCACATGCCACATATTGATTTTTTCTTTCAAAAACAGGAGTAAATAGGTCGAGGCAGGTAAGAGGGCAAGAGACACGGCAGACAAGTCTTTTTGATTGACGCAAATGGCTTCAGAGAGCACTGTTCATATGGAAATGAGAACATGAAGTAGCCATCAATTGCACTGCAAACTCCAATCCCGTTCCCACCTCCTCCTCTTCCTCCTCCTCTTTATGTCTGCAGTAATTACCTGGAGAGCTGCATCGGGCCTTCGTGGCTCTTCTCGTTCCAGGCAAAGCTCGTCTGCTGCATATGCACAAAACACTTGACGACTTTTATATTTAGCCGGTTGAGATAATTCTGGAGTTCCTGTGCATCGCATGCAAATGACAGCTTTTACCACTACATGCTTTAAGCCGCTTCATCTTATCTTTTAGATTAGTGTTACGTTTATTACAATGTCAGTGTAATGCAAAACAGTAAGACTTCTATTTCCGTGTTATAAACCTCGCAGTATTCCACGTGACTTGAAGGATAAAGTAAAATACGGGGTGTCTCATCTGACAATGCCTCTGCAGCTCGTGCCCACAGGCCCGTGTCTGCAGCCTTGACCGATTGCCCAAAAGTCACGCCTCTGTCAGAATTTATTTGTTTGTCAATATTGGCACTCACCTTTTCACAACTTTTCCCAAGGGCAGCTAGATTTAGCCGTGTTGACAGGAGAGATGATTGAAGACATTATCAGGCAGCACCAACAGCCCCGCAGCCAAAACAAAGCACACACACACACTGCTCTGTGAATGACAGCCTCCCGTTATGTGCACACTGCATGCGCACGCAATCATCCATTGGCACGAGTCGGATATATGCGTTCAGACGCGGACTTGATTAGCATAATCATCATTCAGGCTTTGTACTTGAAATTTAAAATCTGTTGATACAAGCTCGTGTGAAGGGCGCCGTTCTTCTTTTAGCTGTTGGGAATCGTTTTTTATGTCCTGCTGCATCAAAAATATAAAGTTTGTACATTATGTAGCCAAATAAAAAGAAAATTATTTGATGTGTAAAACAATGATGGAAAAACATCCACTCTCTTTCAGTTCTTGGGTTTTACATGTAGGACATCATAAAACTGATCTGGTTTTTACCAGGTCTACAAGATTAATTGTACAAAAACACACAACAGATTCCTTTATTTCACAAACAAAAGCAAAATTGATCAGCTGTGTGACAAATTAAGTCCAGACCATGATCCAGCAGCTTCTTAAACCACCTTTAGCAGCAATAACCTGAAGTAGTTGTTTTATGGCACTGCCAGTCTCTAAAATACTTGTGGAGGAAATTGGGCCCACTCTTCTTTACAACGTTTCAGCACTTCATTGAGATTTTTCAGACACTAGTTTATACACAACTCTCTCACCTTGTTGTGAATTTGATGGGGAGTCCACTCAAGAGAAGGCCGGGTGTCCTAAATCTAACAAAGTTAAGTAGGGTCCTCTGGACGGAGTCTTCTTTGTTGAAACGTTTCGTCTTTTATCCAAAAGGCTTCGTCAGTCTGAGGAGCTGCAACAAACTCAGTCTTATAAATGGCAACTCTTCATAGTGGATCAACCAGTTTGCTGGTCACATCCAGAACTAGCTGTTCACATGCAAAAAGAGGACCATCAGCCTAACAATTGATTGTTAGTGCTCTGATGACCACTTGCTATTCACAGAGGGCTGAGTGATACAAGCTGTAACTGCATTGTAAGAAGGCCTCCGTCCTGTTTAACGATGGATGGGTTATTTTCACAAAGATGGCTTCCTTCACTCCTCTCTCCTTTACAACTCTCATAAGTTTGTTGCAGCGCCTCAGACTGAAGGTCTTTGGATAAAAGACAAAACGTTTCAACAAAGAAGAATCCGTCCAGAGGACCTGACTCAACCTGGATTATTGAGCATGCATCAAGACATTTTCAACGACGCTGTCCTAAATGCTTTCACTTATTAAAAAAATATATATTTTCTCTAATGATGAACTCTAAATACTTTGGAAATAACCTTTAAACCAGGGGTGTCCAAACATTTTCATATGTGGGTCAAAACTATCTAGATGAAATTATTTGTGGGCCACAAAAATGTGAATTTAACTCTCATCGTGAACAATA
>NC_056498.1:25316933-25317512 GCF_014905685.2 Nematolebias whitei | reverse complement strand
AAATGCAATTCATCCTGCCATACCTGCAGTGTCTTCAGTCTTTGCCAGCAAATTAAAAGTTGAAGCTTAATCATTAATTTATTATCTTTGTGTTAGATTTATTTATAAATCACATTTAAACACTGCTTGTACCAATTAAATTAAATAAAAAGTAACACACACGTTCTCTGTCACCGTCATTAATCAACAAACAAGCAAACAAACAAACAGCTTCATCTACCAGACAGACTGACGTTAGGTTTTCTCTCTTGAAACAGAACAATGTGTTAAATTGTAGAGACTCACCTGCAACTCATGACGAGTTGTATCAGCTGCAGCTCCTTCCTCCTCCTCGTGACTCCGACATGTTTACGTTTATCAGCATGGTTCTCCCGTGTCGTGTCGGCAATTTTCAAAGCGTCATGCTTCTCATTTTTTATCTTTGTGAAGTTCTCCCACTCTTTGGAGGACTTGGGTCGAACAGTTTTCACTGCGTTGGTCATTTGTAAAATTTACTTAAATTTCCTTTGAAAACACCCCCTCTGCTCTGCCTCGCCCCTCGCTCTGTTCAACTCGCGCTGCAGTTTTTTTTTTTTTTTT
>NC_056498.1:25286212-25316833 GCF_014905685.2 Nematolebias whitei | reverse complement strand
CACACACGTATATAAAATACTTAATTACACACATTTGAGTAGATGTAATAAATTACTTTAATTCCTGTTTAAATGCAATTCATCCTGCCATACCTGCAGTGTCTTCAGTCTTTGCCAGCAAATTAAAAGTTGAAGCTTAATCATTAAATTATTATCTTTGTGTTAGATTTTTTTATAAATCACATTTAAACACTGCTTGTACCAATTAAATTAAATAAAAAGTAACACATGTTCTCTATCACCGTCATTAATCAGATAAATAAACAAACAAACAAACAGCTTCATCTACCAGAGAGACTGACGTTACATTTTCTCTCTTGAAACAGAACAATGTGTTAAATTGTAGAGACTCACCTGCAACACATGACGAGTCGTATCAGCTGCAGCTCCTTCCTCCTCCTCGTGACTCCGACATGTTTACGTTTATCTCCGTGGTTCTCCCGTGTCGTGTCGGCGATTTTCAAAGCGCTTCTCATTTTTTCATCTTTGTGAAGTTCTCCCACTCTTTGGAGGACTTGGGTCGAACAGTTTTCGCTGCGTCGGTCATTTGTAAAATTTACTTAAATTTCCTTTGAAAACAGCCTCTGCTTTGCTCCCCCCTCGCTCTGTTCAACTCGCGCTGCAGTTTTTTTTTTTTTTAAACTTTATTCAGTCAGTCAGCATTGACAATGAACTGCCCGTGAACAAAACTAAACCGCTCCGCAGCGCCGTGAAAGATGAATGATCGCGCGACACAACGAATCGATAATGAAATTCGTTGCCAACGCTTTTAATCATCGATTTTTATCGATTTTATCGATTCGTTGTTGCAGCCCTAATTGAAACCATTTTCAAGCCGGACCGATTAATGTTCATCTTAACCTCTTAAATGACTTAATCCTAATCCACACATTTGCTTCACTTAGTTTTTATGCGCTGATTTTAACCGTGTCTCTACAACTATGGATAATTTAATTTTTGACTGGACACAATTTGTGGTGAAAATTATAAAGATTTTTTAAAACTCTGTTTTGTTGGAAACGTGGACAAAAAAAATCCAATTTCAGAAACAATGATGCAGCAGTCAGGCTGTTTATCCTGATCCGGTCACCAGTAACCTTTGATTGTGTGCTGAAATGATTATTAACTGACAACTGTAACGAGTGTTGGAAGTCGCACTCAACGGTGCAAACAAGAAAATTTTCTACATTTAAACAAAGAAAATATTTTTAAACTGAAGGAACAGCGGAACTAAAATCTTTGTGGTTTCAAATCCAGATTGTTAAAATACAGTAGTCCCTCATTTATCACGGGGTTTAGGGTCTCACGCCCCCCGCAATAAGTGAAAAACCGTGAAGCAGGGATACAGTAGTCCAAGTTCAATCTTCACTCCCAATCTCCCTGCGTCTGTGCAAATAATTTAAATTTAAAATACAGTAATATTTTAAATATACAATCCATGCAGCATGGGTTGTTTAAAATATTACAGTATTTAAATTGTAGAGAAGAGAAGCAGGACACAGCTCTGCAGCACGGAGCAGAAATGTACTTCTTGATCAAGTACACTTCAACAACTGAACATAGAAGTTCTAAAATAATAAAAAATAACTGTAAACACTATTATATTTAGTAAATTATGAAGATTTGACGATGTGACATTGTATTTTCCGGCGTATAAGTCGCCTCTGAGTATGAGTCGCATCAGCCAAAAGAAGCATCATGAAGAGGAAAAAAACATATAAGTCACCTTACGTGTCACCGCTGACCTGTCGCGTTTATTATACATTTATTTAATGGTCAAAACAGCTTCATTTCGCCTGGGTGGTGTGGCACCATCCATCCATCACGGTCAGAGCCACTAGTTCTCCAGGGTTTCTCCACCTGCACCAGCTGAGTGAAGCGAGCGTGCACGGGAGGACTCGCTGTTGCAGTTCTTTGAAATTTAAAGTGTCAGTCAAAAATTGTGTTATGAATATAGAAAAGCATATACATGTTTAAGTCGCTTCGGCGTATAAGTCGCTGGACAGACACATCTATGCAAAAACCTGCAATTTATATACCGGAAAATACGATAATTTGAATTTCAAGTTGGAAGAGAAGTCGATCGGTGCAGCTGGACAACAAAGGGTTAGCCCTTCGCAAAGCTTCTGCAGCATGGAGGAGAAATGTGTGGGTGGCAGAGAGGAGATCATGACCACATTGCTGCAGGAGGGAGCTTCTCCCTGCACCTGTGGGCTGCACAAAGGTGCAGCAGGTGATAAATCATTTAAAATCATTTATTTTAAATGTTTAAATGTCACCGGTTCTGTTAATAACTTTTATGGACAGAATTTCTAGGCACAGCCAGGGTGTTGAGGGGATCCGTTTGGTGGCCTTAGGATCGCGTCTCTGTTTTTTGCAGATGATGTGGTCCTATTGGCTTCATCAGGTCGTGATCTAGAGCTTTCACTGGAGCAGTTCGCAGCCGAGTGTGACGCGGCCGGAATGAGGATCAATTCGTCCAAATCCGAGGCCATGGTCTTGAGCCAGAAAAGGGTAGAGTGCCCACTCTAGGTCGGGGAGGAGTTCCTGCCCCAATTGGAGGAGTTCAAGTATCTCGGGGTCTTGTTCACGAATGAGGGAAAAATGGAGAGAGAAATCGATAGGCGGATAGGTGCAGCGTCGGCAGTGAAGCAGGCGCTGTACAGGTCTGACGTGGTGAAGAGAGCTGAGTCAAAAGGCGAAGCTCTCAATTTACCGATAGATCTACGTTCCTACCCTCATCTATGGTCATGAGCTTTGGGTTGTGACCGACAGAACGAGATCTCGGATACAAACGGCCGAAATTAGTTTTCTCCGCAAGGTGTCTGGGCTCTCCCTTAGAGATAATGTGAGAAGCTCGATCATCCGGGAGGGACTATGTTTCTCGACTGGCCTGGGAACGCCTCGGGATTCCCCCGGAGGAGCTGGCCCAAGTGGCTGGGGAGAGGGAAGTCTGAGCCTCCCTATTTAGGCTGCTACCCCCACAACCCGACCCCGGATAAGCGGAAGAAAATGGATGGATGGATGGATGGATGGATGGATGGATGGATGGATGGATGGATGGATGGATGGATGGATGGATATTTTAAATAAACAATCCATGCCGCTTGTGCGGTTCATCCATCAATCAGCCAATTGTGTCATGTCCAATCTTACTTTGAAAATCTGCGAAAGAGCGAGTCCACAAAAGTCGAACCGCAAAGTAGTGAGGGGCTACTGTAGTGCCTGACCTCAAGTCAACCCATGCCTAATGCCAACTGTGTTTACAGAAAGTTTTACTGAATTTTCATAAAACTTTGCTTGGCAAATGCTTTTTATGGTGATTTGTAAGATAAAAATGAGCCGCAACACCAATTTTACTTCTCAGATCACATTTTATAAGGATAAATCCCCCCAACCAGTTTATTTTAAACCCTTACCTCACTTCATATTTATATATCATATTGTGATTCTACCTTGATAACAGTATGTGACTGTCATATCAGTTAGTATTGGTCATTGCTCAACTATTAGTAGATGCTACACTTTCTAGATATCCCCATTCCATGGACTGGTGTCTTGTGGTTTTGTCAAAGTGAACAACACAAAAAATGTAAAACTGCAGCAGATATTAACCCGTGTTCAAAATACAGCTGTTCCCTTGACACAAATCTCACCGTTTACCTGGACTTGGGGCCGGCACAAGAGATGCACTGGATTGTGCTCCCTGTGTTCAATTTACCACATAAACTCCATTAATGCCAAAGGCCAATGTAGAGAGAGAAAAACAAATGCTTTTGAGAAACCTATTTATTTCCAGTCCAACTTGAGCCAAGCCTCTTTTTGTCAGCTAAAGAGTAACGCCGCAATTAAACAGTGTTTTATTGTCCGTTTACTTGGAAACAAAGCTGTGGACTGCAGAAATGATAAAGCTGAGACAATATGACTGGACGATGTGGCTATTTGTAATTATAGAGTAAGTCGGGACAATTAATAGCACTGTTGACTGCTTACAAATATCTCAAGGCAGTTTATTGATTTGGAAATTAAAGTCACTCAGCAGGAATGAGGGGGGATAGACATTTATTTTGACATTGTTGTTATAGGGAACCTCATTGCCTAAACATGAAATACATTGCAAAAACGGACCATTATAAATTTTATGTCACTACATTTTGGACATAAAGCATTCCTAAATGCCTATTCAAACATAATCTAACGAGACATTTCTCTCCCCCGCAGGTAAAATGTGATCAATACTGGCCCACGAGAGGGACAGAAACGTACGGGCTCATCCAAGTAACATTGTTAGACACAGTGGAGTTGGCCACATACTGCGTCAGGACACTTGCACTTTTCAAAGTAAGGATTTTGTTTCATAGTGTTCAATTTAACCGCATCGCAGCTCTGAAGTGTCTGACACAAGCGGCGTGCGTTACCTTCTCTCATCTCCCTATTCAGAATGGCTCCAGTGAAAAGAGAGAGGTGAGGCAGTTCCAGTTCACCGCCTGGCCGGACCACGGGGTACCAGAACACCCCACTCCGTTTCTCGCCTTCCTCAGACGAGTGAAAGCTTGCAATCCCCCAGATGCGGGGCCCATGGTGGTGCACTGCAGGTACAAAACAACATGGTTTTGCAAAAATATCCTGAAGCATGAAATTGATTTTTTTTCCTCTCCATTTCCTGTAATGAATAAATGAATACATACTGTATGGGGAGGAGGGGGGACCCAAGATATTCTTGGTTATTTAGAGGTTCATATTTTAGTCATTTGTGTAATGATAATATCAAGAAGTTTCAACTTGAACCAGAAGAAAAAAAACTACTGATGAAAGGAGAATTTCTGATTCAGGGTGCATTACAGGCCGAGCAAGTCATCCCACCGTTTTCCCCTTGAATTCAAAAAGGTGTTTTCTGCGTCGCAGCACAAAGAGTACCAGTGTCATTCCCCTCGGCAATCTTAAAAAAAATCTCCTCCTACACAGCGACACCAACACAGATACAGGCTGACCTGTCGTATTCCATGCTGCATCAGTAACATTGCACATCACCAGCCCACAAGTCTTTGCTTAATACATCCTAAGACTTACACGCCAATCCCCCGTCTAACAGCTACATAAGAAGCCTCAATCCCCAACAGAGGGCTCAAACATTAAACTGAATTTTCTGGCTTCTCCCTACTTCTGGAGTCATCAAAGGCTCTGCGGCAAACAGGCAACACAAGGAGTACAAAGAAAGAAAGAAGAACAGTGTTTCCGATTACTAGCCTTGGCAGGGTGCTTGTCGGACAGGAGGTGGGCGGGGGTTAGCGGCAGTAGAGTGCTACATTACTAATGTCAGTGGTTGTCGATGGGGGGTGGAGGTAGCTGAGTGCTAAGTTACCAATGCTAGGTTGAAGCTACTTGTCCTGTTGCTACAATCTCTGCTCCTTATCTGGAAGTGTTGGAACTTTCGTCAAAGGGGGGCCAGGTACCTTTGTAGGCAGGGTGTTCAGTTCTGTTGACAGGATGGGGCGCCCTCCTTGGATAATGGTAGGGGAAACACTGAAGAAAAAACTCGTTCATAAACAGTCACAGTGAGAGTAACAGAAGCAAACTTTTGTCAAAAACTGAAAAAACAGGAAGGGGAGAGATTGCTGAAGTTAATTACTGATAGTTGGCAAACTGCTTCAAATTATAAGAGATGAATAAACCAGGAACTAAAGGCTACAGATTGGGGTTTGAAATTTGCCTGGCTTCCGATCAGATACAGTCATGTCCAAATCCTTCAACGGGCCTTTTCCTAATTTCATGTTTCACCACCATCCTAAATGAAGCGAGATGTGAAATTGACATGCTTGCAGAAATACCTTTAGGCATGTGTGGTGGATAAGCTGTTACATGCAAGATAAAAATATTTAAGCTAAATCGGTACGTATTTTATTTTTCTAAGTGCATATAAAAATGTATTTTTCCACAAACAATCGATCGTAAATGCCAACAATTGACAAACTAAACCATTTACAGTTGCGGTCACAAGTTTACACAAACTCGTATCTTTAATTTAAACTGTTCTTTTTCAACGGTGGAATGACCATACAACGTACAACTTTTAGTTTTTAGTTTCTACAAGCAAGTATTGAGCATATATGTTAGAATTTACTGTGGATTTGATCTAATCCACAGGGACTTTTACATACAGACTCAAACATTTACATTCACGTTGTACTGCTATTAAGCTTATGGTCAAATGTTTCTATACAGGTAGAATTTAAATTAGTTTCCTGTCACATAAATGTTTAACCTTAATTATACTATACAGAAATGTATGACATACTTTAATCTGTTTTATCCATTCAGAAACCAGTTTCGATGTTATTGGGATCATTATACTGTTGGAAATCACAATCATGTCCAAGTGTTCTTAGGTTTGAAAGCCTCTTCCAAGTACACGACTCGTCATTGTGGCCAAATGATCTTTATCTCATGTGACCATCAAACTTTTCTTCTGGCAGCTTTTGTTTTGTTTCTATGGATACATTTCAGTTGAGCTTAAAGGGGGAACTTTGGAGCAGGAGCTTGTTTCTTGGTTGGTAGTCTCTGTTCATGGCGATGTTGAAGTTTACAATTCACAGCAGGCCTAACCCGTCGTGGTTCCTGCATACCTTAACCATTTTCTTTTCATCTGAGGCTGACAGTTTTGGACTTCTGGACCTTGTCACATCTGAATAACTTGTACTTGTGTGCAACATGCTGAACTTCGAATGACCTTAGAATCTAAAGTTGTTCGAACGTTTCTTCTTGGATCTAAATAGAGTTTTAGCCGTTACCACAGTTCATTGTCTGTCAAAGAAACTTAGAGCTGCAGCCAATCAGGACTGGTATTGAAGATAGTCTTGTCAAAGACGGTTTCTACAAAGGTTTAGGTGAATGTGTATATGTGAAAGTGTATTTTTGATCCTTTGTGGAGTAAACAAAATCCATAATGAATTGCAAATCCTGCACCGTTTTTTTTTTTTAAATAAATGATGGTGCATGTTGCAAAATTATTCAACCCTGGCGACTGACTGCAACTGAATATACAAGTAAGACCGTGGTGAGGGTCAATTTTATAACTTTTACAGACCAGTAAAAATTCTTCTTCTTTAAAATGTATTATTTTTATTGGTATCATTTTTATTACACTTCAATTTTGATCTGTAATAATCCATATATAGACAATAGGGAGATTTTATTCTGCTGAACATCAAAAGGATGTTCGTAATTATCTGTCTTACAAAGCAGACCTAAGAAAGTTCATAAAAGAATTTAAATTGTGTGGCATTTCCTTATGCAACATGATTAATATGAGTTTCGTGGGTGGTTAATCCATCGCCCACGGCGTTATTTCAGAGTATCCATTAAAATGCATTCACGCGTTTTCCATTGCGGTGGGAACATCTTAGAAAATCGAGTCCCAGAAACATTTTCACATTTCCATCCATACTCAACGTCGTGGACGGTTTTCTCCTGTAAACACTCAGGCATTGGAAGGTTACAGCAGAGTTCAAAAGGATTAAATGTTAAAAAGATTACAACCTCTAAGCTTCCAGTCAGCCAGAAGGAAACAAAAATTCATACAATGAACATTTTAAATTTTCACAAGATTGTACCTAGGCATTTTCCCCTATGTGTCATTTTAACCAGGTTACACAAACATCTTCGTTTTGAATATTTAAGTTGTTACCATCTTCCTTTAAGCCTATGTGAGTTTATGCATAACTCTTCTTTGCTGCAAAGTCGTTTTTAAAACCAGTCGGACAATAACTGCACTCACTAAAGAAGTGGGTTTTATTTGCTATACCAGCAGCCTTTTTCCTTCCTTTGATAGATGGCTTTTACTTATTGGCTTTTTTAAATGTATGTGAATGTTTTTGAATGTTGTTTTGAGACAACTTATTGCGACAGCACTATAAAAATAAACCGAATTGAATTATTTGAAACCCTAATACAACCAGAGAAACTATCTTCATGTCCGACAACATCCCCAGAGGACGAGATTAACCAAGTCCCCTCTGAACAGTGTTGCTCCTGCCACGTGTCTAAGCATCCTTGGACAAGACAATAATATGCATATATGTGGAGTTTTGACACACAAGGTATTCTGAAAATAAAATAAAAACTGTTGTACGTATACAAACTGCGTCAAAGTCTTAAATAATTTCTCTTTTGCTTCGGAGCCAGACTTTCTTGTGGTCTTGATTTGTAGTTTTTTAAGCTTTTTAATGGTCTGTTGTTTTCTTTAGACATGGGCTGCTTTTTGACTCGCTTTCTTTCCAGTACCTGACCAGTTTCATAGTATTGGTTTGTTTCATTTACCTCCAACCTATGAATAATTCAGGTACCAAAATGCTCTTAAACTCGATGGATGGACCAGTTGTAAATGGGATTAACTAACCCTGAAAAAACAAAAATCTAAAGGACTTTAGTTAGCAAACTAAGCTAGCACTTTCCTAACAGCTTGTCACAGAAGTACTAACTAGTTTGTAACTTTATGAATTAATGCCGTAGATATTAGCTAGATAATACTTTAATAACTTTACAGGGAGACTTTGACAAAAAAAGTCTCATTTCTTTATTTTTAAAATAGTTTAGGTTCAACAAAGTGAATAAAGAGTGGTTAGCAAACACTTGGCAGAAAAGATGATCGACTTAAAGATGGCGCAACTTACGTCGGCCCGTAGCTGAATTTTTGTTTTCCCATTTTTTAAGACATTAAAGTCATCTGCTCTATTGTGTTTTCATCCTGACACTAATTTATTGCTGAACAACCCACTGTCATGGTAAGGTGCAGGAACTGGGCAGAACATGAGCAACAAAGCAGCCAAAGTCCTAAGAATAATCCAGGAAGTTTGATAAAGAAGACAACTTGAAAGATGACTTTAAAAAATAAATAAATTTTGGCTCAGTGAAAATGAAATATTTGTAAATTAGAGGTTGTTTAGAGCGTTTGCACTAATATGTGAATCTCTGGGTTTTTAACCCTTTAGGAAGCCCTCAATAAGTAAAAATAAGTAAAAGAGACACTGTGGTTTAAGCCCTGCACAAGTTCACCAAAGGAATGTCTTGAAAGCGTTCTGCCCACCCTCGTACTCAGCCATCAAGAAGAAAACACGTCTTGCGTTTTATGACAAGAATCATTTTGAAATGATCTACACCTTCACTTCATTAATAATTGTCAGTTCACTCATTCAAAAGTATTCAGCCACAGTAAAGACTAGAATTATCTTCTCTGTTTTGAGCAAACCAGTTGTCCTGGTGCGTTTCATTTAATCTATGTGCACGTTTTGTAAGCAGAGCAGCAGAATGGTGACAGTTGAGCTGACAGCTAGTGATTCTGTAACAATGCATATGTAATTGCTTTCACTGCTGCTAATGCTTTATCTTCACAGAACCCATTGCAGCTGTGTTTTACACTGTTTTTTCCCTCCTCTCCCAGCCCTTTCCCCCTAAACTCTTGGAAAGCATATTAGTCTGACACTTTAGTGTGTGTCAACAGCCAAGGCAGCTGCTTTTGAATAGCTGAAAAGGCAGTGTCAGGTCATTAGTGCAGCCAGTCTGCCAGCACTCCTTCAACTGCCAAATGTACGGACAGCGTTCTGCACCAACACACATCTCTCGTCAATAAAGGAATATTACAAATGTTGCTTGCATTTCCTGTTTTTTTTTTTTTTTTTTAAAGGTGAAGAATAAAACACTGTTGATGTGGATTTCTGCAGCTCAGCTTTTAAAAAAAAAAAAAAAGCCTGAGAATTTCTCCTGCTGCGTAACACCACTCTCCTCCCCATTTCCCCTTCCCCGTCTTCCTCTGTCTCCGTCTCTCAGGCTCTGCGCTGTCGCTCTGTCATTTACTCTCCAGCAGGTCATCACTCTCCCACATTCAAGACTGCAGCATAAATGTTTTCAACTGCAGTGAAAGGGAGGAAATCTCCAGTCTCTCTATCTAAAGCCCAAAGGGCTTAGGTGCTTTCAGACCTGGAAGTGATTCATTCCTCAAATATCCCTGGGATGCATTTACATTTCTTTTGCTCAAACTTTCCTCTTCTTTCACTTATGCACTTAAAAAAACATCTTGTTTAGCCAATTTTTTTTTATTTTTTTTTACATTTTGTAAATGATCATAAGACCATTTGCTAAATCCGCCCGTGTGTGTCTGCAGCTGCACATTTCCAGTGCAGCATGGCACATTAGGTAGACTTGGCCCTGAGGGACCAGTTTAACTGCCTCTTGAGTTTCCCTTTCTCTGTGCCCTCAGAGCAAATAAAAACACGAACGTTTCCTCTTCAGAAGGAGGAGGCATGTGAGTGCGGCTCACACCTCACTGGCATGTCAGCCTAATGAATTGAATTACCTATTTACCTTTGAGTGCCATGTGCAAGGACTTGCCTTGTCAAAGCCGAGCTTTGTGGAAAGTGAAAGGAGAGTTGGCGAACAAGATCCGACACAACCCTGTTGCCCTCAGTAAATAATCATCAGAGAGCATCTTCTATTCTGGTCCGAACATGTAATGTGCAGATGTGAGTGTTCTGGAGCCGTCAGCAGAACGTGCTGCATTTATTCAGCGTGTTTCCGTGTGACCTGCAAGGAGAGGTCAAAGTGAAACAGTAAAACACTTTTCCTCCTTTTTGCTAGAGTTGTTGTTTTCTTCTCCTGCTGCACATTTCACACAATGTAAAAAAAAAAAAAAAAGGCCAGTGTGAATCTTAATGAAGAGACCTGCCTTTTAGTGCCTCTTACTAAGCTTTCATGTCATTTCGGTGCACTGTGCTATGCTAATGGCCTTAATTGTAGTCAGCTGCACTTCTCCATCGTCGCCCAGCACATTAATAAGTCCGTGGGCAAAGATGTGCCTCTCTAATTTACAGCCGTGTATCACTTTTGTAGTTGTGGCACTTTTCAAAGGCGTGAGCTAAAGGTTAAAAGTACCTGTTGCGCAAGTGCAAAAGGTCTGGTTGTGTCGAAGGCACAAATGGGGTCTGGAGTGAAAGAGTAAATTGCAAATCTGGCTTGGGGCGTTCAAAAGTCTGAAGCCTTCCTCTGCTTAGGGGAATTTCAAATACAAATGTACATCAAGTCGCAAAAACATATGCTTTTGAGCAACCTCAGTTTGGAGAATAAGTTTATTTTTCACTGTATTTATGAGCTAATGGTTAGTTCAAGTTTGCCAAAGACCAAAGTGGAATAATGCAGTCTTAGCTTCACTCTCAAAAAAAACTGTGGTCAATGTGAAGACCTTTCCTTAAAGCAACACTATAGAAGATCTGAGCTATTGTTTTAAGATGTCTCATACATACAATACACTTAACTTCATAAACTCATCACATATTCCCAATGAGGAATGGACAGACAGGGTTTTAGTATAGCGTAGCCCCTTTTTTAAACCTTGTATCTGACTTAATTTACTAAGTATTTTGCCTAAACTGTTTAGTCTTTATAAGTATGGGTTATATCCAGGAAATTAAAAATGTGGAATAGACCCATCCCACATTTTTTAACCATGCATGAGTCACTTGGACTGTAGAGATCTTGATTTTGGTTCCTATATGTGGGAATTTGTAGATTAATCTTGTTAATCTTGGCTAAATGTGTCTATTTGGGATCTAAGTCTGGTTTTAAACGTCAACAAAACTTTCCGATGAAGTTTAGCCCGATTTCTGCCAAGATGGACAGGTTGGATGAGATTAAGTTGCCTTATGCATTTTTTAACTTATTTCCCATTGTCCACTGCAGTGCTGGGGTTGGACGCACAGGTTGCTTCATTGTGATCGATGCCATGCTGGAGCGTATCAAACACGAAAAGACCGTGGATATCTACGGACATGTTACAGTAATGCGTGCCCAACGCAACTACATGGTGCAGACAGAAGACCAGTATGTCTTTATACATGACGCGCTCCAGGAGGCCGTCAACTGCGGCACCACCGAAGTGCCCGCCAGAAACCTGTACGCCTACATCCAGAAACTGACCCAGATAGAGGGTGGGGAGAACGTCACGGGCATGGAGCTCGAGTTCAAGGTACAAACTGTGTATCAGTGTAACCTGGTTACATTGTATTTCCTTTTTTTGCGACATTTAGTGTCCCAAGTCACCAGACGCAGTTTGGCCCAAGTAGACATCATGGGGCCTTTGGTTTTATCTTTATTTAATTTAGGTCACTTGCTTGTGTAATAGAACATGATATACTCCTTCTTATTGCTTTTCCCTTCCATACCCCCTCTCTCTTCAGCCACATTGGTCTTAGTTTACATTAAAAAAAATGCTAAACATAGGTTTTCCCTACCACAGACATTTGACTTTCCACATACAATTAATTAAAAAACAGTTTTGTCCAGCTGATCGTTTTTTTATTCATTCTTACTCTCAAGATATGCACATGTTGCAAGACTTTTCTGTCAAAGCCACTCAGGACAAAAAGTAAAAACCTCAACATCAGTGCCTCTAACTGGCATTATTGCACTCATGGGTCTCTTTTCTTTCTCTTTTCGCCATGCAGCGTTTAGCAAACACTAAAGCCCACACGTCGCGATTCATCAGTGCCAATCTTCCCTGTAACAAGTTTAAGAACCGCCTTGTTAACATAATGCCATACGAGTCCACACGAGTGTGTCTTCAGCCCATCCGAGGAGTCGAAGGCTCAGACTACATCAATGCCAGTTTCATTGATGGATACAGGCAAGTGCTAAAACACTCCCGAATACAAAACATAACAGAAATCTGTAAAATAAATGTCATGCACCCATAAAAAATGCTAGCAGTTAAATGTATTTTTGTTTTATCTCTCATGGTTTCAGGCAACAGAAGGCTTACATCGCAACACAGGGACCACTGGCAGAGACCACAGAGGACTTCTGGAGAATGCTCTGGGAGCACAACTCCACTATTGTAGTCATGCTCACCAAGCTTAGAGAAATGGGCAGGGTACGCATACGGTGATGCTTCAATAAAGTAAGTCTATGAAGATGATGTTGTGACTGACTATGGTGTGTTTCTCCAGGAAAAATGCCACCAGTACTGGCCAGCAGAAAGATCAGCAAGATACCAGTACTTTGTGGTGGACCCCATGGCGGAATATAACATGCCCCAGTATATCCTGAGGGAGTTCAAAGTGACTGATGCCAGGGTAAGACTGCTTTCATAAAGCAAATAAAGATGAAAACTCATGGAACTGGAGCTCAAAAATCCAAGTTTTATCCTTGAGTCATTAAAATACCTGGGTACTAACAATAGACACTAGTGCAAAAAATGATCAAAGCCAGTAGAATCATAATATATAGAATTGGGTATTTTCTTCTATCATATATTTTTTTTGCCTGAAGGTAAGTCAGTTTAAATAAAAAGGTTAAATGCTGTGACCGTAATTGCTGACATTTTGTTTGAAGGAGTCATTAGAGCAAGAGTTTGGCATTTGCACAAGTATTTGTTTATTCCAAACGATGGCCCAAAGTGTAACAGAAGTGTAAGTGGAAATTTACGGAAGTTGTGACATATGTCAAAGAATAAAAAATAAATGCGCTGGCAGCACTGAGCTTCCAGTTTTTAATTCCATCAAAGGCTCAGACAGATAAATGTTGCAGACTGCCTCCTTTGTAGAGAATGTTGCACTGTCTCGTCTATGGGATTGCTTTCCTTATCGGGGGGGATACAACATCATATAAGCGATGCACACCCTCAGAGTCGAGACTCCTGACACCCTGTCAAGAGTCACGAATCAAAGCATCTTAGTGTTCATTTTAAATGCATTCAGGTATAATGACATCGTTTTAAAAAAATAATGTTTTTTTTTTGGTGTCTTCTTCCAGTTTAAACAAACGTGATTGAGACCGTTCAAAAAAGTGGATCTTCAGTTTCTGAGCAATGCTCTTCTTTTTGTTTTTCCCTTTGGTGTCAGGATGGGCAGTCACGAACAGTAAGGCAGTTTCAGTTCACAGACTGGCCTGAACAAGGAGTGCCAAAATCAGGGGAGGGTTTCATCGATTTCATTGGCCAAGTACATAAAACAAAAGAGCAGTTCGGCCAAGACGGTCCGATCACGGTCCACTGTAGGTAGGTGGCCAACCGGCGTAGTTAAACATTTCGTAGATGTTCTAAAAACAAACTTTCTATTGAGAGTGCACAAATCATATGGAAAAGTCTTTCTGGCTACAAATTACAACCTGTTTGCCCTTTTGTTCTCTTTTGCACAGCGCGGGTGTTGGTAGAACTGGAGTTTTCATCACCCTAAGCATAGTCTTGGAACGGATGAGATACGAGGGCGTAGTAGACATCTTTCAGACAGTGAAGATGCTACGGACACAAAGACCGGCTATGGTACAGACAGAGGTGAGATGTTACTGTTCTGTAGGTGTTTGTAGGAATAGCATCGTCACTTCTTGTTATTCTATTTTATTACCGTTGTCTGAATGTTGTTGGAGAACTTTACAAATTCTCTTAAACCAAGGAGATAAACTCTTTGGAAAGCCTCTGCTAAATGCTATAAGTAATTTAGACTCTGAATCAGATGAATGTAGTCTCCACTGTACATTTATTACATCATTTCACAAATACTTGCCCATGTCATCACACTATTCTGTATATTTTTTTTAAGAACGCTTGTTTTTAATCTCTGTAGAAAAGAAGGTTGGGCAATTATGTGCAAAAGGAAAAAAGACAGAGGATTTGGGCACTGATGTCTTCTCTCTTTTCAGGATCAATACCAATTCTGCTACAGAGCTGGCTTGGAATATTTGGGAAGCTTTGATCACTATGCAACGTAAAACACCCAGTATTGGAAGATAAGAGCAGAGGGTCCTTTGGGAGGAAAAAAAACACAAATCCTATTGAGCCTCTCTTCTGAGCCATAAATTCCTGCTTGAGAAAGTACTCCTTAACTCCTTGCTAACAATTTAAGTGTTGGATGTGTGACATGACTTGACAAAAAAAACAAAAAACAAGAGATCATTTCCGGAGGACCAAGTATGTCCCAACCCCAATTAAAAAAACCTTGCCTTGGTGCAAAGCAAGGGAATCCGAACTATTGAAGCATCACGTGGAATACTTTTTCTTTATGCTTCAAGGATTCATTTTGGGGGCTCATGAAACTAAATGAAACCAACACAAGAAAAGAGTAATCAAACAATAATGGCATCGTCAGAAATGCATCAATAACTTAACGAGAGACAACGGAGGCACACAGAACTGCAGAGGGAAACAACTCAATGCACATTGTAAAAAAAATAAATACAATCTGTTTCACAATCAAGTCCACAGAGAAACCATTGCAAAAGAAGACGATGCTTGGTCCACAAGAGCAAGACAGACTAAGTAATAATGAATTATTTCCTGTCACGATGTTAATCATTTCAGTTTGGGGCATCAAAATGAAATAAAAACTATGATTTAGTTTTTTTAGTACTTTTATTAAACAACTGATGTGCTTTTTTGAACTGTGTGATTTTTTTTTTTTTTCCTACACAAACTTATCACTTGGAGGAAAATAGTGATAAAACATGTTTTTTTTTAAGCTGTAGTACTGTTCAAATGTATGTGCCGTTTTGCGAAGACTTCTTGTTTTTATTTTGTTCGTTTTGTCAAACTTGGTGCAAAAACTTCACACTACCAAAAAGTAACTTTATTTAAAAGTTATTTTTTGGTGTGTTTGTGTTCATTTTATTTATGTTTTTGTTTTGTTTTTTGTTCCAGTTTCACAATCATGAACATGGTAACTTAATTACTTCCATTATCTTTATACCGGGGATTTGCGGAATCAACAGGGATGAGCAAAGTATGAAGTTGCTGCTACAGATTATCTTAGTTCTTCCATTTTACAGTGATAAGAGAGAATCTGATGAATTGGACAAGTCTATACGGTGTATACGGAGTCAAATATATGTATATTAAAGTATAGTTATAACATATATATATATATATATATATACATAGAGGTTATATAAAAGGGATTTGTCTATGAAAGCTTTCAGAATAAGAGTTGTGTGCTATGGAGGAAATTAAGATATTTTTCACTGGAATGCACATCAGTAAGACAAAACTATTCTGATTCAGTGCAATCTTTTTTTGTTTTTGTGCAATACATGTGTAGGTAGGGTTTCATGTGGCTATGTTTCTCACTCATGGCATTATTATCCCGTCCACACAAACAAAAGGTGACAGTGAAAGCATCATTTTAAATACAGATTCTAATTAAAGACACTGCTCCACGCAACAGGGCAACAGGTACAAAGACGTCACTTTCTTGTGGTTCTTTAAAGCATTCAGTGGAAATGAAATATAAATATATAAATATTTGTTTTTGCATTTAGAGTGCCTTATATTTATGCCTGTTTTTATAATGTTTCATTTAAAGTTAATGTATCCTTTGAGTAATGTAGGCATTTAATGTAAATGAAAATGTAAAAAGTTTATTTACCTTTCATTTTGTCATACGGTGAGATTATAAAATATGCAAATAAGAGCATTTCAGAGGTCATAGATTTTACTTTTAGTGGCCTTACTATGGCTGAGTGAATTAGAACTAAACGGTGACCACCACAAAAACATTACGGTAGAAAAACGTCAGTCAGGGAAGAGACCGGTAAAGGATGAAGTACAAAGCCAAAGGTGGAAAGTAGTCCCCATCTACAAGTAGTTTTTTTTTTAATATATATTTTTCTTCGTTTAGGGGAAAAAATAAACAACGACCTTGGTCTAAATGATTTTATCGAAGTAACACAGTCTATTTCACTGGTTTCACGTTAACATTTGAAATTTGCTGAGTTGATTGTTTTTGTCCTAAAACGCTGCTTTAGGCCCCGTCTACTATACTTCAGATATTTGTTTACAAAGTTTTATTTCATTTTTTTAATTTAAAAAAATCCTCAGTCCAAATGATCTTGAGAAAAATGTGGTTTATGTCAAGAACCACTGGTCTAAGAAATTGTTTTGAAACCAACTTGTTTTGGTCTGGGCCCCGTCTTTTGGAAAGAAAAAAAAAAATGTCATCACGGAGATTGTGAGTTTTAGGAAAATAATAAGAATTAACAGGAGACGCACGTTTGCTATAATCAGGATTATCATTAAACCTCTTCGTGTGAATATTGTTTAATTCAAGAACTAAAGCAACAGAAACAGTATCGCAGACAGACTCAAAAAGGCGGTGCTCACACGAACAACGTTTGGCTCAACACCTGTTCCACAGCACCGTGAGCTTTGAGAAACAAAGCGAGCACTGAGGCATGGCGAAGAACTCAGCTGGGTTGACTTGGAGCTAAACACAATAAATGTGTGACAGACGTGCCTTTATTCCAAACATGGTGAATTAACTCAGTTTAGTAATCCTGGATTAAAACCTTTTGGTTTTAGCAATAACATACCTCTCCATTTTCTAAACTTACGTTTAAAAGAAAAATAAATATAGTAATAGATAGATTTGTTGATTTGTGAGTCTGAAATAGACTGCATCAATGCAACATTACTTCGGCCTGCTTCAAATTGATTTTTCCCCCCTAAATAAAAGGTACAAAAAAAATTAAGCTACATTATCTTAAGCAGGCAAACCAATAGATATGGTAATTTTTGCAGTTTTCAAACATATGTTTTTCCGGTATTCTAGATAACTTTTTTTTTTTTTTACGATTTTTGCTTCGTTTGTTAAAAACTAAAGTAAAAATCTGCTGAAATACCCAAACCGTGCTACTATAGCCATCAAAATACAAAGAACAGATGTTTGTTTTTTTGAGTGTGCAACATTTGAAAATCTCCTCAAACCATTGTGTGCTTCTTTGGACAACGTTTTCAGTGTCGTCCCAGTTATTAACTTCTCACCCCAAGTCAAAGTTGAACTGCGACAGGATCACAATCTGGGCAAAAATGTAAAAAAAGCTAAAAAAAAAGCTCTTGTTGTTTTGGCTTCCAAGGCAACCAATGGTGCACAAAATAGGCTGCTGGGTGCCGACGTGTATCCATCAAAAACACCGTTTGCACGTGGAGAAAAGTGCACACACAGCAGAGGTGTCTGTTTGTATACAATATTTGAAGTTGTGTAGACCGGGCTGTACGGTTAATGAAATTTCAACCATTCTTGGGCGTTACAAAACCGTTGAGCAAAAACTGCTGGTTCTAAAGTGGATTTGGTGACGGGACTTGCAACAAATCATCACTGAAGGGTTTCATTTTTCACGACTGTTAGAGTTCAAGAGCAGATGTAGAGAAAGCAAATACTAGTTCCGTTATCCTGACTATCCTAAATTTTTTTCGAACTTCGACAAGATTTTTACGACTTTGCGTCACTAATGGCTTCATGGATGTGCATTCCAGGTGCTTTCATTTCCCTTGACTCAAATAGTTTTTTGTCATAAAACGGAGCGTGCTTCTTTTCTCACCTGTTGTGTTTATTTATTTTCCCTAAATGCATGGTTAAGAATGGCAGAGTGGCCCAAACTGGTCAAAGTAGGGAAGACTTGCACTTTCTCTTTGTACTATGCACTGCCCTCTTGATTCGAAACCCAATAATATATTACTTGAACCCATCTATTTAAAAGAACGTTTTAAACATTCACTTTGTGTGTGTGTAAATAACACTGAAACGGTATCAACTCTTCGGTGGGGAAAAAAGACAAAAAAAAACCTAACTTTGTAGTGGGGGAGTAGGGGGTGGGGGGTACTATCTTATCTGATGCCATGGTAACTCCAGCAGACAACTTCAGACCAATCTGTCCCTCGGCCATCTGTTCTCGTGGCTTTACCATTCAAGCTTGGAGCGTCATCAACAGAAGTAAACATTGTGTTCTCTGCTCTATCTATCTCTCATCTGGATGCATAGACTGATAAATAATGAAATTGTAAAAAAAAAAAAAATATGGCTTGTTAAAAGATTATACAATTACCTCTGATTAGTTGTAAGCGTAAACTGTTTCTTTTCTTTTTTTTTCTGAATGAAAGGAGTGCTTTTTATTTTCTTACTTAGGTCACATTGGTGGAAAAAGAAGTCTGTAAGAAAACCAGTTCTTTGCTGACACAAGTTCCATTTGTTATAAATGAATTCTATTAAAAAATGTCAGTGTTATGCATCGACGTTTCGCTTGTTTCCCTCTACCACACTTTTGACTCGGAAAGACTGATGAAGCCATTTTACCCCCTGCTGGTCCGGGTCCAACACATTATCCACAGTTCTCTTGTGAAATGGGGAAATTGAGTCTCACCACATTTGAACAGATTTCCATTGCTCCGGTTTTTCTGTTACTGATGTCAGACACAATGAATCATCGCAGGAACCCCTGACAAATGAGGTGCAATGTTTTTAAAGCTGCTTTGCTTTTTAACTCGTTTTGGTCATTCTGGTAACACTGGTGGGTTTCATATCAGAAAATTGCACCCACAGTTCAGTTGTATAATGGAGTTTTGTAAAGCTGCTCTGTAAAATATTTCTGTTCTCATTGCTTATTTACCTTGAGTACATTTCTCTTTGAACAACCTCAGTTGGAAGAATTAATTTAATTGTAATCAAGGTGATGGGCTAAAGCAGGGTGCCCAATACATCCATCACGATCTACCGGCGATCGCAAAGGCAGTATGGATAGATCGCATGGTATAAATAAAAAAAAGTCAGCCTATCATCCATCTATGAAATTTGTTACTTGACTGACATGCATGCAGGCAGTCAGTCTGAAACCCTGTTTACACGACAACAGCCCTCGTTCTCTGTGAAACTGAATGTTTCTGAATCCAGGTAGACTGGATGCCAACCACCAAACCAACTCCATGGATTTATGTACACGAGAGCCATCAGTCTGTTTTAGGGCGCATGCCTAGAAATGCCACTAAAGTCTGTGTTCAAAGCGCACGTTTATGAAAGTTCAGTGTTACGTGAATTACCAAAAACAGGACATTTCCACCAATTCATGAGGAGGAGGCGGGGTACGTCCTGGGCAGATCGTCGGGCCACATGGAGACGACCGGTCAAGCTCATACTTCGAGTCAGTTTAGATTCTCCAGGTGATCTACGTTTTGGATGTGTGGGAGGAAACCACATGTTCAAGGAGAACATACAAACTCCACACAGAAATGTCAGAAACCGTGCTTTGGCTTAAAAGCTCTGAACTGTGGCCGTCCACCCTCCCTCACTTTTATCAATGTGTGAATGTACATTCAGCTGTTTCAAACATCCATGTATCAAACAGTTCAGTTTGTTTAGGACGTGACAGCTGTGACTTTGTGTTTCTGTAAATTTTCAACTCTATTATTATTTAAAGTTGTTTTCTTGAATGTGGAACTTCAATTTCTTCCAAAACGTTGTACTCTTTAACATCTACATGCATCATTTTTAGCTTTTGTTCTGATTGTTTAAACCAGTGGTTCCCAACCCTGGTCCCTGAGGAACACCATCCTGCGTGTTTTACTCGTTTCCCTGCTTTGACACACCTGATTTGAATGAATGGGTGATTAACCGGCTTCTGCAGATTTAGAGGAAGTAATTTAGTCACTGAATCAGGTGTGTTGGAGCAGAGAAACAACTGAAACATACAGGATGGTGTTCCTCAGGGACCAGGGTTAGGAACCACTACTTTAAACAACTTAATTTCAGTTTTAATTCAGCAGTTTGCATTCATACAGCATTTTCTTGTTTTTAGGGGAACTCGGCACTCCCAGTTTTCCATTAAAAAGATGTTTTCAAACAGAAATGGCATCTTAACACCAAAACTAACCACTTGCCTGTAGAAGTTGTTCAGTGTTCAGAAAGTGGTCTTTAAATTCAATGAAATGATTTCAGTGGATATTATAACCAACACTGTTGGACACGATGCACACTTTTCTTAACGTATAACCCGAGTGGCAATGTGAGTCTACAGTTCACTTTATAAATTGGCTGAAATGTAACAAGTACTTGTCTTAGAAGAAAAATGCTGTTGGAGAGATTGTAGTGTGTCAGAAGCAGTGACACGTTGCCAGATGTAATGTGATGTGCGGCCTTGACTGCTCTGAATGCTTGTTTTTTGGTAAATCACATCTCAAACTGAAGACGAACTCAAATATAAGCCACTCCTAATGTGTCCGTTGCACCAGTGTAGTGTAGTATTTACACGTATTTCAGCTGAACGTTTTCTACGTTTTGTCCCTCAGACTAAAATGAGAAGCTGAACAAGCAGTCCTTTTTGGACACCAGCGTCTCTTATTACTCTACAAGCAGAATTGCACGTGCCATGCAGCAAAATGTTGCAAATTGCTTCGTGGCAAGACCGACGATTGCTTCACTGCGTCCCTCGTCGCTTTCAATTTGAGGAAAATCGGCCAAAATGAAATCTCGAACGTCTTGAGCAGCAGCACCGTCGTAAAACATCTGCGTCGCAGGAGGCGGGAGCGCAACAAACAAGGGGCTTCTGCTGTCACCGTGTCTCAACACCGGAGACCACGCGTCAGATGTGTCGAGCAGATGTTCTGTTTTGGTCTCCCAGCAGCTTCTGCAGAATTATGGACCCAGTCAGTCACAGCGCTGTGCACAAGTCATCCCTCATATATCCTCCCTTCCTTTTTACAGCTTGTCTTCCCCCCATACCTACATGTTGGTAAAACATTTTGCCCAAATGGAGACGGCACCTGTGCAGACTTGTAATAGACAGTTAAGAAGATTAATTAAAAGTAAGAGATTTGTTTTAAGTTTGCAGAAAACTACGTCCAGCATTTTAGTTTGATCATAATGGCAGAATCCCAGCAGGTCCGCTCTCGATGCTCCATTCCCTTGTTGGGAGACGATCACCTGTAACCACTTCATCAAGTCGAGTGTTTTGTGCTTCACTTTACTCTAATTTTCAGTTTCACAGTAGGACACTTCAAGTACTTATGTTCTGCAAGCATGCATCCATTTCCCTATTAATACCGCTGTGAGCTGCTAACTGCTTTAATTAAATCTAATGCTGCAGGTGCATACCAGGTGCAAAATCAAGGAAAAACTTGAAGGAACTATTTATTTTGAGGATTTCCTAACAACGGCTTAACTTGCTGAGTGCTACACAGTTTAAGGACTATTAATTATGTCTTTAACATACTGAATTGAATTAATCAGGCTAAAGTGAGACAAACAAAAGGAAAGTGAGTGAAGTAACGTCAAAACCGCTTCAGATTTGTTTGTATTTTTAATATACCAGTAGAGTGAAGGGAACAGCTGCATGTCAATGATTCTCAAATGATCTGTTTTGTCCAGAGATCTATTAAAAAGCAGAAATGAATTTATTTCTCATCAAAACTCCGTGCGTAGATACAAAGTGTAAACGCGGCAGAAACGTCACCGTTCTTCTAAACACCTTCTTTACGACTTACTAACTTCTGAACCCAATTCAAGATGGCCACCACAGTTATTCGACCTCAGTAACACAAAAAACAGCTATAACTCAATTTTACTAATCCTGAAAATAAAAATAAAAAAAAACACAGCAACTAGACATATATAGTAGAAGACATCACTCGGCCATTTTCTCTAACACTTTTATGAAGGTTACACACCAGGGGCGTGACATTAATCTGCATGTGAATCTACACCGGTCAATTTTAGAGATCGTGGTAAAAATATGGTGTGGTAGTAGTTGAGCCTCATCCTCAATACATTCTTGAGTCCTACACTTTGTGGGATATCTTCGCCTAAAACTTTGGCTGTAAGAGACTTTTGTTATCAAAATCATCAATAACCAGTGAATAGAAACGATTGAAACTTTCAGGAAATATTTCAACATGTATCTAGAACTATGACAACCTGCGGCTCTTTGGTCCCTCATCTGCGGCCCTTTGATGGCAACAAACGTTTAATTTTATTATTTTTTTATACCCACTAGGCTAGTTTTCTGTCAAATGTCTGCAAATGTTTGAAAGGAGCAAAACATGATTAGATTTAGCTGCTTCGTTTATCCAACTTACAACCTTTCAGTTCTCTCTTTAGACTATCTTTGGACAAATTGCTTAGAAGGAATATAGCGAGTCAATTTGACAATAAGAATAAAAAAAAATAAAGCTTAATTAAAGTCGATATAAATAAAACATTTCCAAATGTATAGGTTACAATTACATATCAAACAAAATGGCCTAATTTTTATAGACTTTCAACTTCTGCTTTATCACTTCATCATGGGAAACTTTTCCCCACTAATAAAAGGAGGACTCAGACCTGCACAGTTCAGTGTTTTAACTATATATTTTTTTGCAAAAATCAGTATAAACTCAATATTTTTTCCTTCTTTACATGAATACAATTTTTCTTTTTCCTAAAATGTACAAATAAAAATAAATGTTACAATTCATTCAATTTTTTAATTTTAGTTTTATAATCTCACCCCCAAAAAAAACCTCGTAAATACGAAGTGGCGCACGGACCACCAGTTGATAAGAACAGTTGTAGCAGATCTTGCAGTAACATGTGAGAACACGTATATTTTTATGATTTCACCAAAACTGGTATACAGTAGTCCCTCGTTTATCATGGGGGTTTCCGTTCTCAGCTGCCCCGCGATAAGTGAAAAACCACGAAGTACAAATAGTAGTACAAGTAGTAAGTAGTAGTTTATTGAATTACAGGTCTGTAAACAAATCTCTGTATATAGATGCATTTTAAACCCTTCCCACTCTTGCAATATTCTAAACAACAATGTTTCTAAACTCTAAACACTCTAAAAGAGCTCAGCATGTCATAATCTTTGCTCTCGGCCACGCCCGCTTCTCCGCTGCAGAGCGGATAACGACACGCAACAGAAGGAAGCTTCTCCCTGCACATGTGGGCTGTACACAGGTGCAGTAGGTGCTAAACTAATTTAAAATCATTTACTTTAAAGCCATGCCGATCTTGCGGCGCATCCATCAATCAGCGTGTCATGTCCGATCTTTGAAAAACCGCAAAAGAGTGAGTCTGCGAAAGTCGAACCGCGATGTAGAGAGGGACTACTGTGCCTGGGATTTTTCAAAAGTAGATTACCCCAACATGAGAAATACCATACATTGTGTCCCTTTACAGAAAGTGAGCTTTTAAAGTAAAATTAGGATTTTAGCCTCAATCTTTAAAATATCATCAGCTGACAGATTTATAATCCGTGCCATGATAAACAAGTCTCTTCATGACTCACTGAGACTAACACATGAAGGTTGAATTGAAATGAGTACATGAAATATCTGACGCCAATTTAAAAGTGACTTTTCACTTTTTGATGTATCTTGAGCATAAAAAGGATTCAAAGTTCACGTTATTTTTTGACAATATGCACAACCGTTTGAGCAGCAGCAGAAATGGTAGTTCTGTTTTTCGTTATGGCTAAAATTATTTTTGATCAAAATATACATTTGCGTTTTAACACTACAAATCAGTGCCTTTTTCTCTTCAAAGTAATACCTTTTGAATCTTATAGTACTTGCCTATTTCTGAGCATCCGTTTCTTTCAGTTAAATATCCACAGTGCATAACGTTTGGACTTGGGTCAAAAGTCAGATCTATTGGGTAAATTAAAGCAAAGCTCCAGCGTTAGTCAGTTTGGAGTTTAAAATGTCAAGTGTAAAAACTCGAAGTGATTTTATGGACTTGTTTCAGGGCATAGCTCACATAAATTCATCATCACAGCTGGCTGCCAGAACAGCTAATATTGCACTTGAGACCTAAGCAACTGAGTAAACAGACAGTGCACCTCCTGGATTCCTGGCTTGACTGAACTAAAGGCACAAAGCAGAACAAGTGGAGCGTCTGTGCTCCGCAAATGAAATAGACAGCTATGGGTGTCTGAGCAGCAAAACCCAGAGGGCCTTTTGCCAGCGGAATGGTGAAGACTGTTTTTGTGCGGCAGCGAGACGGGCACCATAGCCTGCAGTAGACTGATGATGATGACCCAAATGGCAATCCTCAATCGAGCGAGCTCTCAGCTCAGCGATGACAAACTCCGATAGAAGCCGACAGTGCTGCCGAAGCTGCGCTGATGCTGTGTGCGCATCACATTAGAGCTTCTTCAGAGGCAGCAGGAAGGTCTGACCTTTAGTTTCCGCTGCAGCAAGAATAAAAGGAGGAATATAAACGTAACGGGATGATTTAAAAAAAAGTTTGTTGCTGTTGATATGCATTGGTCTTTAAGTTTGAATAGGAATGCAGGTAGATGAAAACAGGGCGGTAAAGACCTCAGCTGAAAGGTTGACTGGAGGAATGACGGAAAGGGTAAGAGGACATAAGAGAGCAATCCAGAATGAGCCATCAGTTGCGGCAGTGTATAAACCTATGAAGGTTAATTTCTCCAGCTCAGCATCTTGCCAATATGCCTACGATCTGAATCTCTGTAGGCCCGCCATCTGCTTCCGCTGTTTCTGCCCAAATTACCGACGCCTGGTTGGCTTTATGTGGGAGCAGACACAAATCAGGGAACGTTCATTCTATGTAGGGGCACGAGCACCCCAATTCTTTTTGAGATGTAGGGAGATGGCAAAGAAGTAGGGCTCTCTCCTCTTAACAACACATTTTCAAAGACAATGAAGCAACATGAGCTGTGATAGTAAATGTATGTTTCCATCCTCCATTATCTTTACCCACTTCTTCCTTTTCAGGCCACGGGGGGCGCTGGTGCCCATATCCAGCAGTCACTTTGTGAGAGGCGGGGTGCACCCTGGACAGCGAGCTCTCAGCTCAGTTTTGGTCTGTGGGAGGAAACCGGAGTACCCGGAGAAAACCCACGCATGTACAGAGAAAATATTCAAACTCCACCCAGAATGGTCCCCTTACCGGGATTCAATCCGGCAACCTTTTTGCTGAGAGGCGGCAGCTCTACCAACTGCACCACTGTGCTGCCCAAAATATATTTTTTTCATGTTAAACTTAATTCAATGTACCAACAACCCAATGTTACTATGGTCTACTGTTATGAATTTTATATACTTTGTGTGGAACCGTCGTCAACTATTTGCAATGGGCATTAAACATTAAAAAGTAGTAAAAATGTATTCCATGTATAAAATGTTTTTGTTGATTTGCCTAAATTGGAAAAAAATCATATCCTGAAGTTTATTGCAAGCTAGCCAACATATATACACATTATGTACAGAAATAGTGATGTTGCATCTACCATAATTTCCGGACTATTGAGTGTACCTAAATATAAGCCACACCCACTAAATTTAAAAAGAAGAAGAAAAAAAGAATACATATGTAGGCCACGGTTATCTATAAAGTATAAAAATAAACTGAAATGAATTGAAATCATCCTCCTGGGCACTAGTTCAATTTCAAGTTCAAGAATCTTTATTATCCCCGAGGGGCAATTTGTTTCACAGTCAGACACACAAAACATCCATGTTAGACAAGACATTGACATTAAAGTAACAATACAGAAATCATCACGGTTCATTGAGAAGCCTGATCTCTACAGGGATGAATGAGTTTTCAGTTTGTTCGTCCTACATTTGTGCTGGTATTTGCATTCAGATGGAAGCAACCTGAACTCAGCATGGAGTGGGTGATCAGGATCTGCCAGAATAAGTCTAGCCTAGAAAATGGCATTCATCTAAACTAGTTTTTCATCAAGATTGTTGCGGACGATGGCACATCTATCGCTGTTTGGAATGCAATTTTGATCTATATAATTATGTCTCCTGAATAATACAACTATCCACTGGTTTTGTTTGTGGCTCTAACCAAGTCTCTGACTACAGTTGGTTGCTTTTCTAGAAACTTTTGCTCTGATAATCACTGTTTTTTAAATGTTATATACCTATTATATATTTTTTCTGTGGCCTCCTGGTGGTCATAATCCGATGGTGACAAAGTTCTTTTGTCAAGTATGATCAAAAATAAACCCACAACCCCATACAAGATGGGGTTTCCAGATTACTGCTTTCTTGCCAAAATGTTTTAGATTAGATTTACTTTGAGAGCTTTTTAATCTACCCAATGAGTCATGAGTTATTTTGCTAACAGAAACAAACATGCACACAACCACATGCACCGCATTTCATTGAGACAATAGCTAATATTTTTAATAATACGTTGAGGGATGAATCGCCACATATGAAGGTTAAAAAGCTCACACAGTCTAGTTCACTGGTTCATTTTCTTTTCAATGAATTGCTGGTTTCCTAACACTGATCTATGCATAAAGGTATTTTCTCTTAGGACTTAAATTCAAACCATCAATGTTCTCCACTGTGGTATTTTTTTTCTGGTTGAACAATAAAAGAAAAATATATACAATCAGTAGGTTAGTTGAAGCCATTAAGAAATCCACAGCACACATCAATTATCCTGTCAACCCTGAACAAAAGGAGGAAATATAGTTTATGAATTCCCCAACAGGTTTTGTTACCTAAACCAATAATGCACCTTCACTTTGCTGCTCAGCTTCCATCCTTTCATACACTGCTGTTTTACCAAGGGGCAAGTACTAAGAGTATATATTTTTGCGACCTCAGAGGACACTGTCAATTATCCCGGTATGGCCCTATGGACGCCTTCATTCCCTAATCAAAATAAATGGCCAAGGCAGCAGAAAGTGAGTGGAGTTGAGCCCCTATATGCCTTAGAGACAGGGGGAGGGGGTCACAAACAAATCCATTACCACAAATGGGACACATCAGCAGTTTTGGTCCATTTGAATGGTCCGAGTCGGTGACCACTTTCCTAAGACGTTTCCTTTTTAGGCGCCGGAGCTGCTTGCATGGTTTTCTTTCTTCTTTGCAAGCCAGCCTGCAGTCAAACTTACATAATACATTTTGCATACAGCCACTGAGCTAACTTAAAAAGGCTGTGACTAACTCACTGTAATGGGAAAATTCAGGAACGTGCACATAATGGAAAAACGTGCTGCAAATGTAGGTTCAAACTTTAATGCAATTCTGTAGCTTAATAAAGCCTTAAGTAGTTCACGGAGGGATGAGGGGTTAGAGGTGGTGGTGGTGGTGGGGAAGGATGTCATTAAAATCAGCTGTCATAAAATTAAGTGTTTTTCTTCCCTACCACATTTTCTTACCCACCAGCTGGTAGTGATTTCACTGTCAGGGTGTATATTATTTCAGCTGATAGCGAGACAGTTCTGCTCGAGGGCACCACTTTTTTTCACAGCAAGAGAGCTTTTACGGCTCCTCGTTACACCGGGAGGCTTTCATGTTGTCCAGCTCCTTTCAAAAGTCTCTCCCTCACAATCCGTTTTGCTTTTGACAACAAATAAATACTGTATCTGGGATCATGTGAATCTGTCATGTTTTTCCACGGCGATTTACAGTCGGTTTCTGTTAGAAGAATCTGGCAAAAAAAATAAACAAATGAAAATTGTAATGAACGTCTAAGCTTAAAAAATAAGCGCTGAATAAAGGTGATTTAACAACTTCTAGCTATACGTGTATACCGTGGATATAACCGGACCAGTTTTCCTCAATTTACAAACACTGCATCAATCATATTTTGTGCCTCAAAAATTAATTTGTTGTTTTGCCTTTCCCCGAGCAGCTTGATAAAGAAGAGCTCTTATTGGATGTCCTCTGTGGACTTGAAATAAGTAGCTTTTGAGAAACGATGAAAACGCCTTCTTGTACATACCATCACTTTGTACCATAGACTCAACAAAGGAACCATTTAAACTGTTTCTATATATCTGTGTTATCCTAATCGTACTGCTTAAGTTGCTTAGAACTGAGAAGAAATGGTAAACTATATTTAAAAAAATCAGTTTGTAGAGAATCTCCTGATTCAATAATCCAGGTAGATAAATCGAATAAGGGTAAGTCAGGTCCTCTGGACAGAGTCTTCTAAATTGAAACGTTTCGTCTTTTTTCCCCAAAAATCTGAAGAAGTCTTTGGGATAAAAAACTAAATGTTTCAGCAAAGAAGAATCTGTCCAGAGGACCTGTAGAGAAGCTTCAGCCAAACTAAGAACGTCCTTTTCTACATTCAGGTATGTTTGAATTGTTGATGGGTCCAGTTACTGGAACCATGTAATCTCCATCTACACCACACTGTAGTAATCTTTACTTCCTTTTACAGGAAATACGTGCTATCCACAATGTTGTTTTGTATTATGTACTTCATTCACTCTACCTGGGCAGCACGGTGGCGCAGCTGGTAGAGCTGCTGCCTCTCAGCGAGCAGGTCCCTGGTTCAAACCCCGGTCCAGGGGCCTTTCTGGGTGGAGTTTGCATGTTCTCTCCGTGCATGCGTGGGTTTTCTCCGGGTACTCCGGTTTCCTCCCACAGTCCAAAAACATGCATGTTAGGCTGATTGGTAACTCTAAATTGTCCCTAGGTGTGAGTGAGAGAGTGAAGTGTTGTTTGTCTCTATGTGGCCCTGTGATGGACTTGCGACCCGTCCAGGGTGTACCCCGCCCCTCGCACAGTGATTGCTGGACATGGGCACCGGCGACCCCCGTGACCCAAAATGGAACAAGCGGGTAAAGGAAATGGATGGATGGATGGATGGATTCACTCTACCTTAATGTGCCACTTCTAAATCTTTGGCACAGGAGAAGGTGCATCCTAACTTTGCATTCTCATCAAAGCATCTTTGGTGATTTATTTTTCAGTGGGTTGATAGAGATTGGTGCAAGAACCTGCAGTGAAATAAATGGGTGTCTACTAGGAGAAAAGTGATGGCTGTGTACCTCTGGATTTGACAAAAAGGTACATACTTAAACTTTGCTGTCAAAACTAAATTTTTAAAAGACTATTAAATTTTATAATTTTATAGAACTATATTAGTTCCATCCACCCATTATCTTCTGCTACCTAGGCCACCTCTTCCAGCCCTTCTGGGTGGACTCCAAGGCATTCCCAGGGCTAGGCGAGAGGCATTGTCTCTGCTGTGTGTTCTGGGTCTTGCCTAGGGTCTCGTACCAGACAGACATGCCCAGAAAACCTCCTAAGGGAAGTGTCCAGGGGGCATCCTTACTACCCAACCCACCAACCGGCTCCTCTTGATTAGTGTTTTCGTTCACGAACGATTTGACGTGAAGCTGCTGCGTGTGCCATGCGGGCGGGGAGGGACTGTTGTTGACGCCTGTGCAAATGTGACTTGTGATTCGTTGACTGCAAATAAACTACATGTATCAATCAGTGAACAAAACACTCTGACTCTGTCCTGACTGATTCTAACTGTTTCCTCCTTGCTCTCATGCCACTGGCAATGGCATCCGTTTCTCCAAGCTTACGGCTAATGTTGAGTCAAGCCACATTAAAATAAATGCAAACACACCCCGTCCCCATTATCTCAACAGACTAAGGTACGCATAAAGTCATGAGAGGGGAGGAGACAGAAGAAGAGCAGTGGTGTAGTCTACGTGATATGCAGGTATACGGAGTATACCCACTAGAAAAGCTTCAGAATTTCAGTATACCCACTTAAAAGTGCACAATGATACATGACCTATCATTAGGCACATGTCATTGATACATTAACGGCAGTTAAATGCTTCCATAACAATATGTCTGTATGCAGCGCTTGTTTATTACATTTGCTTATCCAGCTAATTATTGTATAATTAATACTTCTGTACTTACTACCTAATACTTGAACATGTTTTGCTTTGATACTGTTTTATAAATTCTATAACATGTTTTTAATACAAAGCCAACTATTGTACAGAGTTTGTTGTTCATTTATTCAAATACAAGCATCAGAGAAATTTGGAAATGTTCAATATGCTTAAAAATCAAAATGAATTGAC
>NC_056498.1:25260812-25285812 GCF_014905685.2 Nematolebias whitei | reverse complement strand
CCAACAAAATTCATGGATGAGATGAGCACACCACCATGGCAAGTTAACTAGGGGAAACACTGGCATTAGTACTATTTTAAATTATGCCATCAACTATACACAATAAAACAATTGGTGTATACATAACATGGGTTCTCCCAATGGTCTCCAGTTAGGTACTCTGGTTTACCTAGTAGGATGACAATAGTAGCACAACAGCCTAGTGGTTTAGAGCAAATATTGGACTTGGGGTCTTTCTGTGTGGAGCTTGCATGTTCTCCTTTTGTTTTCATGGGTTTTTCTGGATAATCCAGTTTCCTTCCACAGTATAAAAACATGCATGTTAGGGTGCATAGGGGCCTAGTCAAATAAAAGCAACAAAGGGCAATAAAATTATATATATATACATAAAATAAACAAAGGGTATTTCAGTGGTTTTGTTAGAATAATGAAAACAAATGTTTTTTTATAGACAGGAAGAAAAATAAATCTCTATAAGAATACCAGAAGTGGTGTAGTCAGGGCTTTACATTGCAATTACCAAACAAAGTAATCTGCACATTAAGTACTTCAAGCCTTGTGTTTAGAAAATAGAAATAAAAGAACAAAGGTAGTGATAATGATATTGATGTTATGGTATTTATCCATAAGTCAGATGCTTTCTAGATATTGTGCAGACCTAATTCAGACCAAGTTTAAATGACTATCATTGTTAATAACATACAACGTGATATTACAGTATGTAGCAATTTAACGTGGCAAAGTTAAAGAGCATCTTTATTAAAACTCAAGCTCAGATTTATATTATAACATTTGAGAACATAATGAAAAAAATCAGTATTGTGAGGAAAAGCCTCACAATGGCATCCAGTGGGAAATGTTACACAAACACTAAAGTCTACATTACAGATGAGTGAGAGCAGAAGCAGCTGCCCAGGGAAAAATAAATAAAAAACCTGCATGTCACAAAAATGGAATACAATATGTTGCTCCCTAAAACAAAATTGTGGCTAGATTCAACTCGTTTTTTCCCAAAAATGGGGTGACAAAACATTGAGTCATAAAGCTTTCACAGACTACATGTGGAAACACCGATGACTCACTCACAGCCACTTCAGTGATAGACATACAGGGCTAAAACCTGTTAGCTTCGAGTGAGCTTTTCTTTGTCTCACATTAAAAACAGGACTGAACCAATTCCCCCAGAGAAAACAGTAAAGCAGAGCAGATGAGATGGCTGAGTGCTATAGCTTAGGGCCTACAAGAGCATTTAACTAGCAGAGATTAACTACTGTATTCCCACCGGTAGCCTGGATGTCCTGGTGTAGCGCCTCAGGGAGGACAGATATCAAAGAAGGAGCAGAGGAGGAACTAAAGGAAAAGAAAGTGGGTGTAGATTGTCCAAGTGAAGGCTGACGGCTTCAGTCACATGAGAGGATAGACTGACAAGTGATACAAAATAAAAGCAATCTGCATATTCATTATTATTAGTGTTTGAACCCCACTGGGAGGTAGTAATTAATTTGTCATGAAAATGAAATGACGCATCAACCAAATTATGGCTTTGATGGGCGATGGTGGTGTCTGTAAACTCTGTATAGAGTTTAGAGATCAAAAATTGAACTGTAGGATGTTTTCTCACAGAACTTCTGGTGTAAATACTTATAAACTGATAGCACAGCAGCTACTTCAACGGGTCAATTTTTCCCCTGCTGAAAACTGTCGCTCATTTTCCCATCAGGTCGGCCGTGTCTAGAGCTGGCAGTGGTCACTCTAACTCAAACCGACATGTTGTGGAGTTTTCTCCGGTTATTTCTGACATTTTCCCAGGCAACTGCTTGTTAGCATGCATAACGTCACAACCATACCTACTGGCATTTATGTTATTAATACTGGATGCTACATATCGCTCAAATAGTCAACAATTCAGATGGAAAGTTCCGGTCTACTTCTTTAAGGCTGCAGGACATTCAGAGGTTCAAATGACAAATTTCCGCCACAAACATCACTATTTTTGCTTCAGAGCAAATGTTTTGTACAGACAAAATCACTGTATCAGACACCTTGGATATTGCTGATTTGTTTTGGAATTGAATACATTTATTTACTTGGAGAGGTGGAGGTATGCACTTGAAAGAAGAGGAATGAAATACAGCTGTAGTAGAACAGAGTACATGTGTGTGGAGGCCGGTGGAACAGTGAGGCTACAAAGAGCAGAGGTCACAAAGGTGCAGGACTTCAAGTACTTGGGTCCACTGTCCAGAAAAAATGGGGAGTGTGGTAAAGAGATGAATGGATGGAGAAAAGTTTCAGGAGTGATTTGTGACAAAAGGGTCAGCAAAGGTCAAAGGAAAAGTTTACAAGACAGTGGTGAGACCAGCTATGTTGTATGGTCTGGAGACAGTGGTATTGACAAAAAGACAGGAGAAAGAACTGGAAGTGGCAGAAATGAAGATGTTGAGGTTCTCCTTAGGAGTGACAAGGCTGGATAAGATTAGGAATGAGATCATCGGACGTACAGCACAGGTTGAAGAACTGGGAAATAAAGTTAAGAGACCAGACTGAAATGGTTTGGACATGTCCAGAGGAGAGACAGTGGGTATACTGGTAGAAGGATGTTAAAAATGCAGCTGCCAGGAAAAAGACAAAGAAGATGGCCAAAGAGGAGATACGTATATGGATGCTGTTAGAGAGGACATGGAGGTAGTTGGAGTGAGGATAGAGGATTCAGAGGACAGAGTGAGATGGAGGAAAATGACTTGCCATGGCAACCCACGAAGAGGGGAAAGGCCAAAAGAAGAAGACAAATCCCATTGAGGTCACCCATCTCTTTTTCAATGGAAGCCCTGAAGGCAGTCTAAACATGCATGTTGTCAGACTGTTGGAAGAAACCAGAGTGCCCGAAGGAAACCCATGCAATCACGAGAACATGCCAACTCCACACAGAATGACTCCAGGCACAACTCCGATTGAACCCAGAAACCCCTTAGTAATCCATTTCTAATATAATACAAAGTTAGCATTTATTTGTCTTGAAGTTCAAAAAACACAAACAACTGATGGTAACAGTAGAGAGAACTAACCGTTTAAAGAATGTGAATGAATTGTGCAATCCTTACATGCACTATCTAAACACAAACTACTAGTGGTTTCAATTAAATGAGAAAGAAAGGTCTGTATAAAGGAGTTATTCTGTGGTTAAAGGTCCTTTTAGTGACAGCTATGCTAGTTTTCTGTTATTTACCATGTCTTCAAGCCTGTTCCTCTCCATGGGTTGGTAGGTTTGGGTTTTTTTTTTTTTTTGTAGAAAGAAGCACAGGGAAACGCCAAAGCCAGACCTGAAAATTACCATAAATTCTAGAAAAGCTGCGCCACCAAGAATACATTACCTAAAATGCAAGTAAAGGTGCACTGTTACCCTAAATGTGGAGGAAGTGGCTAAAATTTCAGTCAGCAATACATCTTCTTGCACATTTAACACATTTATTTTCTTAATAAAATCACATTATGAATAATACTTTAGTAATAAATCAACCTTCATCCGGATGAGGATGAAACAGAATGAAAGTTTTTCATGATGATTAATGTGCTAGTATTACAAGAACGAATGAGACTTTTGGGATAAGACCCCCAACCAGGAGAGTGGGAACATTTCGCAGCAACAACTTGCGGTTTCTTTATAAATTCTGTTTGCCTACGAAGTATATGAGGGAAGGTGCGCAGCAGGATCACTGTTCTTTACTTTTTATTTTTTAGCCTCCCACCCCCTCATCTCTTTTTTCCCCGTCCTTTCCCTCTGTAGCTCTGCCTAGAACTGGAACCGATCGTTCTGGATTCCCTCCTCCGTCACAGGAAAAAAAAAAAAAGTCCTTTCACTTGTGATGCAGGACATAAAAGTACAGCGACGTGGCATATCTCCAGCAACGCTGGTTCAGAGAGAAAGAGTGTAGCGTTTTGCATGCAAGCAGGATTAGCCTAATTGAAGTGTCAGCCTGAGAAAATTGTGGATGCGCGCGGGTTAATGTCTGTGTACAGCAGAAGCTTCGCTCATCTCGGCGATGATGAGAAATTTGGCCATCGTTGCAGGCCTCATTTAATCGCGTGTGCATGTGCGTGTTTGTGGGACCCTACGGTTATTGTGAAACCCACTATCAGGTATATTTATGATGCTGAGATGGCAAAGTGGAAGCTGCTGGATATATAATTACTTTCCACCGATGGGCCATGTGCATTAAGAATTCACAATTAACAGCAGCAGCAGGTGTTGATCATTGAAGTTTACGGGTGAGTTTGTGAACAAACGGATGAACACTGTTTTAACCTTTTCTAACATGTGCTGCGAGTTGAACTCTACAGCTTCCATAGTTTTTTTTCTCCTTTTAAATATTTAACTGCCACTGTTGTTGAGATGTGTCAATGAGACCGCCATAACCTCAAATTAACACTGAATCCAAGAAGGGAAAAGAAAAAGACACAAGCTGCTCTGATGGAACAACACATTCTTTGCTCCTTTTAAGAAGAAACATGATTTATTTGTTAAGGCGTGGACCCAAAATGACTAACTGAAATTTTGGTTTTCACAACAAATGCAGCAGAGATGATGATGATGGAAAATTTCTTTAGAGGGTAAAAACAGTAAGCAGTATTTTTACCATGACAAAAATAGGTCTTTAAAAAAAAGAAAGCAAAAATAATTTATTTAAGTGTACAGCTAGTTTAGTCTCCTTCAGGAATAACTATAACACAAACTCCTATAATATCTACTCTGTACCTTTCATTTTATTTTAGTTGGAAATTCGAACTATTTTGCAAAGACTCAGATAAAGCCTTTTTTGTGGCAGTTGTAATAAAACAGTAGGCGACTGTCAAACTAAAACTTTATTACAGTAACTGCCTTTACGTCAGGACTCATGCTGTCTCATCTGCTCTCCTATGTCTCAGCAGCGCCCTCTGGTGACAAGAGCTACTAACAGCAACAAAATATAATTTTATTTGGTAAAAATTTAATTAAACTAGCATTCCTTTCTTCTAAAATCTACTGCATCTGATGCAGTAGATTTTATTTCAGATTATGATCTAAAATCTGCTGCAGTTGCAACTGAACTGAGGGGTAGCTAACAAAGTGAATGTCTGGCATATTTTACAGTATTAATTGCATAAAATTAGTTACTTTTTAAATACTTGGAAGTATCTTTTATCCATCCATTTTTTTCCGCTTATCCGGGGTCGGGTCACGGGGGTAGCAGCCTAAGTAGGAAGGCCCAGACTTCCTTCTCCCCAGCCACTTGGTCCAGCTCCTCTGGGGGAATCCCGAGGCGTTCCCAGGCCAGCCGAGAAACATAGTCCCTCCAGCGTGTCCTGGGTCTTCCTCTGGGCCTCCTCCCGGTGGGATGTGCCTGGAACACCTCACCAGGGAGGCGTCCAGGAGGCATCCTAACCAGATGCCCAAGCCACCTCAACTGGCTCCTCTCGACATGGAGAAGCAGCGGCTCTACTCTGAGTCCCTCCCGGATGATCGAGCTTCTCACCCTATCTCTAAGGGAGAGCCCAGACACCCTACGGAGAAAACTCAGTTCAGCCACCTGTAACCGTGATCTCGTTCTTTCGGTCACAACCCAAAGCTCGTGACCATAGATGAGGGTAGGAACGTAGATCGATCGGTAAATTGAGAGCTTCGCCTTTTGACTCAGCTCTCTTCACCACGACAGACCTGTACAGCGCCTGCTTCACTACAGACGCTGCACTTATCCGCCTATCGATCTCACGCTCCATTTTTCCCTGATTCATGAACAAGACCCCGAGATACTTGAACTCCTCCACTTGGGGCAGGACCTCCTCCCCGACCCAGAGAGGGCACTCTACCCTTTTCCAGCTCAAGACCATGGCCTCGGATTTGGAGGAACTGATCCTCATCCCGGCTTCATCACACTTGGCTTGAACCGCTCCAGTGAAAGCTGTAGATCACGACCTGATGAAGCCAATAAGACCACATCATCTGCAAAAAACAGAGAAGCGATCCTAAGGCCACCAAAACGGATCCCCTCAACACCCTGGCTCCTATAGCCAAGGTGTTGAGGGGAAGTATATTTTAAGTATTTAAAATTGAGATTTTCTATAACAAGTAAGATGAAGCCTATTATAAAGGGTCATTTAGGGAAATTTGCTACCTGGCCCCCCAAACTTTTGCTGCAGGCTGTAATGCCACCACTCTCCCTAATCAAAACACACATTATATATAGTTCTCGTGGCTCAATGAGACTAACCTGGATAAATAAAGGCTAAATGAAAAAAAAAATATATATATATATATATATATTTTTTTTTTTCTCTCTCTCCTTTGGGGAAGGGGGGGTTGTAAACTGTTATAATTTGATTTTTTGCAATGTCATGACCTTTTCTGACCCAAATCTGATTTTGTCCATGTTTAAATTCTCCTTTAGGTAAATCAAAATCAGACAGGAAAATAGCAGCTCTCTGTTGGTCATCCCCTCAAGCTGTAATACAAAATTTAAAAAAAATGAAATCGATAAATTTAGGTCTATTGGAAAACAGCCCAGCCCACAGTCTAAAATTAGTCTAATGAATCAACAATCAAAAGAGAAATTTAATATTAAACTTTCAACTTAAAGCAGCCAGCACCACCAGTCAGAAACCAATTTCCAGCAAATATCTGATTACTAAAACCCAACTGTACCACAGTACTTCGACATACATATTGGACTTTTCTTGAAAGAGTCAATTACCTTAATGTGAAGGTGATTAAATTGCTATCTTTGCTTATGTCCATTGTAGGGTTCTCCTACTAAAGGACCACTTTGCACTTTAATATTGCTGAGTCAGTTGAGCCTTAGGATGAGGTCAGTCTTAAATGGGTTCTGGCACAGAACCTAAGGGATTCCACTGAAAGGAGCTACCATCAAGGTAAAGACCTCTATGAGTCTTTCTGCACCTTCTGTCAGCTGACCGCAGAGTCAGAGAAAGTCAAACATTAGATACTGGGGTTGAAAGACAACAATGTTTTATTATGCTGTTACACATAAAGGATTACTCATGGAATACAAGGTGTAATGATAGTTGTTATTACTAAAGGTGAAAACTTTTGTATGTCAGCCTCAAATGAAAATGAAATGTTCTTCATCTGCCTTCATGTGTAGACCAGTTAGTTGGACTGGTCAATTTCAAAGCAAAGGTGAGTTCAGTAAAGAAGTCCACATCTAAGACCGTCGGTCCTGTTGTGCTGCAGGTCACCAGCTAGATTACAGTTAAATCACAGAGAGTGGGTGAACAGCTGGTAAACGCTCAGTCCAACTACAGTGTCTTACAGGGATGGGGGGGGCGGGGGGTGCACAGCGTCGGACGAGGCACGCGGGGGATGGATTAGTGTCTTCTTTTTTTCTGCGTTTTAACAGGATTTGTTTTAAAATATCTTCTTTTAATCTTTTCCAGAGAGGGGGACTATTCCTCCTCCAACCTCACCATCTAAGGACTAAGATAGATAAAATATGGATTAAGAAATGTCTTGTTAAAGATAATTTTGCCCTTTGCTTAAAGGAACATGTTATCCAGCTTTTAATGATGACGTATATTAAAATTACAAGCTCCGTATATTTAGGACCAAGAGGAAAGCTCACTGTAAAGAGTATGCATAGATGTACAAGAATTATCTGAGGATCTTTTAGGGCTCGAATTAGTGCTGACAACTTGAAAGTGATGTCATGTCTTCTTTTTGCAACACGGTGGAGATTAAAGCTGCAGTTTCTCTCAGATATTGGATTATTTTACACTTGGAGCAGACGAGCCAGCTATGAAGCATCCCAGAAGAATCCATTCTGGCTTCTGCACCAAGCGTTTGTTGAAACACAACGGGATGCCTCAGCATTTAGAGTGACAGCAATATTTTACTTAAAATATGGTGCACCTCTTTAAAGTTCATCTTGTGACATCTGACAAGGTTAAGTCAGGTCCTCTGGATGGATTCTTCTTTGTTGACATGTTTAATCTTTTATCCAAAATATTTCTTCAGGTCTTGATAAAAGGTGAAATGTTCCAGCAAAGAAGAATCCGTCCAGAAGCCCTGACTTAACCTTGTTAGATTTATCTACTTGGATTATTGAGCATGCATCAGGACACCTTGTGACGTGTTTTACAGCGTGCCGTGAAGAAGTCTATACAAGTAAAAAATGAAGTAAGTGGCTACAGAACAAATTTAACAGTGAAAAAGAGACAATGGACAAATATTTTTTTGATAATGTGTTCAATGCAGTGGTCATTATGTAAACAAATAAAATGGTCGTCACAGTCCCTTCTTATGAAATGCATAAAATCTTGAAGGACGCATTGAGGACAAGCTCTCAAATCTCAGGCAATGTGTTCAACACAATGGTACTTCTTTTAGTTATTTAACTGTCAGCAATGGTGTACCACAAGGCTCAGTCTTGGGACACACTCTCTTTACAATCTACCTAAGTAATGTAGGTCAGAACATTCCTCATACATCCTTACATTTCTATGCCGACGATACAGTCGTTTATTGTCGAGCTACATCAGTTAAGTTTTTTCAGCTCATACAGTCTGCATTCAACATCATCCAGTCAGAACTGTTCTGTCTCAAACTGGTGCTACATGCTAAAACCAAAAGGATGTTGTTTTCAAACAGGAAGTCGGTAATAGCAGTCCTTTCTTCTATCTTATATATGAATAGTATTCCTATAGAGTTTGTTGATTCTTACAAATACTTGGGAATCTTTGTTGATGCACATCTCTCTTAAGCTTCATGTCAAACATTTGATAAAGACACTGAAATTAAAACTCGGTTCCTTTTTCAGAAATAGATCTTACTTAACTCTGAATGCTAGGAAACACCTTGTAGCTGCTACTTTCCTACAGGCCGTTGACTACGGTGACATTATTTACATGATGCTCCTGCAAGCACCTTGCAGATGTTGGACGCTGTCTGCCACGATGCGCTAAGATTCGTAACTGGCTGTAACTACCATACTCATCACTGTGCCCTATATTCACTGGCTAACTGGTCATCATTAACTTCATGCAGACTCTCTCACTGGTACATTTTCATCTTTAAATCACTTCTTAGTCTGCTGCCTTCATATATCTCCTCCTACATGTCACGTCATCATGGTAGCTACAGCATGCATGCTCAAGACATCATTACCTGCAGCGTCCCCTCAATGCAGTTTTAACTTGGCAACATGGGCCTTCTCTTACTCTGCTCCTGTAACCTGGAATACCTTGCAAAAAGATCACTACTATTTACTTTTCATTTGAAATGCATTTTATGGCTGTTAGTTGTGTATGTACTGTACCTTATCTGTGGTTTGTCTAAAACAGGTCTCTCTTGAAAATGAGTCCTTGTGACTCAATGAGACTAACCTGTATAAATAAAGGTTGAATGAAAAAAATGACTACCACATGAACCTACCTCAATATCTGTATTTTTGAGTGAATTAAAGTATTGTGTGTGTGTGTTGGCAAAGGCAGATTAGCTGTGGCAGCCATTGAACTGACTTCAAACATCAGTGAGTTGTAGCTGTACATCCAATGATTACTTTCTGAAAACTTCATTAAAGCAACAAAGTCCATGCTCAATAATCCAGGTATACAATCCAACATTTTTCAGTCAGGTCATCTGGACAGTTTCTTTTTTTGTGCTGAAACGTTTCGCCTTTGATCCAGAAGACTTCATCAGTCAAGGAAACACCCAACAAAACTGATTCTTCCCCCAACAGCTTACTCCAAAGTGGAACAAACCAGTTCTGCTTGTGATAAGATGGTCTCTTTGGTACGCCCCCTCCTCCATTGCTGGCCCTCTTCCTTGTAAGCTGTTGGGAGAAGAATCAGTTTTGTTGTGCGTTTCCTTGACTGATGAAGCCTTCCGGATCGAAGGCGAAACGTTTCAGCACAAAAAAAGAAACTGTCCAGATGACCTGACTGAAAAATGTTGGCTTCATTAAAACAGTTTATTTCTTATTGAACTTTGTTCAACAGTGTTGTTTTTAAATTTGTTATATAATTACATTTTTCATAACCTTTTTGCAGTCTCAGCTCAAAAGATCTGAATTGTTGCTTTAAAATTAATAATACAAAAACAAAAGAATGCAAAGGCCACCCGCAAAACGCATCACGATCCATTACAAAGGATGCAGAAAGACAAAAGACGTGTCGTGACCAGTACTTTTGCAAGTGTGTTATAATAGTAATAATAGTAATGTAAAACCTTAAAGAGCTCGGGGTGCTGATTACGTTTGGACGGAGAACAGATATAATTGGCTCTGGGTGTCATCCAAACTCTCCAAATGCAACCCATTAGAGATATACCCCCCTTTTGGCCTTACTCTTTAATATAATGAAGAAGTGAGAGAGGGAGGAGGTGGGGAGCTTCCTTTCGACTGCAGACCTTCAAACTTTTGTCATATTTTTACCTTATCTGTATTAATTCCACTGACAGCCTGCAGATAAATTCAGAGCTGTCTCAGAGCTACAGTGACAGTTCCCAGAAATCCTGTGCCAGAAAAAAAAGGACTTTTTCCTTTTTAACTCACTGTGAAATGCAGCTAAAAAGGTCCAGACCTGCAACTAAACTTGGTTTATGTATGCAGATTCCTTGGTAAAAATAAAGAGTATTGTGTTTATCTAACTTAACATTATAACAATTCAATGTCATGCAAATGCTAGACTGTAAATATTATTCCTACATGTATGGTATGGTAGGCATGCATGTGTTTTTTTTTACCCAACCCACAGTGAGAGGAATTCAGAAAGAAAAATAAATAAGAGCATTCCCAGCTCACTGGCTACAATCTTCCAACTCCAAAAATGGAAACTGTTCAAATATGTACAGAGCAGTCACGACAAAACTTCTAACAAAACCTAAAAGGCGGTATTAACCAATTGTTTTCAAAACCATCTCTTTTTACCAACCACATTTTAAAGTCTACTAAGGGGAAAAACATCCAAGATCTTTTAGATTTTAAAAACTAACCTTTAGCGGTTGTGTCAATAAATACATTAAAAACGACTAATATTTAAGTGCGGAACATGAATCGTCATACAGTAGTAAACTGAACTGATCAGATTAAAGGCTAAAACCATTTAAAGCATATCAATCGCCTCCTTCGATGCCAGAGTTTTCAACTCAAATCAAAATCTTATGCTGAGAAGGGACACAATTGTAGCTGTCTTGGTTATACATTTTAAGTGAATTTACGATCTCAAAACATCTGTGACTGCTTGAGTACAACCCAGTTTGTATTGGCTAAGAGTGATTTACTGTGGAGGCCATCTTGAATTGGATGACTCCACAAGTCAATTAGTTGTGGACGTCCATCCATTGATCCATCCACCTTTAGCTGCTTTGCCATGAATAAGTATGACTCAAGTCGGTTTTTGTCATGCCAGCTCTTCTCAGGTCTCAACAGGTCTGGAAAGTTCTGGACCTCTTCAGTGGTACATGGCACTACTTTTGTAGCTTCCATTACTGAACAAAATACTAACCCACACTCTGCCTTCTGAAATGATCAGAGCAGAAATGGCAGTTTAGATGTTTGCCGTTATTGCTGGGTAGATCAACCAGTGCTGTAGCTCCACTGGCCAATCAATGGTTACTGCCTGCTTACATCAATATCATCACCTTGGAGGAGTTCGCTTAGAACCATGAACAAGACGGTCCCACAAACTGGGCTCAGTGCAGGTGGGTAATGGTAGTGGGAAGGCCCTAAACAAGGTCAAAGTTCTTTATTGTCATTTGCATCACATGTGGAACATGTGGTGGAACGAAATTGTGTACACAGGGTCCCAAACTTATGTGGTGTGGTGCAAAACCGATGAATGTTGAGACTGTGGGTTAGCACCGTTTGTGACCTCTGCTCCTTGTGGCCTCACTCTTCCACCTCCCTCCCTCTCATTCACAAACATGTACTCCATGGGAATATGAGAGAAACTCTATGCTAACAATAATTTATACTTTTGGGCTCATACTGTATGCTAGTAAATGATATGTTTTATTAAAATAAATCTGTGGCTACAAAGTACCAGAGTTACTGTAATATCAGCTATACAAACTATGACTTACTGGTGAACTTATGGTGAATTATACAGCTTTGACACCGAGCCTTGTTTTTTCAGAGCGACTGATGATGTATTCTATTGTGGTAAACTTTTAGCACCTGCTCTGTCTTACCACTTCGGCCTGACTGATGAAGTATCTGGAGAAAATAAATTCAAATCCTTTGACTTTTATTGTTCTGGTTGCTGTCCAAACATATGGTCACCATCAGCCTAAAACGAAATACAGGAAATCATGGGTTTCATTCAAAAATGGACCAAGAACAGCTGCTGTCGCAGCAGTGGGGAAAAAAAAAAACAAAGGTAAACTGAAAGGGCAGACAAATGTGGAGCGGAAACCAGGCATTTTGCCTCATGATGTCATGGTCCTGTCCAAATATAAGGCGAAGCATGTGAGTGTGGTGAGCCAAGGGTCTGTCGTCTCTCACGTTTATTTGGGTTGACTTTAGCGTAACAAAGCATCATGACCCCACCGTCGAGGAATGGAGACTGGGAAAATAAGAGGGGAAAGGAGGGTAAGAGTGGGGGCAACCTCATTGGAGAAAGGCTGACCTCTAAGCAAATACAGAACAAAATAAAAGACAAACTTGTTTTAAAGACATTTTAGTCTGGTTTAAACTGAGCTTCTGATGCCAAACTAAGCCACAAGTTAAATTTTTACACAAGTCGTACTGATGATGCTCACTATCCCCTGCCACCGTGGGCAAAGCTATATTTTTTCAATCAGAGAATGTTACAGAAACTGAGCTAAAATTTGGTGTGTTGGTATCTAGCAGCCATTTACTGTTTATACAGCACTCTAAGCACCAACAGACCATGCAATAATACTCAAGATATTGCATACTGTGTGAGATTGTGCAGAATATTTTCTAGATTTAACCATAACGGCTATTACACTAATTACTTTAGGTTGATCGTAGACAAACTCAAAGTTCTTTATTGTTATTCACATCACATGTGGTGCATGAGGTAGAACGAAATTGTGTACCCAACATCCCAGTTACACCCAAAATAGCACAAATTAAAGTCCCATATCACCAATTAAAGTGGCAATACAGTGATTTTCTTGGTTAGGGATTTAAGAGTAACAGCTTCAGGGTAGAAGCTGTTCCTCAGTCTAGTGTTTCTACACTTAATGCTCCTCAACCTCCTCCCTGCAGAACAAAAAGTGTGTGCGCTGGGTGAGTGGGGTCCTTCGTGATGCAGGTGGCCCTCTTCCTGCATCTGGAGGTGGAGATGTCTGTGATGGTGGGGAGACTGACTCCAACAGACTTCTGTGCAGCCTTCACCACTCTCTGCAAAGCTTTTCCTTCTGCAGCTGTGCAGCCTCCATGCCACACGTTGATGCTGGAGCACAGGATCCTCTCCACTGCACACCTGTAGGAGGAGGTGAGGACTGAGTTTCCCAGACCAGCTCGCCTCAGCCGCCTGAGGAAGCAGAGTCTCTGATGAGCTTTCTTGATTAGGCTGGTAGTGCTGTTGCCCCAGCTGAAGTTGTCATTTAAGTGTACACCCAAGTACTTGTAGCTGGAGACCACTTCCACTACAGATCATCCTATGATCAGTGGTAGTGGTGGTGGTGGTGGTGTGTGTATGTGTGTGTGTGTGTGTGTGTGTGGGGGGGGGGGGGGGGTTGCTGTTTCTGAAATCCACAATCATCTCTTTCGTCTTCTTCACATTGATGTGGAGGTTGTTTTTCCAACACCAGCTCTTCAGTTGTTCCACTTCCTGCCTGTAGCTGGACTCATCGTTGTTTGTGATGCATCCCACCACCAATGTATCGTCTGCAAACTTTACAACATGACAGCCTGGATGGGTAGATGCACAGTCATATGTGAGCAAAAAGAACAGGAAGGGGCTCAACACACAGCCCTGAGGGGAGCCAGTGCTGAGGGTGTACGAGAAGTTATGGATCCTCACAGACTGTGGTCTATTGGTTAAGAAATCCGGGACCCAGTTGCATATGGAGGGGCTTAGATCTAGTGTGAGTAGTTTGTCCATCAGGGTCTGGGGAATCATGGTGTTTTTTCATTCAACCTTTATTTGTACTGGTTAGACCCATCGAGCCTCGGGGACTCATTTACAAGAGAGACCTGATTTTGACAAAGAATTATGACAACAGTAGACAACAAAGACAAGAATAGATAATCATAAAAAGCATACACATAGAGAAGAACAAATGAAAGAAAATAGTATTTAAAAATGAAACAAAAACCGCTAGATTGTAAAGAGATGTAGAAAACTAAACTGGATGGCAACATGTCTGCATTGATTTTTGCCATGAACTTAGCAGATGTTTGAAGCCACTTATGGAGGTCAAGAGCTTCAGATAGTTTTGCAAGATATACCAGGAAACAGGAGCGATGTAGGAGAAGGCCCTTTTACCTAGTTCAGTCCACAGTGAGGGAACACTGCAGGTAATAATGTTCTGAAAGTGCACGCTGTAGTTGCACTCATGCAGAGACATGTAGGAGGAAATGTATGAAGGCAGCAGACCAAGAAGTGATTTAAAGATGAAAATGTACCAATGAGAGAGTCTACGTGAAGTTAATGATGTCCAGTTAACCAGTGAATACAGGGTGCAATGGTGGGTACGGTAGTTACAGCCAGTTATGAATCTTAGTGCACCGTGATAGACAGCATCCAACATCTGCAATGTTCTTGTATGGGTGTGTTGAAGGTGGATGTGAAGTCCACAAAGAGCATACGGATGTAGGAGTCCTTCTGCTCCAGGTGGGTGAGAGTTTTGTGGACCACAGAGGAGATGGCATCCTCTGGCATGAAAGACAGCAGATAATACGCCTTCAAGGGCTTCAGTTGTGTTTACTGCAGCTCAGAAGAACCTAGATCAGGACTTTTTGTAAAAAGCTGAAGACAATGTTGAAGACAAAACAAAGGCCAGTCACAGAGCAACACAGCAGAGAAGGTAAAACATTAAAAGAGTGCAGCTTGCTGGAAGAAAGTAACCATGAGCATTTTGTGTTTTGTAAGTCTCCAGACTGTTAGCATTCAATTATTTAACATGTTTGTTCTTTCATGTTTGCAACAAAAAGAACATTGTTGTAGAAATAAAAAGTCAAGCAGAAAAGCTAAGTACAATAAAATAAATATGAAGGGGGAAATTTGTAACTGTACAACAATCCCACTATGATTTACGGGTTAAAAACGGAGGAAAAAACAATAAAACAAGAACATCTAACATAAATTTGAAGAGCTCCAGTCTTAAATTTCATCAGCAACTTTCTTCTATACAATTCCATGGTAATTTGGGAGTTTTGTAATAAATTACTATTAAATTATATATTTTGATGTATAATCTGTACATGGATTGCAAGATCAAAAGAAACTTTAAAGCTGCTACCAGTGTCTCATTAAGGTCACCATGGAAACCCCACACTTGTCTTTCTCATTCCCTGATAGCACTCTTTAAAGACAGGCAGATAGAACTGCAGGGCAGAAAGTAAGACTAAAATAAACAGTTGCTGCAGAAGCTATAAGTTAGATTTTAATAAAACCCCATACCGTGAGCGGTCGACACGTTAATTTATGATCAACGGTACGTCATGATATTTCTTTAGGGGTTTTTTTTATAGGAGAAATGACAAAGGACCGTTTGAATCCAGTTTGGAAAATAAATCTGAGCTCAGATATGATGAGAGTCGAGCGTTTAGGATATGTTCACTCTACATCAAGGTTCATGCTCGATAATCCAGGTTAAAAACTCCAACAATGTTCAGTCAGGTCATCTGGACAGTTTCTTTTTAGATTAAGCCCTCCGGATGGAGGGCAAAACATCTCTCAACAACAACAAAAAAAAGAAATTGTCCAGATGACCTGACTGAACATTGTTGGATTTTTTTTACCTGGATTATTGAACATGAACTTTGATGTCTTGAACCACTTTGTCTGTGGCTGTCTTCCTGGGAGGAGTCGACGGGGGAGAGGACGACCCCAGAAACCATCTTATCAGCAGCAAATTGGTTGGTCCACTGTAGGAGTGTACTGTTTACCAGTAGTTTGTTTGTGACTCCTCAGACTGATGAAGCCCTTCGGATGTAGGGCGAAATGGCACTGTTTGTAAATTTGTTTGTAAAGCTTTTGGAAAGTTTTGACTGCTCAATATGGTACTGTTGATAATGTTCAGGCAAAATCTCCAAAAATCACATTGTAAAACACAAATGTGTGAAAATATTAAGACGGATGTCACACTGACAGTCCATGTGAGGCATAACTTTCTACGACCAGTTTTGAGGGATGTTCCTGTGAAGTCTGTACAGCTCGAAAGAAGGGGAGTTTTCTGTAGAATATCTTGCAGTAGTGTAGGTGGAAATTTTAATTTGTGGATCTCATTCACGCCATAGTGTCACACCGTTACCAAAAGTCATAGCATGCTATTCCAAAGATTAAGTCACGTGTTTTGATGCATAATTTGCCCTTTTTTTAAGCTGCAAGGTGTGAAAACTGATAAAAGTTGTGAACAGAATAATTATAAATGTGCTGCAGTGCTTATTCATTGACAAAGTTAACAATTTTTTGGAAAAGTTAAACAAGTTTATGTGTCTGGAGCATTGTTGTGGCAATAACCATCCATCCATTATCTTTACCCACTTCTTCCTTTTTGGGTCGCGAGGATTACTGGTGCCCATGTCCAGTAGTCACTATGAGAGAGGAAGGGCATCATCATTTTTGGTCTTTGGGAGGAAACGGGAGTACCCGGAGCAAAACCATGCATGCACAGAGAGAACATTCAAACTCCACTTAGAAAGGCCCCCGGCTGGAATTCAATCCAGCAACCTTGTCACTGAGAGGTAACAGCTCTACCAACTGAACCACCATGGCGCCGGCAATAAACACACAAGTTCGTTTTAGTTTTTTTAATACCATTTTTAAACTGGTTGGAGGTTTCAAATGAGCCGCAGTAAATTACAGTATTTGATTGCACAAGTTACATACAAGTACATGAGGTCACGATATATTCAAAAAGGAATAATAAAAAAAGGAAATGCAGAAAATAGGTGTAGTGACGCAATCAATGCTTTTTATGTCAGTAGGATTGAGATGCACACAGAAACGGCAGGAAAGCAAAATTCAAAAAGAAAGTCGAGGGGACATGTCACCACGACTTCTTTGTGCATCTCATCAGTCTGCAAACATTAACCATTGTATGTACAAAACAGAGAGCAAGATTGTCTCACGGGAATCGGGGTGGGGGGTGGGGGGGGTACATTAAAAATCTCATTAAAATTGGGTAATCATGCTTTGCCTCAGAGCCGTAGATGGGGGTTTGGGAGAGGAAATGCTTACAAGTTGAATCAGCCTGAGGAAGAATACATCTGCTTTTGTTGCAAGCCTTAATGCTCCGGAGTATTATTAATGCTGAGAGGAAATAGAAACCATGTGGTACGCTGCAAAAAAAAAAATTTAAATAAAAAAGGATGTTGCCGCGTCTCATCCAGCATTAGGTCATCACCTAATTTATTACGTTGCTTGGCTTTACTGTTATTTATCAGGGTCCACGGCTGCTTGGTGGTACAGTAGGGAGCACTAGCCAGCATCGTATCCCCACACCGGGTGCAGCAGATGGCTCAGGGAAATAAAGCTATCATGGGAGAGTGGTCACTCATGAGCTTCATTTTGATGAATGCTGCAAATATTTCTTCTGATTTTTCTCCTCGGAGAGTAATGATTGTGTGTCGATAGCAGTAAATTAGATTAATCAAAACAGACAACTTGAGCTAAAGTCTGCTTTTGTGGTTTGGAGCACTTTCTGCACCTGAATGTATTAAAACGCCTCCCATAAAAGCGTCGGATGAACCGAATGGATTTTATAACAAAAAGCTAAAGTTACTTGTGACTGTGTGTGGTTTAAGAAATTATTCACATTTCACCTGCAATACATTAGCTGCCTATGGATTTTTTTCCACACACACAAATGTACATAAATTTTAATCCTAGCTGACTCAGTCACATTAATTCTATTTCTAGATTTAAATGGCAAAGGTTAAATATATTTAAAAATAATCAATAGATAAAAAGTGTTGGAAGCATGAAGCACAAAACAAGATTTATTGTTGTTTGTTCTCAGGTTTTGAACCTGTTTGCTCTGGCTTCCCAGCATACTGACCATTTTTGTAAAAAATTATCATCATATAGAAGAATATTTTGAAAATTTTTGTACTTTCAGGTCATTTAATCAATGAGTTTTTTGTAAGAACAATGTTTAAAAATAAAAGTTTATTTAATCACTTGACTGAGTAGGGAAATTCAAGTGTCAAGCTGTTCATTTTAGAAAAACAAACATTCCTTAAACTCAGCCACCAAAAAAAAAAAAAAAAAAAAAAAGGTTAATAAACATCAACAGTCTATTTGGGTTTTACATTTGAATTTTTTTCAAAAGTAAATATTAATTTAAGCCGTATTCGCACAGGATTAGTTTTACCTAAGGACCACATGTAATAAATAAAGTACTCCCCAACATCTGCTTGTTATGTGGGGCATTTGCACAGGATAACCAAAACCTGAGATTTAGCTGAAATTTACGGACGTCTTCCAAATGTGATGTTAACGTGCTGCGTTGTCACGACCTGGCAGTCCATAATAGTGTGCAATGTGCGAGCCGGGCCTGTCTCGGGCTTTGATACGGTTTTACGAATCATACAGTTAAAAAAAAACTATATAAGAATGCACAATATAAAATTGTGTTAATCTACTTGTTGAGGAAGAGGCAGGTTCGACCGGCCGGTTGAAAGAAATAAAACAAGTCGCATTAAGCTCAGATGAACAACGTGTCACTGGCCGAGTGCGTCCGCTGACCCGCCGGTTGAAATGGACTTGCAACCTGTCCAGGATGTACCCCACCTTTCTCACAATGACTGCTGGACATGGGCACCAGCGACCCCCGCTACCAGAAAATGAAGAAGCGGGTAAATATAATGGATGGCCGGATGGATGGATGGATCAACTGATCACCGGCTGTGTGCATGTCCGCACCTGCTGTCATCTGCAGTGAAGGAAGTAGCAGCATCTATAAAAGCCGAAGCGAGCAGCGTGTTCATTTAAAATAGCCTTGTTCTATATTTTTCCAAATTATTTTGCTTAAACAAAAACCACCTCATTACATGTCGGATCCCGCCCATTTATGTCCAAATCACAGAGATGCATATTCACATTGGATTAGTTTTATCACAAGACCTTGGAGTTCAGCAAAATATAGTAGGTAATTTGCAGGGGAATTTTTAACTTTACAAATTACTGACATGGTCGATTCGCATGGGATTAACAACACAGACAATCTCCGTAATTATTACAAATAGCATGTGGTCCTTAGGTAAAACTAACCACGTGTGACTAGTGCTTTAGATGCTTTTAAACCTTTACATCAGTAATTTCACTTTACATGGTATGTCAGTACAATTATCTGTTTATTTGCAAGAATAAATCACTTTAGTCCTTAGCATACCGGTACATGTTAGCTATATAAACCTCCTGCTACCTTTGGGTTATAATGACCCGAGACTTCAGTTTGACCCAAGGGCAACAAAAGAGTTGAATTATCCCTTTAATTAATGTACTGGACAAGACGTTTTGGAACAAAGAAAAATGCATTCTACTTTAGATTCTTGTGTGTTTATGCTAAAGCTAAGTTACTATAATTCGGAAACATGCTGAACAAAAAAAAAAAAGAAAAAAACAAGCTCTTCTTTAATCACATTGTTCCACTTAAAGAGTTACATCTTACTACCACAGGCATAGCTGTGGCTTTACACTGCACACCCCTCTTTACAAAACCAGTTGTGACCTCCATAACACAACACAGGCTTTAAATTATTTCCAGATTATTGCATTCATCTGATTTTTATTTACAGCTTACACAGTTTCGAAACGTCTCTTTGTTGAGGGCTTGTATTCTACATGTGTTTCTAATGTACTGAATTAAAACACAGTGGCTGTTTGTCAAACCACGTACTGCAGACAAAACGGTAAGACTGATGTTTGAATCTCCACCATAACATTACAATAAAAGGCCTAGCTAGCAGTCACTGAAGGAAACCATGTCGCATGCTGCCTTTTATGTCAGGACTTTTATTCTGACATCATCTTATGATGAGAGGACAGAGTTATTTTCATTTAGGTAAAACTTTTAAAATAACGTTGGGTGCGTGTACTGTGAATACGTGACCAATCACAACAAATCAATAATTAAGTTGAACTTGGTCAAAATGAACTACTGGTAAGTGCATGTTTAGATTTCTAGCTCTTTGAGCTTCACTTGGATATCCAGATCATCTTGATGTCACAATCCAAATATACGGCTGATCGGTCTTGCTAATCGAAATAACTCCTTGAAAATCGATTAGAATCTTATTTCTTGGGTATTCCAATGAGGATTTATTGATGTCATTTGAAAGAGGAAATCTCCAGCCATATCTGGTATCAAGATTTTCCAGCTAGACAGGAAAAAGCTTTGCTAGCGTGTCAAGCAAATTGCAAAAAGCTTTTCTGCTCAAAATCATGTTATTTGTTGGTACTGCTCACAAAAGCACTTTAAAACATTATTTAGGGTTATATTTGGAACATTTCCTTTAAGGGACACATACGGAGAAGGTATTTATTCATCATATTAAAAAAAAACGTCAAAGTCATCGTCACTAACTTTTCAATACACCACAAATGGTAAATGGACTGTACTTATACTGCCTGGCCAAAATAATAATAATAATAATTGCCACCAAAAAAAAAAAGGTCACACACTAATATTTCGTTGGACCGCCTTTAGCTTTGATTACGGCATGAATTTGCTGTGGCATTGTTTCGATAAGCTTCTGTAATGTCACAAGTAGGCCTGTCACAATAATAATTTTTGCTGGGCGATTAATTGTCTCAGAAATTATTGCGATAAACGATAATATTGTTTGAAATTTGACAATTAGTAATTATTGTCAAATTTAAGAAGAAATTTTGGTTAATTTGTTTTGAGTTTAGTACTTTTTTGGACCACCGGATGGCAGTATAAGACTGTTTGAACCGAAAGATGGATAGTGAGGGAGCGAGCAGAGTGTCTCTTTATGAAAAATGGGAGGGAGGCCCCTTGATGTGACATGGGCTGTCTCTCTTCAGTTCAAAATGGCGGATGCTCTGTGTGGTTTGAGCTCTTTGGCATAGAATTTATCACACAAAGCTTTTAATATAAAAAAAATCATAACAAGTTCTCAGCTTCTTTTTGCAGAGAAAAACAACTTTTTACACAAATACTTAAGTTTCAACCGTGAATTTTGGAGCTTCAACAAGACGGAGGTTTTTTCCCAAAGGTCGGCCTGTTAGCTTCTTCTCAGCTTAGCTGCTTTTAACGATCCTCTTTTAACGATCCTTAAACGTGATTTTGGACGGTTAAAATGGATTTTAAAGAGAAAAGGAGGGGTCAGTGAAGAGCACCAGAGTTGAGCTTTTTGTCATCCAGTACCTTCAGTAGAAAGAGAGACACACGAAGAAACGATAAAGCCGATAAATGAAAAGAGGTTGATAATTTTCATTTATCATGCGATTCATTGATTCATTGTTTATTGCGACAGGCCTAGTCACAAGATCTATTTCCATCTAGTGTTGCATTAATTTTTCACCAAGATCTTTCATTGATGACTAGACACTATAGGTATGATGGGTGTACCACTTCACCTGCCTCTCTTCTTACCCTGATGCACCCATCACTCTGGAACAGGGTAAATCTGGACTCGTCAGACCACATGACCTTCTTCCATTGCTCCAGAGTCCAATCTTTACATTCCTTAGCAAATTGAAGCCTTTTTTTTTTTCCGGTTAGCCTCACTGATTAGTGGTTTTCTTAAGGATACACAGCTGTTCACAGTTAAATCCATGTTTGTTCACTACTACTGATTAACGCTGAAGCTCTAAGGTTGGTTAGCTGTTGTGCTCATCTTGAATTGTGTTGACTCAAAAAGTTAATCAGTAGTAGATTTACGTCCAGTGATGAAGAGTTTACACACCACTGATGGATGAAAAACATATCACCTTAGGCAGCCAGACTAAAGGAGAACATATAGAAACAGGAAATAATCTAGAAAATAATCCAGTGAAGAAATTAGAGAGAAACCATTCTTTGCCTGATGTCCTGATGGACTTTAACTGTATGACAGTTTTCCAACTAATAGCTCTTTGGGAATCACTGTTGTCTGTCCAAACTGATGGCATTTTTAATAAAATAAAATGAATGAAATGGAAAAAGTGTTTTTGTGACAGATTGCTAAAGGTACAAGCTAGCAATATTCTAGCTAGCCAGAATGAATTGATTTATTGTTTCTATTTAACATACAGAAAATACTTGAAATTAAATTTTTAATCCTTTAAGGAATGAAAATGAACCTCGGCCTGGCATGCTGAAGTTTCAGACACTGTCTTGTGTGATCAGTTTGCGCTCGGAGTGTGGGCTTGGGTTGACTGTCAGGACTACACAGCTTTTGCTCAAACTTTGTAAAACTGCCAAAGTTATTGCAGCTCATGTTATTTAAGCACAGCTAGCTGTGGTGACCATCTTAAATTAGGATGGCTCCAAAATTTAATCAGTCGTAGATCTACATCACACGATGACTTAGTGTTCAGTTTTTGTCATATATAGTCAGTGTTATATTTGTTTTGCTGAGCGACAGAACGATTCACACAAACACAACTATATTGTCTAGCGCTTTCATGAAAGTCAGTAATCAGTGATCATCATTTTTACGAACAAAGGTTAAGTTATGGCAATCAATACGAGTGAATTCAAGTCTTCTCGCCGCCGCCGCAGAGAAACAAGATTTTCTGTCAGCCTTTTGGTCCTTGACAAGTGACATTAATTACAGCACTTGCTCCTTCTTTTAATTACGCCCAATTATGTGGCATACGTAATAACGGCCCAGACATGCCAAACACCAAATGGTGACATGATCACTAGATTGATGGTTGGGCGAATTGGCGCAGCATCTTTTTTTGTGCCCGACGCAGAATTAACACAGCAATTACGACACTTTTATAGCTCAGGGTACGAAGGCTAACATAAACATCTCTACCATTATCTCCCACTTGGTCTGAAGAAACTACCCCTAAATCAAGCAGTCCATCTACAGAGGAGTCTAACAACCAAGGCCGCTGTAAACTCCTGAGACATTAAGAAGGATGTGGAGACCTTAAAGTGTGGAATTTATGAGTGTGGATTTATATTCTCATTGCTGCAGCAGGCCCTACTTTGAAAGGATGATTGATTCCTCCTCCTCATTATAGAGCTATTCAAACTCTGCTATGGATTTTCTCTACCTCATAATGATGCAAATGGGGGAAAATAAACAAAACAAAACCAGATCTGATAGGGCTGGAAATGCATTGTGCTCATATGAAATTGCGTGCTTATTCATATAAATACAGAGGGTTTTATTCCGCCGGCTGTCTTAGTGTCACTAAGAACAACAACACTGTCCGTCTGTGTTTCCTTTAAATATTTATGCACGTTTCATCGTGTGGTTCTCGCTGCACTGAAATCATTTCAGTGGTTTCTTTCATGTTTTTTTTTTTTTTTTTTTTTTGGGGGGAAAAAAAAAAAAAAAAAAAACATTTAGAAGAAAGGCTTACACAGAATCAACAGGTCATTTGAAAAGTGAACACTTTCTGCAACATTGTCCAGGAGCTCAAAAGGCCGACTTCAAAGTTAAAATAAAGTCCCCTTTATTTTCTCCAAAGTATCTTTTCCATGAATCATATTTCTTTGAACACTTGTAAATCTTAATACTCCATCAGAGTGGAATTGCATTTTTACGTAACCATAAATTTTCTAAGATCACCTACCAATGACTTCTTAATGGTACACATGCATCAAAAACTCAGTGTGAAACTTTTAAGTATAGGTTCTTTTGACAGGGGGAGGGGGGGGGGGGGCGAGTTATGAACAGACTAAAGAAATTATTTTACTTGAAAACTGTAATTGCTCCTTTAGAAAATGTACTCGAGGTTGGTTCTCTCTTCCGATAAAAACAGACATTCAGTGACAGAAGCAGCTGTGGGAATGATGAACTCCCAAGTCCTGTTCGCCTTCAGCTGAGGATGTGACGCATGCAGAACACTCCACTTGTTTTGACTCGAATAAATTTAACGAAAGCTGGAATTTTAATCTTACAGCAATACTTTGGTGTCAATTTTCAGTCATCAAGGACATGACGGTCTTAAATGCTCAAGACAAGTCCAGTTGCATTCTATTGAACCACTTGTTAATTGTAGATACATGGCTGAACAATCTCAGTTTGAAAAAAATGGATTTTGATTCTCACTGGATTCATGAGGAACACCTAAATCCAAGTCAGGTCAAGAATAAAGTGGAAGGCTGCCAGCTTAGGACAATTTCAGTTTCAAAAAAGCCAAAGATTTATCCAAACAACACTCTTCTATGAACCCTTTCATTGTCATAAATGTTCCATATATCATGGTTATTTATACAGCATTTTAATGATGTAAAGCTGTTTTGGTACCACTTCCTAAGAAGATAAAGATTTATTGTTATAAAAGGGTTATTTGTTACATGCATAACCCCAATCATGACCTACCAAAAAAATCATACCTTGGCTCTAAACCAACCCCCTACTTCAAATAATTGGTCTTAAGAAGGTCTGTGATTATAACAAATTTTACCAAAGACCCTAAAAAAGTACCCTCAAACACATTTTAAATATGGCATACAAGATACAACTGGACTTCTTCTTCTTTCAGTGGTTCCCTCTCCAGGGGTCGCCACAGTGAGTCAGCCTCCTCCATCGCACTCTGTCCTCTGCATCCTCTGTCCTCACTCCAACTACCTCCATGTCCTCTTCAGCTGCATCCATATATCTTCTCTTTGTCTTTTTCCTGGCAGCTGCATTTCTAACATCCTTCTACCAGTATACCCACTGTCCCTCCTCTGGACATG
>NC_056498.1:25256366-25260412 GCF_014905685.2 Nematolebias whitei | reverse complement strand
CACAGAATCAACAGGTCATTTGAAAAGTGAACACTTTCTGCAACATTCAGTCCAGGAGCTCAAAAGGCCGACTTCAAAGTTAAAATAAAGTCCCCTTTTTTTTCTCCAAAGTATCTTTTCCATGAATCATATTTCTTTGAACACTTGTAAATCTTAATACTCCATCAGCGTGGAATTGCATTTTTACGTAACCATAAATTTTCTAAGATCACCTACCAATGACTTCTTAATGGTACACATGCATCAAAAACTCAGTGTGAAACTTTTAAGTATAGGTTCTTTTGACAGGGGGAGGGGGGGGGGGGCGAGTTATGAACAGACTAAAGAAATTATTTTACTTGAAAACTGTAATTGCTCCTTTAGAAAATGTACTCGAGGTTGGTTCTCTCTTCCGATAAAAACAGACATTCAGTGACAGAAGCAGCTGTGGGAATGATGAACTCCCAAGTCCTGTTCGCCTTCAGCTGAGGATGTGACGCATGCAGAACACTCCACTTGTTTTGACTCGAATAAATTTAACGAAAGCTGGAATTTTAATCTTACAGCAATACTTTGGTGTCAATTTTCAGTCATCAAGGACATGACGGTCTTAAATGCTCAAGACAAGTCCAGTTGCATTCTATTGAACCACTTGTTAATTGTAGATACAAGGCTGAACAATCTCAGTTTGAAAAAAATGGATTTTGATTCTCACTGGATTCATGAGGAACACCTAAATCCAAGTCAGGTCAAGAATAAAGTGGAAGGCTGCCAGCTTAGGACAATTTCAGTTTCAAAAAAGCCAAAGGTTTATCCAAACAACACTCTACTATGAACCCTTTCATTGTCATAAATGTTCCATATATCATGGTTATTTATACAGCATTTTAATGATGTAAAGCTGTTTTGGTACCACTTCCTAAGAAGATAAAGATTTATTGTTATAAAAGGGTTATTTGTTACATGCATAACCCCAATCATGACCTACCAAAAAAATCATACCTTGGCTCTAAACCAACCCCCTACTTCAAATAATTGGTCTTAAGAAGGTCTGTGATTATAACAAATTTTACCAAAGACCCTAAAAAAGTACCCTCAAACACATTTTAAATATGGCATACAAGATACAACTGGACTTCTTCTTCTTTCAGTGGTTCCCTCTCCAGGGGTCGCCACAGTGAGTCAGCCTCCTCCATCGCACTCTGTCCTCTGCATCCTCTGTCCTCACTCCAACTACCTCCATGTCCTCTTCAGCTGCATCCATATATCTTCTCTTTGTCTTTTTCCTGGCAGCTGCATTTCTAACATCCTTCTACCAGTATACCCACTGTCCCTCCTCTGGACATGCTCAAACCATCTCAGTCTGATATCTAACTTTATTCCCCAGCTGTTCAACCTGTGCTGTACCTCTGCTGATCTCATTCCTAATCTTATCCATCCTTGTCACTCCTAAGGAGAACCTCAACATCTTCATTTCTGCCACTTCCAGTTCTTTCACTTGTCTGTTTGTCAATACCACTGTCTCCAGACCATACAACATAGCTGGTCTCACCACTGTCTTCTAAACTTTTGTTTTGACCTTTGCTGCCACTCTTGTCACAAATCACTCCTGATTGTTTTCTCCATCCACTCCATCTTGTCTGTACTCTCTTTTTCACCTCTTTACAACATTCCCAATATTCCTGGACAATGGACCCCAAGGACTTGAACTCCTGCACCTTTGTGACCTCTGCTCCTTGTAGCCTCCCTCTCATTCACACACATGTACTGTCTTACTACAGCTGACTTTCATTCCTCTTCTTTCAAGTGCATACCTCCACTTCTCTAAGTTCTCTTCCACCTGTTCCCTCTCTGTGCTTCTCCATCAGCATCCTCAAAGCAAAGATGACACCTGTGGTGCTCTTTCTTGACATGAAACCATACCACTGCTCACAAATAATCACCTTTTATCCAAGTCTAGCTTCCACAACTCTCTCCCAGATCTTTGTTGTGAGTCACAACTGCTATATCAGCTTAATTCCCCTGTAGTTGCTACAACTCTGTACATCACCCTTGTTCTTAAAATGGGCTCCAGCACACTTCTTCTCCATTCCTCAGGTATTTTCTCACCCTCAAATAGACCATTTAATATTTGAGTCAAAAACCTCACTGCCACAAATTCACTGGTATGTCATCAGGTTCTACTGCCTTCCCATTCTTCATTCTTTTCAGAGCTTTCCAAACTTCACCCTCATTAATCTTTCCTACTTCCTGGTCCACAGTTTCTATGACCTCTACTCTTCTTTCTCTTCATTCTTCCGGTCCTCAAAGTAGTCCTCGTTTTGTCACGGTCTCCTCACTTGTTAGAACATTACCTGCAGTTTCCATCCATTTGTACAAGGTACAATGACTTCGTACATGGTCTAATGGTCATGTACAACTGGACTGAACTCAGGAAAATTAACCATAACCAATAAATCCAATGACCATTTGCTTTTAGTTGTTCTGGTTGGTCTACAGAGGGGATCTGGCGTTTTCAGTAGTAGCTACTCAATTGTAGAGCAGGCTTCAACTCTTTGTCTTTTTAAATATTATTTGCTTGAGTTGTCTTTGTATCTTATTAATAATTTTGGTTTTTTGTCTTTTATATTTAACTGTGTTTTCATGGTCTCTTGTATTCGTTATTGTATTGTTGCTGTTTGTTTTGTGAACAGCACATTGGCCAATGACAGTGGTTTAATGTGCTTTACAAATAAATGTGATTTGATCTGATAACAGATTTTTGTGCAGACTTGATGACACTTTAGTTCTGTTTGCAAATATGGAGGCCTCTATACCTTCTACAGCAGGTAGGATGGTCACCTCCTCCTGTGTTTAGTCCTTTCACAGAATCCCACATTATATATATAATTGTATAATGTTTACCTGTATTAAAGAGGCATCAGTGTGTTTCTACCTACAGACTTCTCTCCTTGCTCTCAGTGTTTTGCTTCCCTCTCATTCATTTTTAATGAATTGTTTCAGGCGTAGGCTTGAGAGGAACAAATCAGGGGGATATTTAGCGCAGTGAGAGAGGAGCTGACTATTGAGCCGATAAACCAAAGTAATGAAAACAGGGGTTCCAATCTCAACACTCTCTGCAGGACGTTTGTCTTTTTCTCATAAGCGGAGCACCAACTCTGTGGCCTCGCCTCTCGTGAGCCATAAGTGTCAGACGCAAGATTGCGAAGGGTGAAGCTTGGGCCTTGGAGCAAAAAAAAATTGCACAAACAGGTCCCTACATTTCCTTCGTGCACATCTCCGGTTGGACTGGGTGATGTTTGGTGACCGTTTTGGTTTGGTGGCGCCTTTGTGTACACTTTGTAGGTGGTCTAATTTCTTCCTGTTTGCTAGAGAAAATTCACCATGAGGTCACCGTGAATGATTGAACTGAACGGGTGTGTGTGAGTGAGAAAGTACTCAATGTGAATCACTGAGACGCGTTTGGCAGGATGAAGGAAACATCGTGCCATCGCTCATTTTTCTCACACAAAGAGTCCCATAAACAGGGAGGGAGCAGCCTAACAGCGCAGCTCTCGGACTGGTGGTTACTGTACAAACAACATGATTGTGTTGACATCATCGCACTTTGGTTATATGGGGGGACCATTACCGCCTGACCACACTTTGGTCGAACTTGGACAGTGTTCGGGACACACTTACGTAATGGGAGAAGCTGTGTGGGAATCGAACTTGGATCCAAGTCCGCCTTGGCAGTGAGGAACAAACGAATCAAGCTGTGCCAGGGCTCAAAATTTAAACAAAGTCTCTGCTAATCAGCATTTATTGTGTCATGAGAGACCATCAAACACACACATAGGTTTTGTTCTCTTTGTGTTCTTTTTCATGTTTTCCTTCCAGCTTACAAAAAAAGCCTCTGTGTGGTTTAACACAAGGTCACAAACTGTACTAATATTCTGGGATGCTGTGTTGTTGCTGTGGTGTTGCCAAGCAACCAGCAGAGGCTTCAGGATGTGACGGCTCCTGACCAAAAAAGATTATGAGCTCATTCGAATATCCTTGTGGTGTTGTTGTAGGACAAAATTATA
>NC_056498.1:25248546-25256266 GCF_014905685.2 Nematolebias whitei | reverse complement strand
TTTATATTAGAGGCAAATTAAGCAGAATTGTCATGATATCACTGTTTTACAGAGACCTTGCTTGGAGTGAATGATTATAGTGAATGATTATATGTACATCTACACTGATAACTTTTTTGGAGTCAACATGATTTAAGATGGCCGCCACAGCTAATCAATCTTAGTAAACACAAAAATAACAATAGCTTGGTTAATTTCACAGATATTGAGGTGAGATGTGGTGCGAGTCATCCCCAACACATCCAAACTCTACACATTGCAGCAGATATTTACTAAAACTTTGGCATTAACTGGGTCAATCCTGTTTGTTAGCAAAAAATCTTATGAACCACTGGGAGTTTTTCTTTTTTTTTTTTTTTTGTAAAACTCTTTGAAAGTAATCACTGAATGTGCACTTACAACTCATTCACATTTGGAGTAAGTTTAATACAAGATGTTCAGCACAGCCAATCACCCTTTGTCAAGCACATGACTAATGCAGTCAGTTTTACAGGTATTCAGCAATATTTGATTTGATTTATATTCAGCTAATTTTCTAACAGCTGACAATCACAATTACAATGTAATCTGAGTGCTAACAGCTTGCTAACATTACACTTTAATTCTTGATCAGGCAAACTGATACATTCACAGTTTTACGTACTTTTTGGAGTGCACTTTATGCAGTGCACTCATAGCAACGCAAACTGAGAAACCAGAGAAACTGGACAAACTGAACTTTGCAGAAGTGTATGGGTTTAATATGAGCCCAGTCTGTGTTTTATACGCTCGTATGCTGTTTTTAAGAAAGAATTTCTTTTTATGGGGGTCAACTGTCTAGGAAAATGGGGAGTGTGGTCAAGAGGTGAAGAAGACAGTCCAGGTAGGATGGATCTCCTTGAGTGACAAGGATGGATAAGATTAGGAATGAGATCATCAGAGGTACAGCACAGGTTGAACAACTGGGAGATTAAGTTAGAGAGACCAGACTGAGATGGTTTGGACATGTCCAGAGGAGGGACAGTGGGTATATTGGTAGAACGATGTTAGAAATTAGGGGTGTAACGTACACATGGGTGTATCGAACTGTTTCGGTAAGCACATTTGGTTCGGTCCATGTGCGTACCATTTCGGTTATTTTTTCACTCATTAAATTTTATTAACAAGAGATTATGCGCCACGGAACTAAAGTTCTTAAATGTGTTTCAGCACGGCGCAATAGTCTCACAGCACGCGTAGCATTAGCAGCCTAGCATGTCGTTGTGGTCTCCTGTTGTGGAACATTATGTCTTTCTTATTAAAAGACAAGTGAACAAACCTAAAGCTGTGTGTCGACGTTGTTTCATGGAGATTGGATCTGCAGCAGCAACACATCGAACTTGTGAACGTGCTTGAAACGACATCATCTGAACGTGAACGTCTCTTCTAGCAACTTTGTGCAAAGACCGATAGCAGCAGCATTTAAAGAACCTTTATCAGGTAATTCAGATCGGTCCAGAGCAATAACACAAGCTGTAGGAGTTTTTAAAGCTCTGGATCTACGTTTCTGTTGTTGATGCGCCGGCTTTACAGTTATTGAGCCCCGCTACGACATCCCATCATGTCAACACTTCAGCCAAAAAGTTGTAGCAGCACTTTATGAAAAAGATAAAACTGATCGTCAACAAGACCTGGACCAGATTAAAGCCCTGTCCTGATGATGACTGAGAGAATATTCAACAGAAATGATGACCGTTCAAGAAGAGGTATTGATATTTTATTATTATTATTATCCAATTCACTTTTTAAATTTAAAATTATAATCTTATTAACTCTTTTTTTTTTTACCTCTTTGTGTTTTGTTTCCAGTCTGGTACAGAGATAGCAGCAGAGTCTTCTTCCTCTTCAGGGAAATCCACCAGAGATCACCTCCAGCTAAGAAGTCTGTGATGAGTGAACTCTGAACTTTTCCAGGGACCTGTCCCACCTGTGGGAGAAGGTCCAAGAAGAGGCTGTGAGTAATGATGAGGCCAAATACATCCACACTGCAACATTAGCAAAGCTCTATTTCTTTATTCCTGCTACTGTTGTTAGTGAGAGGTTTCCTCCACCACTGGAGATGATGTCACTGCAACTAGATCTGAGCTTTTGGTAGAAAATGTGGACAAGTTGGTCTTTTTGGCCAAAAACGTAAAACTTGATTAGTTAGATTGTAAATGATCTGTTGCTGCTTATTGTTCTGGTTCTGACTGTTATTGTATTTATTAAGATTTTCATTATTGTTAGTATAGTTTATTTATTGTAAAGAGTGTCGTTTATTTAAAATATCCACATGGGTCGCTTTCATTTTTATACAAAAATATTGTTTACTTGGCATATTTTCTAAATAAACATTGTGTAAGTCTTTATTTTGGTCTTTTTTGTACCGAAAATTAACCGAACTGAGCCCTCCCTGAAACTGAACCGAACCGACATGTGATTTTAGCGTACCGTTACACCCCTATTAGAAATTCAGCTGCCATGAAAAAGACAAAGAGTAGATATATGGATGCAGTTACAGAGGACATGGAGGTAGTTGGAGTGAGGACAGAGGAAGATGGAGGAGGAGAACTCGCTGTGGCAACTCTTGATGAGGGAACAGCCGACAGAAGATGTAGATTTGTTGCAAAAAAAAAAAAAAAACAGGAAATGAAACCGTGCTTGAAACATGGCTAACTGAGTGAGCAATCTTTAAAAAAAAATTACATTATGAAGCATTGTTTTCTGCCTGACTGTACAAACATAGTTTCAGTGGATGTTGTTTATTTTATAAACTTTTTTTTGTTTGTTATTCTCCCACAATAAATGACACCCCTCATGTATTATAATTGTTATAATTTTACCTAATTGTCTACCTGGACAGCAGGAATTATGTTGTTTTTGAAGCTGGTGTGGGATGCATACCTGCATGGTGTCAAAGTGGCGAGCACCAACACACGATTTGCTTTTTTTTTACATAGATAAACTTCTTTCCTAAAAACAGGAGGAAAACACACACACACACGAGAAACCTTTGCATAAGTCACAATGGAAAAGACGTTTTACTTTAAATCCTGTCAACAATGTAAAACATAAAAAGACCACTTAAGAACCTTTTTGGGGAAACAGTATTCAATTCTCTGGAAATGGGATATTTTACTGCCTACAAACAATCATGAATCATAAAATTGAGGGATAACGATGTCAATTCCAACAGTTTGTGGCAAATGGCTTTGCCCCCGCTGTGAAAAGAATCTGTTCGGTGAGGGGGAGCCCACCATCCTCAGTGCACTCTGTTATGAACTCACCTAATAAAATACACTTTATGATGAAATTTCAATCTAAAATGGGATATAGGGTAATCAACTCTGAGAATGATCGAGTTTGCCAGTCAGTTTTTGAAAGCTGAGTCTATTTCCAAGTTGTTGTTTTTTCTCAACTCGTTGTTGAGCATAAGAGTTAATCTATTTAATATCAAGCATAATAATATCGTAGCAGTCATAGTTTCTGGTTTTATTTCTTTTGCTTTTCATGGTCTGTAAATGTGAAATGACATATCTGTTTTATATTATGGACCTGTTTTTTGTGTGTAAGCGAAAACGTGAATTTCTCTTTTTCGCTGCTCTTAATTTTCAGGTTGACATGATGTCTTGTACATTAACGACGTGTATATAGTCCCAAGTTTGAGACCAGGATAATTGTTAGTAATATAATTACACATTTAAAAGGTATTGTTTAATAAAGCCCAAATCTGTTTATTATATCTGGTAGTTATGAATGAAATTCGTGAGTGATTGACAAAATCATCTACTTGAACTGGTTTGACAATTTGTTTGGTAATAAATTATGAAGTACATAGTACTCAAAGTGCAGTAGTAGCATGTCAAAATATTCTAAGCATGTACCTTTGTCCTTTATTTTTGACCAGACATTTTGTAGTCTTTTTAGGATACTCAATGGATAGTGTTAAGAGCAGGTCACAACAATATGTTTTTAAATTCAGGGTTCAGGGCACTCACACCTCCCCCCGCAAAAAACAAAAGACTAAAACCCTATTCGCACGGCATTAGTTTTACCTAGGGACCACATGCTAGTTGTAATAATTACAGAGATTGTCTGTTGTTAATCCCATGCAAATCGGCCGTGTCAGTAATTTGTAAAGTAAAAATTCCCCCGCAAATGACCTAATATATTTTACTGAACTCAGAGGTCCTGTGATAATAATAATAATCCAATATGAATAGGCATCTCTGTGATTTGGACAGAAATTGGCGAGATCAGATATGTAAAGAGGCGTTTTTTGTTTAAGCAAAATAATTTGGAAAAATACAGAACAAGGCTATTTTAAATGAATGCGCTGCTTGCTTCTGCTTTTTTTTTCTGCTTCGGCTTTTATGCTGCTACTTCCTTCACTGCAGATGACAGCAGGTGTGGAGACGCGCGCGTGACGGGGGACACCCTGGACAGGTCGCAAGTCCATTTCAACTGGCGGGTCAGCTGACACGCAGCCACTCATGTGCACGGTTGGTGACAGCTGTCCATCTGAGCTTATCGTGGGTTTTTTTTAACCTCTTAAACTGACCAGTCAGACGTGCCTCCTCCTCAACAAGTAGATTAACACAATTTTAGGTTGTGCATTCTTTAGTTTTCTTTAGTGCTGATTTGTAAAACCACATCAAAGCCTGAGACCAGCCCAGCCCACATATTAAGCACATTATATGAATCGGCCTGGTCGTGACAAAGCAGCACGTTAACATCATAACCGGAAGATGTCCATAAATTTCAGCTAAATCTCAGGCTTTGGTTATCCCGTGCGAATGTGCCACATAAAAAGCAGACGTTGGGGAGTAATATATTTATTACACATGGTCCTTATGTAAAACTAATCCCGTGCAAACAGGGCTTAAGTTTCCCTCAAAGCTTGATCAGACAGTGAATCAAGTCTCTTGTGAGTACTCTGAGTAGTGTTGAAACCTGGTTTAAATTAACAAGTTGTAATAATTGGGGGCTCGTCCGGTATTTGAATCCTGGACTTTTTGCACCTCATGCAAGAGCCAGTCCTATAAATTTCAAGGAAAAGTTTTCCTCAGGGTCGTAGATGCATAAAAACTTTTTTTTTCTTTCCCCACACTTTTTGGATAAAGTTGCAGCCTGGTATAAACAACCAGGCAGTTGAAAAATTGGTCTTATTCAGGACTTGAATTCAAGCAAGTGCCATTATACGGTTTCCATAATAAGCATCCCTGTAAGTTTAGCCAGACAGACATGTTTCAGGTCTCTTTTTTTTAATCATTCACTCAGTGGTGAAAAAAACAACATTCAGGATCAGATCCAAGATTTGAACCCAACACTTTTCACACTCCAAATGAGAATCAAAATATTGTTTAAATAATAAGCTAATAATATTGTTTTTCCTTAAAAGTTTGATAATACAAAAAATAAATGCATAAAAATTCAGTCAAGTGACAAGGTCACACTACTTATCTTGGATTTGAATGCAAGACCTCTCACACTAAGCAAGAATTAAACCACTAAGTCTAGATAATAAGCTTTCCTACAGGTTTGGTCAGACAAACAATCTATTGACTTTTTTAAATGACTCCCTCCTTTTGTTATGTATGACCTGGTTCTAATGACCAGGTCAGAATAATTAGGGGTTTAGCGTTTAAAACCAGGACTTCTCACACCCAAATCAAGAATAACAACACTATGCTTAATGGGGGAGTGGTGGTGCAGAGGCTAAAAGATGGGCTTGTGATTGGAAAGTCGCAGGTTCAACTCCCGGTACCGTCAACATCAAAATGTGGGTGGAAAAGGTGGAACACCCACACCTCCCTCCACCCTCATTCGCCCCACTCTGGGCCCCCGAGCAAGGCCCTTAACCCCCACCATCTGCTCCCTAAACAGGTCTCTCTTGAAAATGAGTTCTCGTGGCTCAGTGAGACTACCTGTGTAAATAAAGGCTAAATAGAAGAAAAAAATGACACAGTAATCAGATAATATTGGGCTATTCTCAACGTGAGAAGACATTAAAAATAAATTTGAGAAAATGTTATCATTAACTCTAAACTATTATGGCCTGGCTCAAAATACTATGCCAAAAACAGGAGGCTTGTCTGGGATTAAGCTTTTGGATTGATTGGATTGTAATCTTAAATGTACATGTACAGTAGGTTTCTTGCAATGCCTCACTTTGTGACTTCAGCATCTTCTAACAGAGAAATACTTTGTACTACAAAACATCAACTGTCTTATTTGAATGACAAGGTGTTAATGCACTTTTCTGGTAAAAAAAACAACAACAAAAAAACGCACACACAACAGACAAAATAGAACAACAAAATTGCCACAGTTGCATTTTGATAAGTTTAATGAGTTATATGTTTGAACATTAGAACTTGAAATGCAAATAATTGAGCAAATATGTATCATCATAAAACAAGAATAATCAGCAATGTTGTCACACATTTGTAAGGATCTCTGATGACTTAGCATCTAAATCAACTAATTGATTTACTTTAAATATAAAGTAAAAAAAAAACCAGTTGAAACCACTGCAAAGTGACACTAACGGATGCCGAAGTTTCCACACACCATAAATTCAGCGGCTGCTTGCGTGTCAGATAGTGTTTATGTCAGACACATATCTTGGGGATCATATCAAGTCAAATGATTTCTTTATGACTGCACTACAGCCATGATATAAAAAGAATATTAAACATCTAACTGAGACGTATTGAGCTTTACAGAGAAAATATTTCACTTCATATGATCATGCAAAATACAAAAAAATGTATCGATGCCAGTTCTGCTTTTCAATCTGCAATTAAAAGATGAGCTGTAGGCTTGGGGCTCGTCTCTTATCTCTTGATTTGATGTCTAAAGCAACACAACATCGAGAGTCCTGAAAACTAAAATGAGTTGTTTGGTGATTGATGCGCTCTCAATCAAAACTGGCTAGAGCCCCTGCACACCAAAGGAAGCTTAATCACTGTTTTTGTATCCAAAGTGTGTATCCGTATGGCTAATTTACATCTCTGTCATCTCCATGAGATTTGGAGAATCTGCCTAAGGGGGTGTGTTAATTACGTCTAATTTTACACTCCGTCTTTTTGAGAGGGACCCAATTTGGTGTCTGGCCCCCTTAGTTTTCTTAACCTGCCATTTACCACTCATCACCACCAAGTAAACAGCCTGAACAATAGATAATCAGAGGGGAATGATGAGGAGAGTGGCAGATGCGGCTCTGCAATGCAGATATCTGCTGCCTCTGCTCCGAATCAATCGGCAATTAGCGCCATTTCACCACAGCTGTTATGGAGCGTTTTATTTTCGCTGGAGTGATTCCCCCTTTTCCTGAGCACCCAACACGTAATTGCAGAACCCTCTAAGGCAAAGGTGAAGGAGAGATAGGCAGAAAGAGAAGTGGTGAAGGAAAGAGGGAATAGATAAGACTCGCAGGAAGAGACAGAGGAGAACGCGACGAGTGAATTATGAGTTCAACGGTACAGGAAAATATTGCTCTGAATGGCAGCTGATGTTTAAACTGTATGAGCTCCTGCCAGAAGGTTCAACTTTTTCACCTATTTTCAATTCAAAATAACGTTCAATACAAAAACAACTGGACTTTATTTGTAACTGAAGATGTTTCGCTCCTCATCCGAGGAGCTTTCTCAATGAGGATGAGGAGCGAAACGTCTTCTGTTACAAATAAAGTCCAGTTGTTTTTGTATTGAACATTTTT
>NC_056498.1:25225408-25238546 GCF_014905685.2 Nematolebias whitei | reverse complement strand
CTAGCCTGCAGAGGAAGTACCAAAGATGTGAGGCTTTTCAGCTCTAAATCATCGTTAGTTGTTGTTACTGCTCAGAATAGTGCTTCAAAACGTTTCAGCACAAAAAAAAAACAGAAACTGTCCAGATGACCTGACTGAAAAATGTTGGATTGTATACCTGGATTATTGAGCATGGACTTTGTTGTTTTCAACCAGTTTGCCAAGACTGTCAACAAGGAAGCGGGCCGGCAATGGAGGAGGGGGCGTACTAAAGAGACCATCTTATCACAAGCAGAACTGGTTTGTTCCACTTTGGAGTAAGCTGTTGGGGGAAGAATCAGTTTTGTTGTGTGTTTCCTTGACTGATGAAGCCTTCCGGATCGAAGGCGAAACGTTTCAGCACAAAAAAAAGAAACTGTCCAGATGACCTGACTGAAAAATGTTGGATTGTATACCTGGATTATTGAGCATGGACTTTGTTGTTAGTGCTTCAAAACATTATTTAGCAATACATTTTTTAAGGTTTCCTTCAATTAACCTATAGATAAAGTAGTTGTTCAAATTGAATGGACACAATCCAAAACGTTACCATTTTTTAAACCAATGCACTTGCGACTTAATCCTTGGTTAGAGACGAGTCACAGTTACATGGTTGAGATAAACAAATATAAAAAGTTGTGGTATGAGACATACATTTTATTTCCTCTGTGTCAGAGTTCCAGTTACAATATGTGGATGCTGCCACCAGTGAACAATTGGCTACAAACTGTCAAATCACAACTTATAACTTTATACTGGGATCGTGGTATTAAGGCTATTCTGGTCCGATTAGGATTAGCAACATATTTGTTTAAACTAAAACTTGCCTTCTGTACACTTACCTCATTTATTTGATCATTTACATGATACCTTCATTATGTGTGCAGTCAAATACAACCATTACTGGATGTTTTTTGGACAATGGTTGAAAGCAATGCAAGCAAAAAATTAAAGACATGAGTATTTGAGACGACATTTAAATTCATGGACAGTTTGTCAGAGTTATACTAAAATGGTAAAAAGATAAATTGTTTATTTTTCCTGTATAAAAGCAACTTTGCTCTACAAATCCACACACGCATTTTAAGGTGTATGGAACAATGTAAAATCTCGCTCATAAAGAGGATTTTCTTTTCCTCATTATTGGTTCTTTTAACACAAGACCACTACAACTTGAATCTTTTCTAAAATACCCTAAAAATGTGTCAACAATATCTGTCTCAGCTCAAGAATCTATGGTTAAACTTCACAAGAAAACATCTTTTAGTGCATCAGGATATCTTTTAGTACCATTAGACCAATACGACTGATGTTGACTCATAACTTGTATGTTCAGTGTAAAGGAACGATTGTTTAGAAGAGGGGAAACAAGTGGTTGGAAGATATTTTATTTGCTGCTACAAGGTAAATTTATCAGAGTCTAAAGGGCAGGAATAATGTTAGATGTTATCACTCTTTGGGCTGAGAAACATCACCTCTGTTTAGAGAAAAGTCTGATTTTGCTGGAAAAGCCAGGGATGTTTTATCTCTTGGCCTCGGTGGTTTATAAGGTGACCTGTTTTATTACGCAACGTTGCTGCTACATTATCTGCATAATCAATGGTTCTGATGATAATCGTATGGTGTGGCTTTTTCACCAAAGTTATGCAGCAGTAAAAGAAGGCAAAGGGGAAAATAACTCTGAAAGAACATTTGTACTGAAATACTTTGACTAAATGAGAATGTCAGTGCAATTTATTAGCTCAGCTGCAGCCTCAATCATGGAAACAAATGGGGAAGTCTTAATCTGTATGCCATTATTTTGACAACAGTCATTTGTAGAGAAATCAGCGACGAGCACATTTTAGGATTCCAAAGGCATTTGGCATTGTAAATGAGTTTAGGATATTTAGATGAATCTTGCATTAAAAAACACAATAAATCCCATTCTTTGCAGGCAATCTGAGCAAATAGCTTCTTTTTTTTTTAATCACGTAAATTATTTGCTGATGTAAAGCTGGATTTATATTTATCTGAGAAAATTAATGAAAACCAATGCCAGATGACTAATTATTTTCCAAAATGCACAATATTTCCTAATCAGTCTTAGCTTTTACGAAAACATTAGAAGGTATGAAAAGAGCATGGCTTCAGTCCAAATGAGGTGATCATTGAGGCCTCCTAACCTCAGGTCAAAGTTATTTGCCCATTGCTTTTATTCTCCATCTTAGCTGGAAGAGAGTATGTCTTTTTATCTCGCATTTGCTGAGAAATCTAGACAGGCCTATTGCCTTTCTTCTCCTGGGTCCCCATAATATTAGAAAATACCAGTTCAATTTACCACCACAGCAAAAACACTGCCTTTTTTCTTTTGTGGGGATCGGCAGGAACAGTTGAAAAATAAAATGGATTTGGTAAAACAGTCAATGTTGGCGTCACAGACTGAGAAGAACTATTGGCTTTAAAGGTTCATAAAAAGAAAAAATGGTGATAAAAGCTGTGGAAGGGAAGTGGAAGTGGGTTCTAAACTAGAAACCACAACAAGAATAGATCTGCTTGTTTTGTCATGACTCCACTGTCACTGGTGTGCTGAAAAGGTTAATGACTGAAAAGAAATTTAAAATTAGATAACACAAATAGAAACAAAATACATTTTAAAATGAACTTTAGCCACACTTTATACATATAGAACTGCTATCACAGAAAAAATACAGGAATTTATTTATTTTTTGCACTGGAATGCAGATTAAATTATTTATCTTGGGATTAATTTAAAAAAAAAAGTGTGCTCTAAATGGGCAGAGATGTGTGGGTACAGACCTGTGGCATAGTTTATTTGAATTTGGCTAACTTTTCCTTACTTTGGTCTTTTTAGCTAGGTTTTTGGTTTTATGTGTATTTGTTTATACTTCTCGCTACTTTGCTACATCTGGCTCATTCATTTTTCTGCATTTTGATAGCATTTAGCTATTTCTAGCTCTTAGCTACATGTAGCTTTTTGGTGATTTTGCTAGGGTTGCAGCATATTTGGCTGTTAGCTAGCATTTTCCTGCTTTTTGCTAGCACTTCTCTATTTGTGTCTCTAAGCTAGCCCTTTATTGCTTTGGAGTATGCTGTTTGTGGGAATCAGTTTTTTTGGTGGCTCCTCAGATTGAAGCAATCCTTTGAATGAAGGATGAAATGTCTCAGCAAACAAAGAAACCATCCAGATGATCCGACTGAACATTGTTGAATGTTTATAAATCATTCACACTATTGAGATCCATTGTTCTTCCAAATGTTTTTCAGCACGTAACCCGTTCCACAATTTTTTGTGCTATTGCAACAATTCATATATCAAAATGTTTAGCTCATTCAGATCATTCCTGTTCTGACTTTTGGGAATTGTGCAATGTTTACTTTTCAAATATTTAGCTTTTTCCTGCTTTTTTTTTTTTTTTTTTTGGAAAATGGAGTTCTTTTCAAACCTTTTATGATGTTTAAAACCTTTTACTGCTCGTTTCAAGCTTTGGTTCTACTCCAGCTTTTTGTGGTAATTTCAGCTTTCTTCAGATACTTTCAGCTTCTTTCTGCCAATTTCTGCTTTATTCAGCTATTTTTCTGTTCCGTTCAGCTTCCTTCTAATTTCAACTTTTTTTTTAGCATATTTCTGCTAATTTAAACTTTTTTATGCTTCTTTCAGCCTTTTTGTGCTGTAGTGGACTTGACCTGATGTCAAAACTAAGCCTAAGGTCAAAACCCTTGACCTTAAGAACCTAGTGGGACAGAAACTGTCATTTCATTGATTTGAATCCAGAAATACAGGTTCACCCATCCTGAGACTTTCTTTCTTGAAAATTCAAGTGAAAGAGCACTCTCTTTTCTATTATCATTCCTGTTTTACAAATGTTTGATAATCAAAGTGTTTTAGTTCAAACATTTCAGATGTTACAGTGAACTAATCAATTTTATTAACTGTAAAACAGTAACAATGATTTTTTAGTTGCTTATGCAAAGTTAGAATTCATGTTAAGGCCTGTTACAGAGTAATTATGCATTTTCTGATTTCTGTCTTTGAATGAGCAAGTGTACGTTTTCCAAGGTCAGGAGTCGGAGCAGACATGTGTTGGAACAACTGCGTTGTTTTACATCCTCTCAGACGTAAACAGAGGAGTTGGCACCTGTTTCTCCAAACTCGCCAAAACATTTCTCTCGCCTGTCTGGGAACATTTTCAATCTGTTCCAATAACATTCTTGCTGTTTTCTGACTTCTAGTAACCTCTTATACCACAAAACACACCCCTGTCTGGTTGATATTGACCAATCAGGAACTCTCAAATATACCGGAAATAGAGCCCTTTAAAATGTCGGTACTTCCTAGTTTTCCCAGTGCTGTGTGGTAGCAGTTCTGAGATGTTCTCAGTGCTGTGAGTTCGGTGAAGTGGCAGTTCTGTGAAGTCGTTGTTCTGTGAGTTGCCGTTGGAGTCGGGCTGGAGAGTTTGCAGCTCCAGTCGTTTGGGAGAATAGGAGTCCAGCCATGATAAGGCTCTTCCGAGTTTGGATTATAACATCTTCCACCTCTGAGTGGAACTTCTGAAGAACCCCACTCATGTGGAGTCCACCCGGTGAGGTGAACTGTTGTTGACGAAGCCCCGTCACCACTTCGGACGAGTCACAGCCATCCTATGGAGACGCTGAAAGGTAGCGTTAACTGGAGCTCCTCTTCTTCTGATTCATCGTCAGAGAGGTAAATGAGTCTAGTCTCCTACTGAGCGTACCGAGGAAAAGCTGGGTCGGATGGAGGGTGTCGTCCTGTCAACACTTTTCACTCATACACACCACATTCTCCCTCATCCATCTTTCACTCCCTTTAAACTTCATTTTCCATCTTTAAATTCTTCTATCAAGTAGAAATCATTCCAGATATTTTAGAAATGTCTGTGTAAAGTGCTCATCCACCGCCGTGTGGATAATTGATCATAATTGTACAGCTCGCTGATTAATTATGTTGTTATTTTCATATTTTGCCAAATTAATGTAAATGTTTGATGTTAAACTTTGATTCTGTAAATAAATGGCCACATTCATTTTGATGGGTCAAAGATAAATGACGTCTCACGTTACATTTTTATTAAATTCAATGCACGTTTTATTCAGTCCAGAAAAATGAAGAATCCGTTTTAATTGATGAATATATCTCAGCATCTGTTCATCAACAGTGCTAAATTCAGCTTTTCCTGAATATTCAGCTACTTTTACTGTACTTGCTGCTAGTTTTTGCCTTTTCTCTGCTATTGATTTTAATTTCCACCTTTATGTTTCTAATCATTTCAACTTTGTATCTCCTTCAGCCTCTTTCTGCTAATTTCAGCTTTTGTTTGTTTTTGCAGCTACTTTTTTTGCCAATTCAAAATTTTCTGTTTGTTGCAATTTTTTTTTTGCTAATTCTAGATTTTGTTTGTAATCTATTCAACATATGTCTAGTTCAGCTTATTCAGCTAAATTTTGTTATTCAGCTTTTTCTACACATTTTTGACATTTCTCTACTACTCTTTTTTATTGTCCTGCTTTCAGCATATGTCAGCAGTTCAAATTCAGCTCGCATTTTCATTCAACCTTTATTTATACAGGTTAGTCGCGTTGAGCCTCGGGGACTCATTTTCAAAAGACCTGATTTTAACAAAGAGCTATGACAACAGTAGACAACCATAAAATAAAGAATACAAATTGAGAAGAACAAGTGAAAGAAAATGGTATTTTAAAAAACTAAACAAAAACAGCTACATTGTAAAGTGGTGCAGAAAACTAAAAACAGGAACATGTCTGCATTGGTTTTTCCCAGGAACTTAGCAGATGTTTAAAGGCACTTAAAGAGGTCACGGTCGAGAGCTTCAGATCTTTTTTGCAAGATATTCCAGGATGGAGGACCGGAGTAGGAGAAGGCCCTTTTGCCTAGTTCAGTTCACACTGAGGGAACGCTGCAGGTAATAATGTCCTGAGAGCGCACGCTGTAGCTGCACTCACGCGGAGACATGTAGGAGGAGATGTATGAAGGCAACAGACCAAGAAGTGATTTAAAGATGAAAATGTACCAGTGTCTATGGGAAGTTGATGACAAGTTAACCAGTGAAAACAGGGTGTAATGGTGGGTACAGTAGTTACAGCCAGTTATGAATCTTACTGCACCGTGATAGGCAGTGTCCAACATCTGCAGGGTGCTTGTAGGAGCGTTCATATAAATAATGTCACTGTAATCAATGGAGGGAAGGAAAGTTGCAGTTACAAGGCGTTTCCAAGCATTCAGAGTTAGACAGGATCTATTTCTGAAAAATAAATCCAATTTAACTTTCAGTTTCCTTACTAGGTTTTCCATGTGGATCTTTAAAGGAGATGCAAATCAACCAAGATACCCAAATATTTGTAGGATCAACAAGCTCAATAAGGACACCATTAGAGGATAAAATTGAAGGAAGAACTGCTGGGACCAACTTCTTGTTTGAAAACAACATCCCTTTGGTTTTGTCGGTGTTTAGGACAAGTTAGAGACGGAACAAATCTGACTGGATGATGTCAAAAGCAGATTGCAAAACCTGGAAAACCTTAGCAACTCTTCTAGCTCGACAATAAACAACTGTGTCATCAGCATAGAAATGTAAGGATGCATCAGGGATGCGCTGACCTACATTAACTATGTAGCTTGTAAAGAGGCTGGTTCCTAAGACTGAGCCTTGTGGTACACCATTAGCAGCATTAGCAGTTTAGCAATGGAATATTTTAAGACTGGTTTAACTTCAGCAACTTTCAGCAAAAATCAATCATCGGTAAGCATTCACACTGCAGTTCTGCAGGAAATGCTATTTCTTTAGGGATTCTTAACTTTTTCAATGGGAAAATCACAGCTCTTTTTGATGTGTGACGATGATACAAACATGAATAATTAATCATTTAGATTGTATTTTCATTTGCACTATTTCATTATTTTTTTGTTTTCAACAGCTGTCATATACAGTTATACATTTTTGTAATTTATAAAAAGAGTATTATTTCAATAACATGATGCTTTAAATTGCTTGTATGCTGCCATTTTTACAGCCACAACATCAATGATTAAGTTTTAGACACACTTTACCCCCCCCCCCCCCCCCCACACACACACACACACACACTTTTCTCTGAGAAATCTATGAAGGATAATTTCAGGGTGGGCTGAATGTGTCTGTGTACAAGAAAGAAATCCAGCTCAGATTACAGAGAGCTCATGTATTTATTTTGCTGTCAAAAGTAACTAAAGGAAAACTGACAGTCTGCGCTCCAGTGTTTGTCTGCACTTGTGTTTTTCTGAGGATTCAAAGGATGCGCAGCTGTCTCTTTGTGAGTGGTGAGTCAAACTGCTGTAGGAAGATATTATGCCAAGGCAGGCCAGGCTCAAGGCAGACAACAAGTACCACAAGGAAAAATACTTGTTTAAATTATTTTAAAGTTTAAAACACAGAAAGTAATTTTAGTGACATTGGAAACACCTCAGATTATTATTGAGCGTAGACTTTGTTGTTTTCAACCAGTTTGACAAGACTGTCAACAAGGAAGAGGGCCGGCAATGGAGGAGGGGGCGTACCAAAGAGACCATCTTATCACAAGCAGAACTGGTTTGTTCCACTATGGAGTAAGCTGTGGGGGGAAGAATCAGTTTTGTCATGTGTTTCCTTGACTGATGAAGCCTTCTGGATCGAAGGCGAAACGTTTCAGCACAAAAAAAGAAACTGTCCAGATGACCTGACTTAAAAATGTTGGATTTTATACGTGGATTATTGAGCATGGACTTTGTTGCTCAGAGAATTAGTTTTCCCAAAACACCTATTTTATCAATCAAAATAAGAGAATCCTATTGAACACAAGTCTTTGTATTCAGGTTCATGTATATTTTAAAATATTGTCAACAAAACTTGCATTTAAGCCTCTTCTGAAGTGAAATAACCATAAATACTTAATATATAAGATCACCTTAATAACTGAACAGAGATTAATATTTGAGTTTAATTCTAACTGGCATGATGAGCCAACAATTAGTTCAAAACAACAAAGGCCAAAGTGGACTGCTGGTCATTTTAAACAACGCTGGTCTCTTAAGATTTTACAGCAGTTTATGTAAAAACTATTTTATTAACATTTACACCACCATCAATGCTATTTTAGACTGTTATTTACCTTTTTTTTGGTAAGTTTTGTAAGTGCAAAAAGCAGCAGCAGTTAGCTGTAACCCTTTCTGTGCAGCCTGATAGACGTCCTACAATGAAAAAATATTTTTGCTACAATAACGATAATCATGAAACTGACTGTATAAATATATAAAATAGCATACATGCGATCTCTTGCAAACTAAATATGCTAAATGATTCAGTTATTACTTCACCAAAATTTTAGCTCAACATCTAAAATCGAGGGTGCCTCTTTAAATTTATTAAGGCTAAGGATGGTGGTGGCCATGTAGAATCAGGTCAATTCCAAAAGTTCATTAGCTGTAAATCTTATTGTTTTTCAGTGATTCTGTGAAGTTCATGAAGTGGTTCATGAGATATTTGTTGTCAGACAAACAAGGTTGACCCTAACATTTATAGCCATTTTTTTAAATCAAGCTCTTGCACATTTTGTTGGCACTCCAAATGTTTTTTGGGGATGACTCCTGACTACTAGTGCACCAGATTTTATCACAGAATCTGTAAAACTGAGAAAGTTACAGCCATTTTTGTGCCTGCTAAAGTTAATAAGCTGTGGCGTGTTGGCCATCTAAAATCAGGTTGACCCCACGTGTTGACCACTTGTCTAAAGACCTTTGTTCTGAGAGTGTCAACAAAATCCACCCACTGATTCATAATTACAACACACAGTTACACAATATCACAGGCTGCCCACATTTTCATGGCAGCTGGTGATAAAGCTAAAAATCTTAATTTCTGCCATTTTCCTCAAACTAGGTTAGGTTAATTGGTAACATTAATTGTCCCTAGGCATGGGTGAGAGTGTGAATGGTTGTCTTATTGGTCTTTATGTGTCCCTATGATGGACTTGTGACCATTCCAGGGTGTGCCCTGCCTCTCACACAATAACTGCTGGAGAGAAGCACCAGCTCCTCTGCAAACCAGAAAGGAAATGCAGTTAAAGACAACTGATAAAGGATCGAGTCTCCTTAATTTGACAAGTTCAATTCTTGCGATGCCTTGGATCTAGTAACCAATTTCCCATCCTTCCAGGAGGTGTCCTGCCTTTTTTTTTTTTTTTTTTTTTTTACCAAGGTTAAAATCTATTCCAGTGTTAAAATTACTGAAGTATAGTTTCTTTAAAGACAAAATCATTCCCACCTTTTTATTAACACCCACTTAGGCAAAGTTTCATTTCAGTTACCTCAGAAGGTAAAAACTGGGATATTGAAAAGAAGCAGAAAAGATAGCTTTTTTGAACATATAAGGTGTGCTCACAGCTGGACTAGACTGCACCAAACCTTTCGCTCACATCGTCCTGATGCATGCTCAATAATCCAGGTGGATGAATGGAACAAGGTTGAGTCAGGTTCTCTGGACGGGTTCTTCTTTGTTTAAACGTTTCGTCTTTTATCCAAAATACTTTGTCAGTCTGAGGAGCTGCAATAAACTCAGTCTAATAAGCAGAACCTTCTCATAGTGGATCAACGAACTAGAGAATTCTCTAACATCCACTTTGTTGGGATGATCTGTTTTGCCAATCAGCAACTCCCCATCTCGGGAGTTGAATTATAACAGTCAGACAGTGCCCAGCCAAAGTTGTTAAAATGTGGATTTTTTTAATTATTACATACCAACTGTTGACATAGTTTTTTTAAACTAATTTTGGACACATATGTGTTTTTAGTGTTCATTCTATGGGTATTAAGAAGATTAGAGGCGGTGACATAAGCTGAATACCTGGTGTTGCTGCTGCAAATGTCCTCCAAGTTAAGAGGATTTATCTGAACAGGTTCCTGCCAATGTAAAAACAGGCCTGTTGTTATTTGTGCCTGAGAATGCAGAGCTTCACAGCCGACTGGGTTCCATCATCATTCCAGTTACCTAATGAGTGATTGTTTGTGGGCTGATAAAATTAAACCGCAAGCTTGACTGACTTTGGCAACAGGTGTTTTTCTCTGTCTCATAATAACATGAGAGACAAGGGTTTTCCCCGCCTACTCAGGATGTTAATGTATTCTGGTTAACCGATTCTCTTGGTTTAGTAATCCCTTCCTGTATGTATGCACGTATATACAATAATAATGATGCATTTTATTTGTTAGCGCCTTTCAAGACACCCAAGGACACTTCACAACATTAAAAACACTAAATAAAACAATACAAAATGGCTTTGAAAACAATAAAGCAAGAAGAAAATACTAAAAAAATGAAAGTGAGACGGCTAACTTGAACAGATGAGTTGTGATTTGAAGGTCTGAAGGGAGTCGGTATTACGTATGTCTGGGGGAAGAGCGTTCCAGAGTTGGGGAGCAGAGTGAGAAAAGGCTCTGTGTCCCATGGTGCTGTGTGTGTAAAACTCTTGGGTCATCGCTTGTTTCTTTGTTTTTGTGCTTTTGAACAGCCAGCCTTTTTGTGATATCTGTAAATGTGGTATTAAACAACATTTATTTAGGTTTCTGTGCATTTTTTTTTTTCTATGGACTGGCTGATTTTTTTTTTTTTTTTTTTTTTGCACAGCTAAATTCAGATTAAAATTTTGTGAACTCGAGAGGTGTGAAGTGTTTTGTTGATACATACGTAAAAAGATCAACTGTGAATCTGAACCTTTAACTAGTAGCGTAACAAGCAGTGGCAGCTACCTAGTAGCATACACTCACAAAGAGCAAACTAATAAGTGGGCTACGTGTTGTCATCATTGTATGTTCTCATACAATGACGAAATTAGTTCTTTGCATTTGGCCCATCGCACCTGGAATACACCCAGGTGGAGCAGTGGGCAGCTACTGAGCGCCCGATACCTCTACCCCATCTTAGCCCCTCAAAATAAGCTAGCTAGCAAGCAGCAAAGTAAGTAACCAACACTTTTTATTCTGTCACAAAGACAATTTGTTCCCTTTTTTAGTTGGATATATAAAATATACACAAAAATGACAGTTTGACATAAATGCTATTTTAACATTAACGATTGGATTTCCAAAGTACTATTAGCAGAAAACAGCATACAGATCAACTTCAGGATGAAGCATTTCACAGGTTCTGTGTTCGGTCTTTGCTGGATGTTTTGTTATTACTTAGGCCTATATTGGATGATCTGATGAGTGAAGGTCTCCGGCAGCAGAAGAGGAGCCATCATGGAAAGATAAGTCTCTGCATGGAATGTACCACAGGCAGATTGAAGAAGTGGCTGATATCAACAAATCCTACCAGTGGATAGAAAGGGCTGGATTGAAGAACAGCAAAGAGGCACTAATCATGACAGCACAAGAACAAACCCTAAGCACAACAGCATTAGAGGCCAGGGTCTACCATACCAGATAAGACCCAAGATTCAGGCTTTGCAAAGATGCAAAGATGAGACAGTTCAACACATAATTGCATGTTAAAGGGCTGTAAGCTCAATCATGCAGGTAGATAACAAAAAAGGTTAAATCTTGTCATCTGGACCAGTTTCTTTAAGTGAGAAACGTTTCATCCCCCATCCAGAGGACTTCCTCAGTTTACGGCCTGCTAACCAGATCTGTCCCTTCACTGCTGTTTTTTTTTTTCATTTACCCTTTATTTATACAGGTAGTCTCATTGAGTCAAGAGACACCTGTTTTTGGGAGCAAATGGTGGGGGTTAAGGGCCTTGCTCATGGGCCCAGAGTGGGGCAAATGAAGGTGGAGGCAGTTATGGGTGTTTCATCTTTTCCACCCACATTTTGATGTTGACAGTAGCGGGAGATGGGCCTGTGACTTTCTGATCACAGGCCCATCTTCTCTAACCTCTGTGCCACCACTCCCCAAGTTTCAAGCCAACCTCCTGTTGGAATCTCAAAAGCAGGTTTTTAACTAGGGATGGGGCCGATCCAATATCGGTATCGGGCTCTGATACCAGCGTAATTTACGCACCAGATTTTTCCGATCCAACCTGCAGAGATTTCTGATCTATGATGAATGTCTGTGTCTGCTAGCTGCTCTGCAAGTTAGCTTCAAACTATGGAATGGATTTCCTGAACTGAGGCGTGTCTCATGAACCCAGAGTAACAAGACCTGCCTCACATTCAGGAAATCCATTTCATAGTTTGCAGCCAGCTACAAGGTCAGGTCTCTCTTGTAAATGAGTCCTCGAGGCTCAATGGGAACCTGTTTAAATAAAGGTTGAAGGAATAAAAAAAACCTGCGTGAGCAGCACTGTGGCTAACAGCGAACCAACTGTTCACTGAAATATGTCGACCGTGTGGAAGTATTTTTCTCTAGAAACTCCACAAAGCAAGACAGCAACATGCAATATCTGCAGAGCCATAGCACCACATTAAATGACGGTAGGGGTGTAACGGTACGCTAAAATCACATTTTGGTTTGGTTCAGTTTCAGGGAGTGCTCTGTTCGGTTAATTTTCAGAACAAAAAAGGCAAAAAAAAAAGACTTGCAAAATGTTTATTTTGAAAATATGCCAAGTAAACAATATGTTTGTATAAAAATAAATGAAAGCGACCCATTTGGATGATATTTTAAATAAACGACACTCTTTACAATAAATAAACTATACTAACAATGATGAAAATCTTGATAAATACAATAACAGTCAGAACCAGAATAATAAGCAGCAACAGATCATTTACAATCTAACTAATCAAGTTTTAAGTTTTTGGCCAAAAAGATCAACTTGTCCACATTTTCTACCAAAAGCTCAGATCTAGTTGCAGTGACATCATCTCCAGTGGTGGAGGAAACCTCTCACTAACAACAGTAGCAGGAATAAAGAGGTAGAGCTTTGATAATGTTGCAGTGTGGATGTATTTGGCCTCATCATAACTCACAGTCTCTTCTTGGACCTGCTCCCACAGGTGGGACAGGTCCCTGGAAAAGTTCAGAGTTCACTCGTTACAGACTTCTTAGCTGGAGGTGATCTCTGGTGGATTTCCCTGAAGAGGAAGAAGACTCAGCTGCTATCTCTGTCCCAGACTGGAAACAAAACACAAA
>NC_056498.1:25215741-25225308 GCF_014905685.2 Nematolebias whitei | reverse complement strand
CTCTTCTTGAACGGCCATCGTTTCTGTTAAGAGGTGGTTGAATCTCTCGGTCATCATCATCATCATCAGGACAGGGCTTTAATCTGGTCCAGGTCTTGTTGACAATATCAGTTTTATCTTTTTCATAAAGTGCTGCTACAACTTTTTGGCTGAAGTGTTGACGTGATGGGATGTCGTAGCGGGGATCAATAACTTTAAAGCAGGCGCATCAACAACAGAAACGTAGATCCAGAGCTTTAAAAACTCCTACAGCTTGTGTTATTGCTCTGGACCGATCTGAATTACCTGATAAAGGTTCTTTAAATGCTGCTGCTATCGGTCTTTGCACAAAGTTGCGAGAAGAAACGTTCACGTTCGGATGATGTTGTTTCAAGCACGTTAACAAGTTCGATGTGTTGCTGCTGCAGATCCAATCTCCGTGAAACGACGTCGACACACAGCTTTAGGTTTGTTCACTTGTCTTTTAACAAGAAAGCCATAATGTTCCCCAACAGGAGACCGCAACGACATGCTAGGCTGCTAATGCTGTACGTGCTGCAAGATAATAGCGCCGTGCTGAAACACGTTTAGGAACTTTCGTTCCGCAGCGCATAATCTCTCGTTAATAAAATTTAATAAGTGAAAAAATAACCAAAATGGTACGCACATGGACCGAACCAAACATGCCGTACCGAAATGTTTCGGTACACCCATGTGTACCGTCACACCCCTAAACAACGGTAAAGTTAGTTTTACATTGGACATTCGAGCTCTGTGGCTTCAGCGGCGTGCTCATCTCACTCAACCCGAAGCAGGCAGCCCGACCCCGACCAGCCACGCCCAATCCGCCCCGCTCAGTCTGCCCCACTCACTCTGCCCGTCTCGGACGAGGGGTTGACTGAGCGCAGCTGACCGAAATCAGCCTGCCTGCTTCGGACTGAATGAGAAGAACACACTGCTGAAGCTACGGAGCTCGAATGTTTACCGAGAAGTTGCTAAACTTCATTGTAATTAATGACCAACCACTATCAGTCGTAGAAAGCGAAGGATTTTGCAGCTTGATTGAATACTTGAAGCCATGATATAGTTTACCTTCCAGGAGATATTTATCAGTACAACAGTAGTCAATCATAAAAAATGCATATGAATTGAAAATTACAATAAAATTATATTTTAAAAAAGAAACAAGAAAAAAAACAGCTACAATATAAAGCGATGTAAAATACTAAAAACAGTGTCTGTGTTGGTTTATGCAATGAACTTAACAGTTGTTTGAAGCCATTTAATTTTTTATTTTATTATATTTTGTTCATTTATTCATTCATTTAAAAGAAACAAAATAAACAAAAAAATCATCAAAAGAAAACATTGAACGAAAAGAGTGCAGAAAGAAGAAAAATAATTCTTATATCTGCCCCTTATTAAAAAAAAAAACTTTAAACAAACAATCATTTAAATTAATCACTTTAATATCAACTTTAAAGCTAGGAATAAAAAAAAACATGTTTTGTGTTAGCAGGATTTAATTCTAACTTTGAAACTTATCCAACATTAATACAACTTACCTCCAGTTGCCTTTTTGGACATGCATGCATATATTTGTACAAATTGTACTTGAGAGGAAATTATTACAGCATCATATAAAATCAATAATGATGCTGATATCGGAATAGTATCGGTACCGGACGATATCCAGATTTAGGTATCGGGATTAGATCGGAAGTAAAAAAATGTGGATCGGTGCATCCCTAGTTTTAACACGTGCAAAACACACCCGTCCAAAACAATCAATCATCATAATAATAATAATAATAATGTCATCACAATGTCAGCACTGTATGTTTCCATACAATGGCGAAATTAGTCTCTGCATCCACCACCAGGTGGTGCAGTGGGCAGCTATTGAAAGCGCCCGGGGGACATTTTGGGGATGAGACGTGCTGCCCAGAGACGCCACGTGATGTGCAGTGACTGGGGATCGAACCTGGGACTTTCGGGTCCCAAGCCGGCTGCCCTGCCTCTACACCATCTCGGCCCCCATCATGCACAACAATCAAATGTTTTAGGCCAGATGGCCAAGTTGCTACTCACAGAAACAGCCTGAGGACAACCAAGGACAAAGTGGTTCAGAAAATAAATAGTGGTTCATAATAGCATGTTCCTATAATTTTAATCATTGTACTGCATCAGCAAGACTTGAAAAGCTGTAAATATATGTCCACCTTTTGTGCAAACTGTGTTTGTGGTGAAACAGAGTTGTGCACCCCCACTCCCCAACTCTATTTATTAGTGTTTTCTTTTAGGTTACCAAGTTCCCCAGTTGGTGGTGTTCACTACAATTGTTCTTTATATGGTAAGATGTATTTTTAAACTGCCTGTAGAGAAGCATTGTAATTGTAAATGGACTGTACTTATATAGCACCTTTCTATCTTATCAAGACACTCAAGAGTGCTTTACACTACAATCTGTGCCTCATTTACACATTCATACTGCACTCTACTAGATCTATACAAAGAATAATCAGTGCTTTATCACATCCATACACCAATGGGACACACATCAGAGGAAATGAGGGGTTCAATGTCTTGCCCAGGGACACTTCAGCATGTGACTGATGGTGGAATCGAACCCCCAACTCTTGAATCAGAGGACCACTTCTCTAACCATTCAGCCACAGCCGCCCAGTGTAGAGATAACTGTTCACAAATTATTTGGTCCTGATGCTGAACATTTATACCGAGTACCTGGGGAGCAGCTTTGATGGGTTCAAACCTGCATTTGTGCAACCTTTTATAAAGATTTAGGATTGTTTTCCCATCCACAGCACTTCCTAATGAAATCACATCTTCCAATACTTAATATGATAATTTCAATTATGATCAATTGCTGAGGTGTGAATATGGCATGACTTCTGTAAACAAAAGTAGTTGTGCTCAGTGGCAGGATTCACTTCCATGCCTTCAGAGAAATAAAATGTTTTAATAGCATCTTTTCCTTTTAATGATATTCATCTCATTCTTAACACACCATTGCACAGATATTGAAACCATTCGTTTATGTAATAGAGAAAAAAAAAGTCCACAGAGAACTCAATCTGAGTGTTGTATTCTTGACAGTTTTCAGTGAAAACAAATTTAACATCTTCCTTCTTTATAAGGGATTTTTCCCCCCATAGATGATTTGGTGATGTTTCTGCTAAAGCATTTAGTTTGATATTTCTGACATCCTGTATTCACAATTTGAGTACTCTCAGTAGTCAAACATATAACGCAGCATTGGCGAGTCACATTTATCACTGTGTATCATCCATGAAGACAGAGGAATTAATGCACTTCTTGCTATAATTTACAATGTAGTTGCATAGTTGATTGCTGTAAACATTTATAAATGCTACTATTCCATAGTAACTCCACTTCATACAAAGGAAAATATATATATTAGCCACCAAATGCTATAATTCAATGATGTTTGGGTTAAACAGCCCTTAACTTTTTCCCTCTACTGTGCTAAATGCTTAAGTCAAACTTTTATGTAATCTTCTTGAACAAAAGTTCTCCAGATTTGATGTAGGTTTTATAAAATCTATATTAGAACATTGGACAGTTTTTCCTCCTCATTTCCAGCTCTAAACATTTTTAGATTATTGTTTTTTCCCCCTCATTTGTTTGTCAAGTCATGCATAAAAAAGTTTTAAACTCTAGGAATGAGCCGGTGGAGTGTCTATACATAGCCTAAATCAATTTGGAACCAGAGTCTTAGATTACAAAGAGCTAAAGTTATAAGCTAGCTAGCTAGCAGCTGGACAGTAGCTAGCTAGCTAATAAATCTATAGAATATGCCAATATATACACAGTTTGATACCTAAAATGTCTTTAGGTATCAACTATGTGATTTACAAAGAAAGAGCTGTTAGCTACATAATTGACTTAGCTTACAGGTAATAGTCTATTCAATTCAGTTTATTTATATAGCACTAAGTCACAACAGAAGTCATCTCAGGGCACTGAACAGGAGCATTTATATACATACAAAGTAAGTTAGCATTATTTATCTGAGGAGCAGACTGCTTTGAATTTAACTCCATTGCAGAACACTCATTTAGAGCAAGCATGAAGACAAAGGTAGAAAGGAAAAACTCCCTCATGAGGAAGGAACATCTAGCAGAACCAGGCTCAGGACAAGTGACCATCTGCTTCGATTGGTTGGGTTTGACGAAAGTAAGGAGGAACAGATACACAATGGCAGGTCAAGAATCACATGTTAAGATAGAAATAGTATCAAATGAAAACTATTCAATTGTAACGATTCATTTAAGGAAATTAGGTCAAAACAAGCCAACCCTAACTATAGGATTTATCAAAAAGGAAAGTCTCAATGTGTCAGCCTCACGGACAGAAAATGGAAGTTGGTTCCACAAGAGAGGAGCCTGATAACTGAAAGATATTCCTCCCATTCTGCTTTTGGAAACTCTAGGAACCACAAGTAAGCCTGCAGTCTGAGAGTGAAGTGCTCTGTTAGGAAAATATGGAAGAATAAGATCTGTAACATAAGATGGAGCTAGGTTGTTGAGAGCTTTGTAGGTTAACAGTAAGATTTTGAATTCAATTCTGAATTTGACAGGGAGCCGATGAGAAGCTAAAACTGGAGAAATATAATCTCTCCTACTAACACCAGTTAAGACACTGGCAGCAGCATTTTGGATCAACTGTAGACTTTTTAAAGAAGTTTTTGGACACCCAGATAAACTACTGCAATGGTCCAGTCTAGATGTGATAAATGCATGAACCAGTTTGAACCATGAACCAATTGAAGGACGATGCATTCGTCTGTTCCTGTGTCAAGCCTCGAAAAGTGTTCAGATACTGTTTGTGGCATGGTACAAAGACTGAACTGAAAATAAGGGAAAAAGTACTGGTAGTCAAAGTCCAAATGGACATTTATAAAAGATCTATGAAAAGTCAAGTCAGTCGGTTGTATTACATTCACTGTTTATCTTTAAAGCATTAAAGAATCAGTTATTGTAAAATAAATATGAAAACTTAAACCATCAGTACTATAGTCCCTACATCATTTCCTCACTGTGATGTAACAAAGTCAGTGGGTAAATCCCCTGTGGTCGTGTGCTAGATCTAAAAAGCCAGTTAAAGCCAAAATGAGCTGGTGCAAACAGCACCTGCCGGACTACATTGAACACAGCATTTGCGAAGTTAAGTAAAAGGCTTTATACAAATCGATAGACTACACATTAACCTTTAGCTCTTCAGGATAACCGGATCAATACGTTCACACAGTTAACTCACTCCTCAGAACTGAGGCAATGTAGCTTTGCTGAGAACAATCTGAAGATCCAATTATTTCATTAAGCTTGATGTAAACAAATGATGGATTTCAAAGTGTCATTTTAGACTGACGTTTAGATTCATTCCATTGATTTTGCAATGACGTGCATAACAAAAAAAATGACCAAAGGCTTAATGACGCTGTTATACTCAGCACGGCTTGCAGATGCATGTCATTGTAGTTGATAGTAAAAGGGCTGCTTTGTTAAATGCACAACTCTGAAACTGCATGTTTTTCACCACCAGTTATAATGTTCTGGTCAATGGCGTTAAAATATATCAGGACAAGCAGGGCAGTAAAATCATTCTGCAGCAAATTCACAGCCTCCCTGCAATGAGTGATGAACATTCCCAGAGACCTGTCCATCTATTCTTCAATCTCTGTGGTATGTCCCAGACTTTTCCTGCAAACAGAGACCATCGCAATGCACTTATCTCTCCGTATACAAATTGGTTTAAAACGTAACAGATTGTACTCCTCGGTGCTCGTGTGTGTTTGAATGGCAGCTGTACGCTGCCAGCAGATTTTGTCCATTTTAAATCATAGTGCACTGCAGAATGTCAAACAGATTTGTCGAAACAAAAAGATTGTCAACATCTGCGTTTTTGTTTGGTTTAATGCAGCTCCCTGGAGTAGTGCACACACACACCCCCACCACCCCCCGTGCTACTTTGCAAAGTTCTGCGCTGTTATTTCAGTACAGGGTTGGAGCAATTATGTAGTCAGCTAAAAAAAAAAGTCACCGTACTGACAACAAAAACATTGAAAACATTATGGTAAATACTGAAATCTGCATACAAACACATCTACTTCATCCCCTGGTAACAACTGGAAATTCATTCCCTGCTGACTGGATACGTTTTATTTAAAGTAAATGGAAGAACTGCTATAGAAGTATTTATTCAACCCTAGTTTTAAGTCACGCAACTTATCTGATGTCTACGTGCTTTGTTGTTGTTATTTAATGTTATCTTTATATATACATGCATACATACAGTATATATATATATATATATATATATATATATATATATATATATATTTATTTTTTTTTTTTTTCATTTAGCCTTTATTTATCCAGGTTAGTCTCATTGAGCCACGAGAACTCATTTTCAAGAGAGACCTGTTTAGGGAGCACATGGTGGGGGTTAAGGGCCTTGCTCATGGGCCCAGAGTGGGGCGAATGAGGGTGGGGGCAAGTGTAGGTGTTTCACCTACCCCACCCACAATTTTGATGTTGTCGGGGCCGGGGCGTGAACCGGCGATCTTCGGATCACAAGCCCACCTCTCTAACCTCTGCGCCACCACTCCCCCATATATATATATATTATATATATATATATAAAGTGTCTATAATTTTCATTGATTGATGCAGACCATTCTCTTTGCTCCTCATCTCTAAGGAACAATCTTGACGTGTCATCTCGTCAGTTAATTTCACACTTCACTAGATACTTTGTGATGTAATGGAAAGCCATATTGCTGCGTCTTGCAAAGTCAGCTCAATCATATTCACAAGAAATGAGAAGTCGGTGATGATGTAAAAGCATGAGTGGAATTAGTGACTGAACTATGGGCCGACACTTGGATTAGAACGATTAGAGGGTGAGGTAGATAAGGTAACAGCCTTTGGTGAGGATGTCAGGGCAAATTTCCGGGAAGACAATGGTTTGGGATGGTTTAGAGCAGTAATCATCAACTGGTGGCCTGCGGGCCAGAGTGTGGGGGCAGCTGCTGTTGGGACTCAATCAAACTGAGATTGTCCTCGTCAGCTATGGGTTTAAAACTCTTAGAGTTTGACTTTGTTTTATGTCTTATTCATTAACAAAATATTTATCTTATAGGTTCTACCAAAATACACACTGAATACACAATGAAAACACACAAACACCTATACACAAATGTTATGTATTTCAGGAATGTACTGTGCAACTATGTCTGCTCCACCTGAGTCGTTGCCTCGGGTGGAGGAGTTTAAGTATCTGGGCTTCCCATTCACACGTGATGGTAGGATGGAGCAGGAGATGCATCGTCGGATTGGGGAATCATCAGTAATCAGCAATTGCAGATGGTGTTGCTTCGGTCTGTCACGGTGAAGAAAGCTCTCGATTTACTGGTCTGTCTACCTTCAGTCCTCACCTATAGTCATGACGTTTGAATCGTGATTGAAAAAACGAAAGCATGGATCCAAGCGGACAAAATGAGCTTCCTTTGTAAGGCGGCCAGGCTCAGCCTTAGAAATAGGGTGAAGAGCTCCGTCATCTGGTGGGATCTTGGAATAGAGCTCCTTCGTATCAAAAGCAGTCAGTTGAGGTGGTTTGGGCATCTGACTGGGATGCCTCGTGTTGTTTTGGGCATGTCCCACTGGGAAAAGGCCCTGGGGTAGACCCAGAACACGCTGGAGGGTTTCTGTATCTTCTCTGGCCTGGGAGCACTTCAGGGTGCCCCAGGAGGAGCTGAGATGTGTTGCTGGGGAGAGGGAAGCATGGCTTCCTCTCCTGGGCCTGGTGCCTCATCGACCTGACAAAGGATAAGCGGTAGTTGATGGACGGATGCACGTTTCCCAGAGCTCAACTTTTTTTTAAAAGCACAACTATCCTTTTGATAATCAGTGCTAAAAATACCTACAATCCTGTTAATTGACAGTTTTTCTATAAAATGCTTAGTTTACCAAGTGAAATTTTGGCGCTCATTCATATCCCAACACGAGGGCAGTACGGTGGTGCAGTTGGCAGAGCTGCTGCCTCTCAGCAAGCAGGTTACCCACGGTTCAAATCCCGATCCGGGGGCCTTTCTGGGTGGAGTTTGCATGTTCTCTCCGTGCATATGTGGGTTTTCTCTGGGTACTCCAGTTTCCGCCCACAGTCCATGAACATGCATGTTAGGCTGATTGGCAACTCTAAATTGTCCCTAGGTGTGAGTGAGAGAGTGAATAGTTGTTTATTTCGTTTGTCTCTAAGTGTCCCTGTGATGGACTGGAGACCCGTCCAGGGTGTACTCCGCCTCTCGCACAGTGATGGCTGGACATGGGCACCAGTGACCCCCGCGACCCAAAAAGGAAGAAGTGGGTAAAGACAATGAATGGATGGATAGATGGATGGAAGGATATCCCAACACTTTCATCAACTGCAGGATGTGGTTGAACCTGCAGTTAGGTATTAGACAATACAAAGTCTTAATAAACGTGAATAAATGTTTATCCACGATATGCTAATTCTGAGAGGTAAAAATATTTTGTGATTGAACGTCACTTCAAAAATAGGCATTTATGGGAGGATAAAATCACTATCATGGAGTTGAGCTATCAGTTGAGTATTAAGCATTTTAAACATGCAGTTTGCATGTACTTCTAATGTTAAACAGAAACTGGCACAAATATGACAGCATGCAAAGAAAGCTGACATGAGAAAGAACATTAGAAATGGCTTTCGCAGTTATAAACCATAAACATGAGAGCAAACTCAGATCAATGAGATTCCATTACCATCCTATCTCATTTCCCAGAGCTGAATTGGAAATGGGTTAGAGATGGATTGTGTCATTACCAATTCCAGCGGATCCACGGGAGCTATACATGGTAGTCAGAGTAAGTGTGTGTGTGTGTGTGTGTGTGTGTGAGAGTCCTATCTGCACCCGCTGCCAATGAATAGGGTTTTTATCGACAAGCAGGAAGGTGAGCAGGAGTTCATGCTTTGCCGTCATAGTTTTTAATATGCCAGCTTTGAGACGCTGAGATTTTTGAGGTTGCTAAACCAAACAATTTCTGATAACTTTGTTTGGCGTGCTTAAAATTGCTATGGGATGATTACTGGGCTTCAATTTTGAAGATAAATATTACAGTTTAAACGTCTGTTTAATCAGGGATGTTTGCCATGGAACCCACCCCCTGGCATCATCAATTATTGAACAAAAATAAATAAATCATGCTTCACATTACACACCTGATTCTCAGATGGAAATATTACATTTTTTTATTTGATTTTATTATATTTTTAACAATACTTTCATATCACAGCTATGTTCACAACAGCTGCTGTATTACAGCTGCCATCTGGCAGCCATATTACCATAAACAACACGTCAACAACTGACATCTGGAGCAGAAATTGACGGTTACTGATCAATGAAAATTGCCTTAATCTGAACCCCAATCCAATACTCGTGATTGGCTCAGGACATTCATACTAACGTAATAATCAAAAGCTATAAGTGTGATGTGAAAATGTAGTAAAACTGCTTGCCATACA
>NC_056498.1:25195741-25210741 GCF_014905685.2 Nematolebias whitei | reverse complement strand
CTCTCTGGCTCGGATAAAAAATTTCATTTGCACTAATTGGTTAATGTACATAAAAATTAATATATAAGATGAAAAGTAAACATTTTTGTTGTTTAAGGTCAGGTATGTTTATTTATTGATTAAAGGGGAAGTGGTGGCACAAAGGTTAAAGTTGGGCTTGTGATCGGAAAGTCGCTGGTTCAACTCCCCAGACCGACAACATCAATAAATAAATAAATAAATAAATGTGTGTGGAAAGGGTTAAGCACCCACACCTGTCTCCACCCTCATTTGCTCCACTCTGGGCCCTTGAGCAAGGCCCTTAACCCCCATCATCTGCTCCCCCGGGTGCCCTACATGGCAGCTCTCTGCTCCACACAGAGGGCTGTGGTAGCTCAGTGGTCTGTGGTTGTGTCAGGAAGAGCACCCGGCATTAAAACAATTGCCAAGTCTTAAAAAAAATGTTATTCTTGGATTTATCCATAATTTATACAAAATGGAAATCTGTGCTTATTGTGTCAAACATTCCTAAATTATAAACATGCAATTCATTAAGATGAATTCATGACAAAGCCTGTAATTTTATTTTTTTTATTGTTTCCCATGCGTTTTGAAGTTATTTATTTCTTTATGACCTTCAAAACAACTAAATAATCTGGAGGAAAGACCAGCAATATTCAACATTAAGCTTGGCAGCTTTTAAGAAACTACAAAGTCATTTTCATGTGTTATGAAGTCAAAAACTTCCTGGTTATGCCAAGAAAATTCCTACATTCACACAAAACAGCTTGTTCTGCGTGATGCTATTACTTCCAGGAGCCACCTTTACAACCAATAGGCTACAGTGTTTGGATTAGCACAAATTAAAAGATTTGCAAAAAAAAAAAAAATTGCAATGGGGCAAAATAGAAAGTAGGGTGAATTTGAAAAGATCCCAGTGACTGCAGACGGCGATACTTTGATGAGCAGAGCTGCCCATATTTATGATTAAAAATCGCCCGCTTCACTCTTCCAATAAGCTCTTATCTGTACTGCATGCATATAAGTTTGATAGAGCCTCCAGCCATAGTGAAAGATAACAAAAATAATTAACTAACATTCAGCTTGGAGAAGACAGATTTTCCTCTAAAGGGAAAAAATAACACATTGCATAAAGAAGAGTGGAAGAGAAACAGCAGTTTTACTTACAGTAAAACGTTTGTGTGCGTCCAAATGACACGTTTCAATAAAAAGGGCAGAAAATCACTTGGAAATACATACGGATTCTGAAAATGTACACTTGATTTTTCTCATGTTAAACACGAGCAATTATTTGAAAACCAGAGATTAGATTGTTTTTTTTATATGAAAGTACTCTGCTTTAATGCAATCAGCCAGCATTTTGTTGATTATTGTTAAAGTAAATCGATTAGAGCTGCTCAATAAATCAAACACGTGTCCTCATTACAATATGATACTTAGTATCAACACTGCAAAGGACTACAGTACATGCTAGGTTATTATATTTTAAGTGTCATGAACACAAGCTCTGCATGCCGATCTTATTTGGTCAATCCCATGAAGCCCCCATCATCCCATGATGGGATTTTCACACCTGGTTTAGAATATAGTGTCCAAGATGCAAAGCACTTGGAAAACAATGGGTGCACAATTAAAAAAGAAGAGAAGTGAGAAAAATGTGATTTCTTTGCAACTGATATTGTTATCATGACAATATAAAGAAACATCATTGATTGGATGTTTTCCTAATATTGTGCAGTATATGAAATTATTCTACTTTCAGCTTTCCCTCTTCAGGGGTTACCATGACGAGTCGTCCATCTTCCTCTGTCCTCACTCCAACTACCTCCATGTCCTCTCTAACTGCATCCATATATCTCCTATTTGTCTTTTTCCTGGCAGCTACATTTCTAACATCCTACCAATATACCCATTGTCCCTCCTCTGGACATGTCCAAACCATCTCAGTCTCTCTAACTTTATCTCCCAGTTGTTCAACCTGTGCTGTACCTCTGATGATCTCATTCCTAATCTTATCCATCCTTGTCCCTCCTAAGGAGAACCTCAACATCTTCATTTCTGCCACTTACAGGTGTGTCTCCTATCTTTTTGTCAATGCCACGGTCTCCAAATCATACAACATAACTGCTTTCACTCTTTTGACCTTTGAAGCTACAGAGGTAGCTAAAAAGCTACTTTTGTAGGTTTTTAGCTAGTGCGTCTGTATTGCGTATGGCTAGCTTAGCGCTACGTTGGTTCTGTTGACTGGGCGGGGCGCCCTCCTTGTATATATGTAGGGGAAACACTGATGTGTTTGGGCACTTGGTGCTGACTTTACGCATTGGTATCTGTAAAAAGGTCCATGCTACATGTATTTATACCAGTCTGCCACAGTACAGACATTTGTCATCCTGACTGAGAATCATCAGTCAGATACGTGATATGTGCTGAATTATCAAAACTAAAGCCACAAAAAATAAAATAAAAACAGCAAATAACTTTTTTTCTTTTTTTCTATTGTACCAAACCATGCCCCTCCCAAGACTTAGGACTTATACCCATTCTATATCATGATTAACTAGTCTAAGTCAGTGATAATGTGAAATAAAGAGGTAAGGAATCCCTTTAATATGACGCCTCCATGCCCAATACCTTTGAGTATTTTGGTTGATTGAGAAGACCAAGGCCACAATAGTAAACACCTTTTTAAACTGTCCCTCTACTTAGTAGACAGTGTTTTATGCTGCCGGTGCCATTAACTAAATTAATTATGTCCGCATCGAATAACGCTGATAATACCATTATTGCAATCTAACAAAAGGGCTCATCCAACCGGTCCTAGCAATGACTGAGCCAATGCTGCTCTCATAAGGATGGAACAACAAAGGCTGATTTCAGGCGAGATTCCTTGAGCAGCGTGTGACCATAATTGGATTAGACGGCTGGTTGCTACAGACAGAATGGAAGAGATGCAGTAAGGAGCTTTTGCCATTTATTCTCCTTTGTGTGGTTGGAGGTGATTATGACTAATCAGCACAGGCAAGTTTCAGGGAGCTGCCAATGAAAATGAAACCCTTTTTATGAGTAGCTGTTATTCTCTGTTTACCAAGTTGAAAATGTTTCAACACAAAGTGACTTGCATCAGTCTTTTTCAAACATCACCTGCACAAGTCTTTAAAGACAAGTATGCAAAAAGTGAACGAAAGAAAAAACGTTGCTATACTCCCAAGTTTTCCTTAACTTCTAGTACACAAGGGAAAATAGGGAATCCACTGTAATCCAGGGCCTACTTGAACCACTACTGGCTATACTTCCACTTGAAGTAAAAATTGATCGTTTTTCTTCTTTTTAGAGCCAGAACACTTGAGAATCCAGTCCATGATAGCATGTGAAGAGGTTCCCTATATTGTCTCTGTAACATGAAAATGGCTACCACTTCATCAGCTCTTATCTTCTACTTGAGTTAACGAGGTCGTTGGGGTAGAGGTTTGGTCTGAATCCTTGATCTGCGTGAAGAACAGAATAAGTGATCAAACAGAATGAGCACAGCTCTCAGACATTAGAGCATGCAACATTACACGCACCTCGACAAACTAGTATAGAACAAAACAGCAGTTATCGCAAAGGCCTAAATAAACAAATAACCTTGTAGAACCTTTGACCTCAATTTGTGACCTTGAACTCAGCATTCAGATGGTGAAAAAATTACACATTGCCATGTAGAGGTAAATATGTATCAAGTTTTGTTAAATTATCTTGAGCAGATCAAAAGTTAAGGGCAAGAGAAAGTTTAAGAAATACGTATGGACAGAGATCGTACCATAATGGTGATGCTGCTGATCTCATGCTGCTGATTACATCATGCTGCTGATTATCTTATGCTGTTGTATTCATTCATACTTATCTGCACACCACAGACTCATGTTCGGGCTGCTGCTGTTATGCCGTATTGTTTTACATTATTAGTGTTTAGCGTATATCTTAGATCTTGTAGCGTACCGTTTGGCGTTTGTTTAGTGTATATCTTAGACCCTTAATTACTGTTCGTTTTATACTTTATATTTTGCTATTTTGGGTGTAACTGGGACCCCGTGTACATAATTTTGTTCCATCTAATGTACCGCATGAGATGGTAATGACAATAAAGTTTACTTGAAGTTGATAATATACACCTTTCGGCAGGTGTATTTTCATTCATTCAACCTTTATTTAGACAGGTTAATCCCACTGAGCCTCGGGGACTCATTTACAAGAGAGACCTGATTATATAAATGTATAAAAATATAAGATTTAAAAACAAGTTCCTCCAGCTCTGACATCCCTGGTTGATACTGGGAGTGGCAAAACTGTGAATAAAATGAAAATAGACGGCAAAGAAATTGGAACATAGGCCATATTGTGTGTGATTCCTTGTGTATGTTCCTTTGTACTGAAACTCTGGTACAACAATTTCCTGCAGGAGCAATAAAGTTCCATCATATCTTGTCTTATTTTCACAAAGTTGCTGTAAAACAATTTGCATAACATTTGTGAGATACTGTAATCAAACTCTTGGTAAAATTTGGCATGGACATTGAGCCATAAACCAGATATATGTCATGTGCCTCTTAACTACGTTTCTCCAACGAGACGCCAACAGTTGTCACCTGGTGAATTACAGACTTTAAGACATTATAGTCTTGGTTTAAGCTACATATCAAAACAGTACTGATGAACAAACTTGCTGATCGTAGTTTGGCTGAACAGTTGCATGTTTGGGTACTTATTTGCAGTATTTACTGCACAGTGCCGAAGAAAAATCAATCAACAAGTCTGAAGATACAAAACCTGACAAAAACACCAACGTACATATTGTGGCTTTGCTTTGACTTCTGTGTTCTACTGTAGTTTTTGCTTCTTTCGAGTCCCAGGTGCTCCTTTTATTTATCTGTCTGTTGGGACGATGCGAGTCGTTACTCAAATCTATCATGTCCACAAGCCTTTACGTTGCCTTCTTTTGCTCGTGTGTCTTCCTGGCAAGCGAAAGTCCCTGGCATGGCACGAGCGCTTTCCTCCTCCTCATACCATCACTGGTTGGTGAGAGGAGCAATGTGTGGACAAGATGCCACTTTTACCGAGGGCGAAAGAAGAGGAAGCAATTTATCTCCCACTGGGTCAGGAAAAGAGAGGGAAGTTTAGCGGGGAAACACCAATGCGCTTTTTGTTTTATTTTCGAGGATGGGGAGGTTGTGTAGATGCCTCTCATTAGAGTTACCACCACCCCACCACCACCCCTCTCCTCCCTGTGGCACTACAGTCTGTACTGGCTGCTCTAGCTATAGCCAGCTGTGAGCAGATGGGTGGCACAGTGCAGACCAATATGTCTGGCCTGATGGTGTATTCAAGAAATATTACAATTTTACCCAGTGGTATACTTTGGTTCAAATTAAATAAATGCATCTAGTACCCAAAGATTGTGGTCCCAAAGTCAATTTTGATAATGACAATTAACTATCATATTAAAATGTTCAGTAAAAAAATAATAAAAAAAGTCTGGTATAATTATCTAATGCTTTCGTGTTTTATTATATAATTGTCAATTGTTTGCTGCAGCTTTTTTAACAAAGTTCATTTCAGGCCAAATACACTGTAATGATAGTACATAACCTAAGTCCCGAAGGAATTCATTTTTTTTTTCCCTATAAAAGAACAGATGCAATATAAAGTTAAATAAAAATCAGAGGAGTGTGGTCATTGGTTCAAACTAACATGAGATGATCCTTCTTTATTGTCCTTAAAGGACAGTAAACCATCTGAAAAAAGCCAAAGTTCATGCTCAATAATCGAAGCTGAATGACCTGACTGAATGAACATTGTTGGATTGTATACCTGGATTATTGAGCATGGACTTTGGTGTTTTGAACCACTTTGACATGACTGTCGACGAGGGAGAAGGAGGGCCCCAGAGACACGTATGAACACAGCAGCATGAAACAGATCAGCAGCAACATGAAACCGATCAGCAGCAGCATGATGTGATTTTTCACAGTGATTATTCTGGTTAGAGATTCATGAGTCTAACAGCCTCAGGGTAGAAGCTGTTCCTCAGTCTAGTGGTTCTACACTTAATGCTCCTCAACCTCCTTCCTGAGTGGAGTGGGGCAAAAAGTGTGTGTTCTGGGTGAGTGGAGTCCTTCGTGATGCAGATGGCCTTCTTCCTGCATCTAGAGGTGTAGATATCTGTGACGGTGGGGAGACTGACTCCAACAGACTTCTGTGCAGCCTTCACCACTCTCTGCAAAGCTTTTCTTTCTGCAGATGTGCAGCCTCCATGCCACACATTGATGCTCGAGCACAGGATGCTCTCCACTGCACACCTGTAGAAGGAGGTGAGGACTGAGCTTCTCAGACCAGCTCGCCTCAGCCGCCTGAGGAAGTAGAGTCTCCGATGAGCTTTCTTGATCAGGCTGGTGGTGTTGTTGCTCCAGCTGAGGTTGTCATTCATGTGTACACCCAAGTACTTATAGCTGGAGACCACTTCCACCACAGATCCTCTTATGTTCAGGTGGTTGTAGGCGAGTTTGTTCCTTCTGAAGTCCACAATCATCTCCTTTGTCTTCTTCACATTGATGTGACGGTTATTCTCTTTGCACCAGCTCTCCAGGTGTTCCACCTCCTGCCTGTAGCTGGACTCATCATTGTTTGTGATGCATCCCACCACCGCTGTATCATCTGCAAACTTTACAATGTGACAGCCTGGATGGGCAGCTGCACAATCATATGTGAGCAGAGTGAACAGGAGAGGAGTTAGTGTGTTGGTGGAGAGTCAATTCTGTTTGGTGGTTCCTCAGACTGAAGAGGTCAATTGGATGATGGATGAAACGTCTCAGCACAAAAAAGAAACCGTCCAGTTGACCTGACTGAACATTGTTGGCATCTGAGAAAAGGTTTCAAACACCAAAGTTCATGCTCAATAATCCAGGAAAAAAATCCAACAAAGTTAATTAAGTCAGATCATCTGGACTTTTTTTTTTAGACGTTTCATCCTTCATCCAAAGGACTTCATTAGTTCTGATGAAGTCCTTTGGATGAAGGATGAAACGTCTCAGCAAAAAAAAGAAACTGCATCACAAAAGAAAAATTTCTCCAAACTATTTACAGTGGAATAAGGAATGTCCGTCATCTCGAATGCTCAAGTTCTGAAGATCTCAAATGAACTATAGTGCTCAAAGTATATGTTGGGGGATACTTTTAGCTACTACCACACCAAATATGAAAGCTGTATAACTGAGTTACAACCATTTAAATGTTTGCTGAAGTGTATTAGCTGTGGTGGCCATCTTGAATTGGGTTGACTCAAAGTTAATCAATTTTAGACATGAATCCAATGATTACTTCTCGAGTGTTTTATTAAAATCTGTCCAGTGGGTCATATGATATTTTGCTTAAAGCCACACACAGACTACAACATTCCCTGTCTTTCACCAGCAGGTGATGATGAAACACAATAAAAGCGATGTATTTGACCATTTTTTCTAAACACTAAGCCCAATTTTCACTTCTATTAGTTTGAGTGGAGTCGTTGCAATGTTTGTCACAAACCCCTAATGTTTTCATTTCAACACACGCCATGAAGCCATCTTTCCATGCGGTCAAGTGTTGAAGCAGCCAGGGCTGCACAGCTTGTCCTCTACCCCCTCCAAAAACACAAGATGAACTCCACTGATAAATGATTGGCTTGATGAGGAATCATGATCTAGATCAGGAGCAGGCTAATGTCAGCAATCTGTGTTGTCCATCTGTCTCATTACACAACCAACCACCTAACTCGCTCTAAACCTCGAGAAGACCAGGCAGCTGCAGCTGGGAGATCATTTCAGCTCGGTTTTGCTTGTTTTACTCCAGCGGGCTCGATCTCTCAGCTCAAAAAACAAGTCTTACAGGTTTTCTACCTTAACATTATCTCTGAAAACCTTTATCCTGTTTGCAACCGTTCACACGGAACAGAGTCCAGTTGTTGGAAATGAAGATGACTAGTTCATATTTCACTTTTTAACTATAAAGCAAATGAAGTTAATCTATTTTTGTATAGAACAAAGTGCCGCTGCTACAGAATTGCTGACTTCCTTGGAAAACACGATTTATGTAAAATAATGGTTCATATTTTATTAGTTAAGACAATCATTCATGGTTGGTAACCAAACATTGTACTTTGTCAATTAGTTGTACCCATTTCTCAGGTCATTTGCAAAATCAATCTGCTGATTAAAGTTTAAAACTGTAAGACGGTCATGTGGTCACACATCACCATGTAAGATGGGAGCCACTAACAGAAACATCGCCGACTAAATAAAATTCTAAGAGTTAGGAGTTAACGCATGGCCAGATAAATGTTAAAATATTACACCAAAGTTCATGCTCAATAATCCAGGTACAAATCCAACAATGTTCAGTCAGGACATCTGAACGCTTTCTTTCTTTTGCTGAGACATTTTGTCTTTCATCCAAAGGACTTCTTCAGTCCGAGGAGCTACAAACAAACTAAAGTCCCACAAATACTGCACTTCCATAGTGGAAAAAGCCCGACTGAACATTGTTGGATTTGTACCTGGATTACTGAACATGAACTTTGGTGTTTTGAACCATTTTGGCATGACTGCCTCAGAGGAGTTGACAGTGGAGAAGGTAGGTCCAGGCAACCATCTGATCACCAGCAAACAGTTTGTTTGTTTTTTCCTGGGAGTGTGGTATTTGTGGGACTCCAGTTTGTTTGTGGCTCCTCGGACTGAAGACGTCCTTTGGATGAAAGACGAAACGTCTCAGCTAAAGAAAGAAACCGTCCAGATGACCTGACTGAACATTGTTTGTTAAACTATCACTTTATAGTTATAGGATCTTTACGATTTAATATTGAAAACAAACTGTCCGGGGTGACCATTTTTTTAAAAGTTATTTGTCTAATTGTGTGAGTAGAGGAAATAAAGTTCTTGGCTCAGTGTGCCAGCAGTGGGTTGACATTATTTGACGTCTACATGGCATCAAGTAGGTCTGTTGTGATAAAACAATTAATCACATGATAAATTAAAATTATCAACCTCATTTTCATTTATTGGCTTTACAGTTTCTTCGTGTCTCTCTCTTTCTACTGAAGACACGGCTCAACTCCGGTGTTCTTCACTGACCCCTTCCCTTTCGGAAGGGGTCAGTTCTATTTTCTCCTTTCTATTTTCCTTTCTATTTTCTCTTTAAAATCTATTTTAACCATCCAAAATGGAGTTTTTGGATGGTTAAAAGCAGCTAAGCTGAGACGCTAAGCTACGAGCTAAGCTAACAGGCCGACCTCGTGGAACAAACTCGGTCTTGTCAAAGCTCCAAAGCGCCTCCCTCCCATTTTTCTTAAAGAGACACGCTGCTCACTCCCACACTATCCATCCTTGGGTTCAAACCGTCTTATACTGCCATCCGGTTATCGAAAAAAGGTACTACATTTAAAACAAATCAAACATTTCTTCTTAAATTTGACAATAATTACTAATTATTGTCAAATGTCAAACTATATTATCGTTTATCGCAATAATTTCTGAGCAAATTTTGTTATCGTGACGGGAACAAAGCAGCCTTGTTTGAAAGAATTCCTAACACCCACCACCTTACAAGCCATAGTTAACAATGTTAGCGCTCAGAGTATGTGTTGAAGGGGACTCAGGTGCTACCATCCCAAGTTTCAGGTCAATATTAACGTGTTTGAATTAAAACTATTTATGAGGGGTTGTTCCCTCTTCAGGAGTCACCACAGGGAGTCATCCTCCTCCATCTCACTCTGTCCTGTGTCCTCCCATGTCTACTACTTCCATGTCCTCTCTAACCGCATCCATATATCCACTTACTGGCTTCCCCCTTTGTCTTTTTCTTGGCACTTGCATCTCCAAAAGCCTTCTTCCAATATACTCAATGTCCCTCCTCCCATTTTATCCCAGTCCGGCCTTTCTAACTCCGACTTTTCCCCTTCTTCACCCTCGTCAAAGCCTGGCACAATTTCCGCCAGCACCATGATGTCAACAGCACCGAGTGCGATCATTATGAACCCGGGCCTTGACCGATCCAGTATGGTCTCCTTTGAATGAATTTGCATGTTTGAAGATACCATCGCCTGTCTTTTGATGGAAGGCGATAATGAACTTCTGTGCTATAACAATGAGTCACTAGTGAATAAGTAATTTCCTTTTCTTATGCCGTCTAGAATTACATAAACACATCTTTAAAGTTTTACAGAAAAAAAAATACAAATATAAGTAAGGAAGAATAAAAAAGGTTAAATCATGTCATCTGGACCAGTTGCTTTAAATGAGAAATGTTTTGTCTCCATCCAGAGGACTTAGTCTGCGGCCTGCCAACCAGATCTGTCTCATATGTAGCCTTCATTAGTGTTTCAAGCCAACCTCCTGTTGGAATCTCAAAAGTAGGTTTTTAACACGTGCAAACAGAGCACACCCATCCAAAACAATAAGGAAGGTTCAATTTCTGACACGGCACATAACAAAGACGAAACGAATCAGGAAGTAAGTATGTTTGCAGTGAAGAAACTAAAAGAATCTTGTTTTGTCATCATCGTCCCTAACATTCACCTCCTAAGATAAGAGGTACCTGTAACGTGACAGCACACCCAGATAATGTGAAGAATCGGTGAATGATACAGAGAAGTGGTTTACAAAATGAGGCCCTACTCCCCTGAGAATCTGCATGCCATGAATCATCCATCTGAATTATCTGCGGTCCAGTGGACACATCTTGTGTGGCATCGAATGTCCATGTGGAAGCATTAAAGAAACCCCAGTGCAGTGTGGGAGCTGCACACAGCAGGCCATTTCTCAACTCTTACATGACAAACAGGTTTCAACTCATCATGCGCAAGATTTGTTCAAAAGAATTTCTGGAAAATAAACGGTTAGAGGTTTATTTTATGTTTTCCCTGCATAAAAGCTCATACACAAGCTGAGACACCTGAAGTTTACCTCCCAAGTTCCCAAGTAAATGTGTGGGGACAGGTCGCACCTTCATCTCCTTCTTCAGACAGGCACAACAAAATATGACTAACAAGCATTGCAGAGTGTTTGAACAAAATAGTTCAAACAATTGAAAGACCCTGGATTTGATTGCAGGGCTTCTTTTCATTCCAGTGTTTTAGAGCATGATCATCTCATGTTCAGAAACTATTGAGTTCAAGTCATTTTGGTTAAACGTTAAAATATTATCCACAATTTCACGTGATATCGCGAGATGTGTCGGCGCTCGATATCTGTCAAATTTGAGTTATAGTCATTTTTAAGGTCAGTGGACTGGTGCAGACATCGCTAATTGGGTCGACTCCACGATCTAATTAGTGATAGATGTACATCCACTGATTCACTTTTGTTAGTTTCTTTAAAAATCTGTTTGGGGAATTCTGTGACAAAAACGTGACTTTCTGTCTTTTTATTTCAGCGACAGGTGATGAACAACTTAAGTGTGATGCTCTTTTGTGTGATGCAGGCTTACTCTGCACCCATACAGCAGACAGACAATGATAAATACAAGTTTTCCCACTGAAGATATGATGTTGGTCACAAGTCATTCGTTCCAGCGGTGCCTGGTGATGAGCGTATTGTCAGGGATGCCAACCCTGCCAGCCTCTGTCCTGGATAAAAGCTGCATCCAACAGTATTATCTCCAGCTTCCCCACCTTCACTGGCAAGTCATGTCTAACTATTCTGTCAGTCTGCACTTTGGCTTGATTGAACCTAGTCCTGAGTGCAGGAAGTTTTACGTCTATAATGTTTTATGTAAATGATAGACTAAAAAAAACTTTCACTTCTAGTTTGAAAGAGAAATTTTGGAACTAAAATATGGTTGACGTCTACCGAAGCTTAGGGACGAATTCAAGGGGGAACTGAGAGGAAATCACAAGTTTAATAGTCGTGAAAGATGCATTGAATAAAAGACAAATATGTCCAAGTGTTTGAAACTTGTATACAGTATCTGTCAAGAAAAGTTGTGGGAGTGTGAAGATTTTGTGAAAGATTAGAATATTTTGATGATTCTAATGTTAATATCTGCTGTCAGCTAAAGATTTTATAGAAAAATATGTTTAAAAAAAAACTTAAATGGATAATTGTATACATTATTAATACCAGTTCAGGCCTGCAAAGTAAAATTTTCTATAACCTGTTTAAACTTTGAATGATGCAACTACAGTGAAATATGTCTGAGGACTGGGCGTTTCTTTTTTTTTTTTTATTACAGTTTTTGCCACTTTTGTCTTTGACAAGTATCATAGTTCAATATTATCACTTGAGCTGCACATTTTGGTTTATAATTTGCATGTTTTATGTCAAAACCATACAGCAACAAACAAAAAAATAAGACAAAATATCGGAACAGGATATAATAAGAACACGAGGGCTTCAGTGCTGTTGCAGGGTGCTGAAGGGGCAGCTCAGGCTGGGCAGTTTGGAGACAAAGTTAGCGACGCAAGGCTGAGAAGCTTAAGTCATGTGCAAATGAGGAAATATTCAGCAAAGGTTGTAGAACATGGAGAAAGAAAAGAGAAGGACCACTGAGGAAGTTCCATGGATGTACAAGGACACATGGAGAAGGTCTGTGTGACAGAGGAGACAGCTGGGTTAGGGTGAGATTAAAATAATCTCCCGTGGCACCCCATGAAGTGAGAGCTGAAGTAAGAATTTCTGTGTAAAAGTACTATTAATGTAATAAATTCATTTTCGTGTGAATTGTATAAAATCTTTATACTTTGTCTTTTTTTTTTTCATAAAACGTATTTAATGCTTTTTTCTGCAATACAGTTAAAACCTGAGCGCTGACAGGCTGATGGAGCGACCACAGTCTGAAAAATGAAGACTTATTATCTTTAGGGAAGGATTTTGAACCTAAAGCCCAAGGGCCATACATTATTCTGATAAGTCATGTCAACCTAAGCCAAAGGCCCCATTGTCAGGCCCTTCCACCTAATGACGGGAAACTGAGAAGCAGTCAGACCATGTCACCTGCGATGTAAAACAAAAATAGATACCATTAATCATGTGAATTGCCATTAAAGACTAAAGTTGATGATGGGAAAGACTGTAGGTGGGTATTAGAGCATAATGGAGAATAATCAGTCAGTGAATCGTTAGGATTCGAGTAGAAGAATGAGATTGTGCGTGGATAATGAAGAGCCAGTCTTCAGAAACTATCGCTGACGCTTGTGAATAAAACTAATTCCGAAATAAATATATACATTTTAGCTCCTCTAAAGGGTTCCTTATTCTAACATTTGATTTCTGAGGTGGACATTAAAAGCCTTTCATCATAATCAAACAATAGACTAAAACATTGTAAGCTAATTTATTGCTTATTAATATACAATCTAGAGTTGTTGTTTTGTTTTTGCTCGAATTTACAAGTTCTTTAAAAAGAAGCAACACAAGAAAATCTATAAATAGTGAGGTACAAGAACAGGACTGAAATTTAGCACAAAGCAACTAATAATAATAATTTAAAAAAAAGAAAACATTGAATGACCCACAAACATTTTGGAGAACTATTGCTGAAGGCCACTTGAATAAAAGAAAAGGTCTCACTATTGGGAAGCTAAATTTAAAAAAAGTGAGAGGTTGCTCTCAACCTTTGCACAATACAGGGTTTCCTCTGGATACTCTGGTTTCCTCCCACAGACCAAATATAACCTTTCTTTTTACAGGTAAGTCCGTTGACTCATTTACAATGACGACCTGGTTAGGAGGCAGCAACACGAGTGGACATAAAACAGCAATGATAGAAGCAGAATGCGCAACACAAACGGCATAAATTAACACATTTAAACACTGTAAACTATTTAAAAGGCATTGTGTGTTTTGTACTAATGAATGCAACAACTTTTCAAAGAGAAGAGAGCAATAAATGAGTCGAGCTGTAAGGTCCCTTGCAGATGGTTCCAGTCGTCTGAAACAGAGAACTGGAAGGAGGAGCGACCAAACGGAGAACTTGCTTTACGTGTAAGGATAGTAAGACATGACTGCTACCCATCCAGGTTGTCACATTGTAAAGTTTGCAGATGATACAGCGGTGGTGGGATGCATCACAAACAATGATGAGTCCAGCTACAGGCAAGAGGTGGAACACCTGGAGAGCTGGTGCAAAGAGAATAACCTTCACATCAATGTGAAGAAGACAAAGGAGATGATTGTGGACTTCAGAAGGAACAAAAACACCTACACCCCCCTGAACATAAGAGGATCTGCGGTGGAAGTGGTCTCCAGCTACAAGTACTTGGGTGTACACATGAATGACAACCTCAGCTGGAGCAACAACACCACCAGCCTGATCAAGAAAGCTCATCAGAGACTCTACTTCCTCAGACGGCTGAGGCGAGCTGGTCTGGGAAGCTCAGTCCTCACCTCCTTCTACAGGTGTGCAGTGGAGAGCATCCTGTGCTCGAGCATCAATGTGTGGCATGGAGGCTGCACAGCTGCAGAAAGAAAAGCTTTGCAGAGAGTGGTGAAGGCTGCACAGAAATCTGTCGGAATCAGCCTCCCCACCATCACAGACATCTACACCTCCAGATGCAGGAAGAGGGCCACCTGCATCATGAAGGACCCCACTCACCCAGCACACACACTTTTTGCCCCACTCCCCTCAGGAAGGAGGTTAAGGAGCATTAAGTGTAGAACCACTAGACTGAGGAACAGCTTCTACCCTGAGGCTGTTAGACTCATGAATCTCTAACTAGAATAATCACTGTGAAAAACCATATCATGTTGCTGCTGATCTGTTTCATGTTGCTGCTGATCTGTTTCAATGTTGATGTGTTCATGCGTGCACATCTGCTCACAGACTCATGTTCATGTTTGTGGTGATGTTCAATGTTTTATGTTATGAGTGCTTAGTGTATATTTAGTTGATGTTTTTCTTAGTTCATATCTTAGATGTTATTACTGTTTTTCTTATACATTTTATTGTTGGATGTAACTGGGACCCCGTGTACATAATTTCGCTCCACCACATGTA